>NC_086243.1:1467500-2067500 GCF_036321145.2 Pelmatolapia mariae | reverse complement strand
GACAGGAAAGAGAATTAATAGTCGATACTGCTGTGAACCACCTGTATTTTTTTTTTAACTCTGCCCTCTGGACATCTCTGGTAAATTGCTGGAGTAATTTTAAGGCCAAAGGTAAGAGTGCACAGACTGTTATTAGCATCACAGGAGATTCTTTTGTCACACATTAGGTGACCATTCAAACAGCTCTCCGATCCCCACAAAAGAGCAGTGACTTCCAAATCCTGGCCCAAATATCCTCAATATGCCTGTGATTTTTACACATCTTTGACAAGCAGCCCCCCTCATCTCTACCTGTCTCTAAAACGTTCTTATTGAATGCCACAAAGGATTTGTCTGATTCTTAAATTACTGTTACAATCCAGTTTTTAAAAGTATGCATTTCAGAGTATGTTATTAAAATTGGTGTTAAGGCATCTGCCAACTTTGTGAGGTCATGTTGAATTTATAACAAAGAGTAACTTGCCGCTTGTATCTGCAATCTCGTTCTTCAGAATCAGAATCATCATACTTTATTAATCCCTAAGGGAATTATGTGGATTATAGTTGCTATTATGTGGGTTACAATTATATAATAGTTCATAGTTTTTTCGGTCACTACCCACAGCTCGTGTCCATAGGTGAAGGTAGGGACGTAGCTCGACCGGTAAATTGAGATCTTTCGCTTTTACAACAGGCCGGTGCAGTGTCCACATCACTGCAGCCACAGCACCAATCTGTCTGTTGATCTCCTGCTCCCTTCTCACGTCACTCGTGAACAAGACCCCGAGATACTTGAACTCCTCCACTTGGTGCAAGTACTCGAAAACTGTAAGTCATTCTCACAATTCAAATAGAAGTCTGAACATTTTCCATTTTCCACCAGTCTCAGAAATAACATCCACATGTGGAAATTAATACACAAGAATATTTTTTTTCTGTATATTGTATCTATTTATTAGATTAGATTGAAATGGATGAATGAAGAACTGTTCACTGTTCTTCATTCATGGTGATTACAGTATAAAGTGTATCCATCTATTTTTCACTTTTAGGTTTTATATTTTAATGGGTGAAGATGTTTATGAGTGAAAGCTTTCAAAAGAATGGGATATTCAAGGCATTTCATTTTATCTATATTAATATTTATTAATCACAACAAAAGTGCCCTCAATGCGCTTAATATTATAAGGTAAAGACCCTACAATAACAGTGGTAAAATCTTCTACAGCTAACTATCCAAGTCAAAGTTTTTATGACACTAACTCTTGGTGCCACTCTGCAATTTAGCGAAAGGGGCGTGTTTATAGTTCAAAAGGCTGAAATGCATTATATTGTATGTGTGTTTTTGACTGAGAAAGAGAGTGAATCCCCTTTACTTTCTCTTTCCATCTTTGCATAATGCTTCCCCCCAAAAAAAAACAAAATAGAAAAGCAGTGTCACCATGGTAACCACAGTCATATTTGACACAGAAATAAGCAAACAAAAAAGTATAACTCGCAAGTGACATTTGTAAGTCATTTGTAAAATGCAAGACTGACAACATTCCTGATTGTCAGTGTTGTGTTCAGGTTTTCTGGACTGGATAAATGAAGATAAATTTTGGACCCCTTTGTGACCCACTCATCCAGCTGCTGCAGGATTGAAATTTTTTACTGAAATATTTCTGTTATATACTTGCATCAAACCAAACCAGCATAACTTTTAGTTGACATAAACTTAAGTTGATTGATAGTTTATCCATGCATCTAAGTAATCTTATGTGCTAATAATATTTACTTTAAATTCCCTTCAAAGGTGTTTGTACCAAAGTAACTTGATCAGTGTAACTTGATTATGACAAACAAATTAAGCACACTATGTACACTTATACACTTGTTCTTTTTGTGTGACTTGTCAGACTGTATTATTGTCAGCTCTTTACCTCACAATGTAAAGTGTCTCAAGGTGACTATTTGGTGATATATATAAATAAAAATTAATTGAACTGAACTGAATAGAGATCATAATCTCTGCCTACCAAGTCACTAAATCAGTTTTTTCTTTTCTGTATGTTTACTTGTTTCTTTCTATATAGAAAGCACAGTACAAACTGCTTTAAAAGAGCAAAAGAATAAAGCAAAAGTATCAAATACAGGAAATAAAAAGACAATTCAAAGCAAATCAAAATCTTTGTTATCATAAAAGTGTGCTTTAAGATATGACTTGGAGAAAGTCACTGACTCCACCGACCTGATTTCCTTGGGCAGGTCGTTCCAGAGCCTCGGGGCTCTGTCCCTTTTAGTTTTCAGGTGGACCCCTGGAACAGACAAAAAACCTCTACCTGAGGATTTCACGGTACATACAGGTGCATATGAGAGCCTATAGGTACTAGTTAATATCAGTAATACAAATTGTGTAATTTAGACATTACTCTAACACAATCCCATTAATAGTTGTGTGACACTGCAAACCCATCGCGCATTGTAAAAAGTAATTTGTCAGGATTTTCCTCCCTCACTCTGACACTCCAGGTTCAGTTCAGTTCAGTTCTGCAGATTGAAGACTCAGTGTAGTATTACAGGAGTGAGCCCAACACTGTGCTCACAGCTTTGAGCCATCTACCACTTGTTGTGATAAACCTTCCCCCTTTCATTCCAAATATATTAAAAATCCTGACAGAAACTATTACAAATCCTTTAGGAGCTACAAGAAATAATGGCATGTCACAAAACATAGAAAATCTGCGCTCTGGGCCTATGTAAGATGGTGGTAGAGGTGGGAATGGTGGAATTTGGCATCCCAAATTATCTCTCTCCCGGCTCACCAGAGAAGTAGTTTCACCATATCTCCACGCTTTTAGGAGGTTAAGCTGATACCCCTGTGTGGCTCCTCCCCTGTCCGACTGCGCCACTTCATACTCAACATTACCCACTCGCCGTGTGACCACAAAGGGTCCTTGTCAGTTGGTGAGTAACTCTGCACTAGTTTGGTGGACCAGGGTCTGCATACAGCCCAAGTCCACCATAGCCTGACGTGTACCCCCCAGGCACCTGAACAGAACACTGCCATCCCTTTTGGACTGAGGGAAGGTATTGGGGGCCCGGCGACGCAGAACACCTGACCCACCTCCAGTAACAGACACTCGTGGAGGAGGTGTCCCGTACCATCAACACTCATGCCCTGACATCTGTACAACCATCAGTGAGTCAGGTGCAATGCCCGCAGCCGCCGGGACCTGGGGAGCGACAGCAGAGAGGAATGGATTAGTATTACATCGCAGGCACTCCTCAGCAGCCGGAGGTGTTGGGAGACTGCTGGAAATCCTTTTCCTCTGGGCCAGAATTTGGCGTTGCCTCCCACCCCACCCCCATCTATAAAGTGCTCCAGCATGATCAGGTCGAGCAGCTGTGCTTCTCCCGGTGAAAGGCCAATCTGCAATCACTCCATCCCACAGCAATTGGGGATAAGCGAAGGGTCGGTTCTTCACCTCCATATAACCCCCCCGGTGCTGCTGGACCTCCAGGAACAGACCCGCCTGGTCCGGGATAGCCTTGCAAACACCATTTAAGTCATACCTCAACATTGAGAATTGACATCAGGGTGATTGCAGTTGTGGCCTTGAGAACCTCCAGAAAGGATTGTGGATCACCCCCCTTTGGTCATCCTGTGCAAGAACAGCGGAGAAGAGGCACCAGAGCGACCAGGTTTTCGAACACTTGTGTCTGCCGCTCAGCCTAGTCATGCAGCACCTCTAGCTGCTTGCACTGGGCCGCTCCCTGCTCCCGGTGCATAACCCCCAGCTCTGCCAACAACTGAGCCAGGGCATGCACTGACTGCACAGTCTGTGGATCAGACATCTTGCGGCCCTGGGTATCGGCACCACTGTGAACAGTTAGGACCCAGAACACACACAGCAGCTGTGAGAACTCTTTTATTGACTATGTGCACGTTAGCATATGCTACTTCCGGTGCGGAAACTCCTGTGGGGAGCTTTGTTTCCGGTGTCCTATTCGCGCCCTGTTTACGGTCCAAAACAAGTTAAGCAAATGAATGAATCAAGCGGCGATTTACATTTCTATAGATGTCTTGGGCATTTACCCAATATATCTGTAAATGATGTTCATCGACTTGTCGATATTTTTTCCCCAGCGCCTCTCTTTTTCTCAAAAGAGAAAAGGGATTCAAATGTTATATTTCTCAGTATCTGTAAACAGCGGTCCCTCGTTTATCGCGGGTGTTATGTTCTAAAAATAACCAGCGATAGGTGAAATAAACCAGCCAATTTTATTTTTTTGACGGTGCAAAACGTTTCGTCAACATACAGTACTGCACTTCAGAGTCACACTGCTAGCGATCGATGTGGCGATTGTGTACTGAACAGGAGAGACGTCACGGAGGAGATCGTCTGCAGCGATCAGGACGCAGGACACAATGTGATGTAAAAAAAAAAAAAAAAAGCATGCAAACTTGCACTAAAAAATCCGCCAAACAGCGAGGTGAAAGTGAACCGCGTTATAGCGAGGGACCACTGTAATTTTGAAGGTAAGTCACAACATACCCTTCGTAAATACTAATGTATAGAAACCCTTACCAGCAATCATTCATTTTTTGTGTGGCTTTTTTTCACGGTTTGTTAACATGCTGTGTAGGTGTGTACTTGACTAGCTGATATCGACATAACGGGGAAACATCTGGTTTGACTATTCTTCACCTGTAGTTTGAATGCTGAACATTTGCCTGTTTAAATCATAAGACCAGTCACTATACAGAGATGTGCTTCTGAAGGTGGACGATGTGTCTTCTGATTTTGTAATGCAGTTCTGCTTGTGTTGAGTGATGTAAACAACTGATCGATCTAAACTCTTTAAACGTCAAAATTGATCATTAGATTTTTTATGACACAAAAGTGATGAGTGTTCCCACCTTCTGCTCTTTGTAACTTACCGTTTTCGAGTTTTGGACATGATTTTGGAGTATATCTTCGCAGTAGCGATTGACCGCAAAGTAAAGCTACCGGAAATGTACAACCCCACATCCGGTCTCAAACCAGGAAGTTAGCATTTTCTCGTGCACAGGGTCAATTGTGTGTTGTGCTTTGCCGCAGCTTTCAAGCTGTCACAACCTACACTTCCCTCTCCTCTTCGGCGTCACTGAAATAGCATGAGCGCAATTACTTAAGTGCTTTCAGCTGCCCTAACAGCCTCCCTGGCACTGTCCCTCGAGCCCGCTGCACCTCCCCTCAGAACACACCTCCACCGCAACTCCATTGTCCATTCATTTCAGACACTGTTTACTGTGGGCAAAATTGGCCTTTTAAACACCAAAATAGGGTTTGATGTTGTTAGTAAATTTGGCCATATTGTTCTTCTATTGATCTTTCTACTTCTGGTCTGTCTTCCTGTTTTGTTTTACTTAGGAGATTGTGTGTTTCTTCTACTCTTTTTTTATCTTTATTTTTTTATCAGTGATTACAGGTTTGCCTTTATTCATTTAACCTGCCTCCATGACTACTCTCCAGTGGAAGTGGCAAGCTGTAACTAGATGTAGAGTAGTGAGTCCACTTCAGCTGATCTCAGATATTTATATTACTCCATCTCTCAGAAGGTCTGACCATGATCTGTGCATAACTTTATGACTGCATTACAAATGCTTCACATAAGGAATGCAGTCTAATATGAGGCGTTTCCAGGGAGAACCCATGGTTGCTTGGTGCTTTCACTGTTGGACTGTTCAGGTTTCAATCTCCTTTAATATAGATAAAGATAAAACCAGCTAACTATAATCAGGATTCTGTAGTTTTCCCGTTGACAATGGGCTGGTGTACAATCCTTATACAAGACGCAATATACAGGGACCACAATATGCATAAAGTATGAATCAATTACACTTAGTCAAGCAATGCAAACTTTGCAATAATAATTCAAATGTATATAGGCGTTTAGCATTTTAGAATTCATTTCTCAAATGCTAAATCATATAAAAACTTTGTCTGCTTTGGATGAAGCAGTGGAATAAATTTCAGAGCACCATAGCATCAGCTTGTTCTTTTATCCAAAATTATACATTTTCTTCCACTCAGCAGCAGCCTAATAATAATAATAATGATAATAATAATAATGATACATTTTATTTATAGGTGCCTTTAAGACCCTCAAGGTCACCTTACAATAGCACAGAACAGTAGCAATAATACAATATAGAAAAAACATAGCAAAATAAAATTCAAACATAAGGTGGACTTAGACAGAATCAGGTGTATGCAATTCTGAATAGATGGGTTTTGAGACGTGATATAAATTGGTGAGAGAGTTTGTGGTCCGGAGATCTGGTGGAAGTGCATTCCAAAGTCTTGGGGCAGAAAAACTAAAGGCTTTGAGACACATGGTAGTCAGGCGAGCAGGTGGAACAGACAGAAGGGAAGCTGAAGAAGAGAGGAGTGTACAAGGGGGTGAGTATATATGAGAAGATCAGATAAATATGGAGGAGCGCCTCGAAAGTAAGAAGCAGGATCTTGAAATTGACACAGAGGTGAACTGGAAGCCAATGGAGCTGTTTAAGAACAGGTGTTATATGTTCAGTGGCTCTAATTCTGCATACAATATGAGCAGCTGTATTTTGAACTAACTGCAATTTATGGAGAGATTTATGAGGCAGACCTCATAAGGTCTACCTCATAGATTTACCTCATACCTCATATATGATTTACCTCATACCTCATAGGTCTACCTCATACCTTTATGAGGTAGAAGAGAATTACAGTAATCTATACGAGATGTGACAAGAGCATTGACAAGTATGGCAGTACTGTTTGGAGTGAGTGAAGGACAAAGGCAGTTAATATTACGGAGATGAAAATAGGAAGACCGAGTGAATTATATGTGCTGTGAAGGACAGAGTACTATCGAGGATGACACCAAGACTCTTAACCTGAGGGGAGGGTGTGACAGCAGAGTTATCAATGGATAATGAAAGACTTCTGGTTGGGACTTTAGTCTGTTTTGATTTGGTGCCTATTAAAATGAATTGTTTTATTGCCATTAAGTTTAAAAGCCTTAACATGAAATTTCCCCTTGTGGGACTAATAAAGGTATATCAAATCAAAAAAAGTTGTGAGTAAACCAGACCTTGATTTCACTTAAACAGTCAGAAATGGGAGAGTAGCTGTGGGTTTGGAGGATAGGTAGAGCTGGGTGTCATCTGTGTAGCAGTGAAACTGGATGTTACATTTCCTGAAAAATTATCTAGGGGTAGGAGATAGATAATAAAAAGTAAAGGACCCAGGACAGAGCCTTGGGGTACACCGGAATTAACTGAAGTAGATCGTGATCTGTGAGTGAGTAATTGAACAAACTGTGAGCAGTCAGAGAGATATGAGGTAAACCAGGTGAGTACTGTACCATTGATGCCAATAGATGCTAATCTATGAAGAAGGATGCGGTGGGAGATAGTATCAAAAGCTGCTGTAACATCAAGAAGGATGATGATGGTGATGAGTCCAGAGTCAGCTGCAACCAGAAGATCATTAGTGATTTTTAGTAGGGCTGTTTCTGTACTATGAAATGAACGGAAGACAGATTGAAACTGTTCGTACAAGTTATTTCCAGTGAGATGTCTATGAACCTGTGTAGCCACAATCTTTTCAAGAATTTTGGCTAGGAAAGGCAAATTTGACATTGGCCTGAAATAATTTCGATTGGAAGGGTTTGAACCATTATTTTTCAGTATTGGAGTTATTGTTGCAGTTTTAAGAGAAGATGGAACAGAACCAGATATAAGAGAGGAGTGTACGATATTAGCAATCAGTGAGCCAAGAGAGGGGAGTGAGAGTTTAACAAGATTAGTCGGCAGTGGATCAAGTTTACATGATGATGACTTTAACTTAGTAATTATGGAAGATAGCTGAATAATTGTAGGAAGTTCAAATTTGGATAGAGAAACAAGGACACCCAGGCCTCCCTCTCCCCAGCTACCTCCTCCGGCTTTTCCAGGGGAACACCAAGGTGTTCCCAGGCAAGTCAAGAGATATAACCTTTCAGTGTGTCCTGAGTCTGCCCCATGGCTCTCCTCCTAGTGGGACCTGCCAGGAACACCTCACCCAGGAGCAAGCACTCCACCCTTTTCCAGCTGAGGACCATGGCCTTGAATTTGGAGGTGCTTGGAGTTGTGACAAGTTTCTGAGACCAAATAGACACTTTCTGCCACTTGGCTATGCCTAGAAATTCTGTCCATAAAAATCATGAAGACAATCGGTGACAAAATCCATCCCTGGTGGAGTCCAACACCCACTGGGAATAAGTCCAACTTATTGCCATGGACCAAGCTCTTGCAATGGTTGTAAGGATCAAATGACCCTATACTCACCCTAAAATGAGATCCGATGGCTCTCTGACCTTAGTATTTGTCCCTGAATACCGGTTCTCAGGGACTTCTAACTCTTCATGACCCATGTTAGGGCTGAGGTATGCAATATGTGACCAGCAGTGAAAATATCTGACAAAGTCTTAATATGTAGCTAATGTAGTCCTCCATGGGCTGGAGGAATTTAGTTCTGTACATTACCACAATGAATAAAAATGAAACTGAAGAGCTGTTTCATTGTTTCAACTTTAATTCAGTGGGTTGAACAAAAAGATTGCATAAAAATGTGAGGAACTAAATTATACTTTTTTAACACAATTCCTTCATTTCAGGGGCTCAAAAGAAACTGGATAAATTAAATATCTGAAAATAAAATCTTCATTTCTAATACTTGGTTGAAAACCTGGCAATGACAGCCTGAAGTCTTGGAGATCACCAGATGCTGTGAGCCTTTCTGTCAACCAGTGAAATCCATGCTCAATTGGCTTAAGATTAGGTGACTGACTTCAACTGCAATTCAAGAATATTCCACTTTTTTGTTTTTCCAGAACTGTTCTGGGTTTTTTTTATTTATTTATTTATTTTGGAAGTGCAGTCTATTCTATCTATGTTTTAGGCTTATGAGTGGCTTGCAACTTTCAGTGAACCTTTTGTATTTCCTTTCCTGCAGTCTTCTTTTTATGGTAGACTTGGATATCAATATGCCTACCTCCTGGAGAGTGTTGTTCATATTGTTGGATGTTGTGAAGCGGTTTCTCATCACCATTAAGGCTGGGCCATATTATACCGGTCACGGTAATACCGTGATTTTTCTGAAAATCGACAGTGCCCCTTATAATCCCGTGTACCTTATGTATGAATTCCATCTATCATCAACACCATATCCCTTGCAAACAAAACAAAGGAGCTACAATCAGAGCTTTACTACAACCTCTTTGTCTAGGAGTGTAACTGAATTCTGGCTAAAAAATAAAAATAAAGGGCTATTCTATTTTATTCTTCTATTCTATTTTGTGATCATCCACCACTGTTATCTTCCGTGGACATTCAGGTCTTTTTGCATTGCTGAGTTGATGGTTTGCCTTAATGTTCCCTAAAGTAAGTGAAAATATTACTTTTTCTGCAAACTCTCGAGTCTCTTGGTGGCGCTGTCACTTGGTGTTCGCTTGCTCTGCGGTAGAGTATCACTTCCTGTTCCTGCTCAAACACGGTGGTGTTTCTTAGTAGCTTATCTGCTTAGCAATTGAATTAAAAACTTTTAAATACATTCTTTTTTCATAGTATAATCTTCACGTGCTTCATCCGAAGCACACTCTGTGTACTCACTCCCTAATTCAGTGCCAAAGTATTCATTCACTGTGTCTGTACTGTTTCGCTAGCTTAGCTTAGCTCGTAGCCGACTCGTTAGCACCATGGCTACTTCACCTGTCCCTCCTGCACTTTCCTGCTCATTGTGTCAGATGTTTAGTTACTCCTCGGCCTCCTTTAGCAGTAATGATACCTGTAACAAATGTAGCATATTTGCAGCTCTGGAGGCCAGGATTACTGAATTGGAGACTCGGCTTCGCACCCTTCATTCACCCGTAGCTAGCCAGGCCCCTGTAGCTGGTGCAGCCGAAGATAGCGTAGGCCCCGCTAGCTGTTCCCCGGCAGACCCCAAGCAGCTGGGGAAAGAGGGCGGCTGGGTGACGGTGAGGAGGAAGCATAGTCCTAAACAGAAGCCCCAGGTACACCACCAACCTGTTCATGTGTCTAACCATTTTTCCCCACTCGGCGACACACCCGCCGGGGGTCAAACTCTGGTAATTGGTGATTCTGTTCTCAGACATGTGAAGCTAGAGACACCGGCAACCATAGTCAGTTGTCTTCCAGGGGCCAGAGCAGGCGACATTGAAGGAAATTTAAAACTGCTGGCTAAGGGTAAATGTAAATTCAGTAAAATCATAATTCACGTCGGCAGTAATGACACCCGGTTACGCCAATCGGAGGTCACTAAAATCAATATTGAATCGGTGTGTAACTTTGCCAAAACAATGTGGGACTCTGTAGTTTTCTCTGGTCCCCTCCCCAATCAGACCAGGAGTGACATGTTTAGCCGCATGTTCTCCTTAAATTGCTGGCTGTCTGAGTGGTGTCCCAGAAACAATGTGGGCTTCATAGATAATTGGCAAACCTTCTGGAGGAAACCTGGTCTTGTTAGGAGAGACGGCATCCATCCCACTTTGGATGGAGCAGCTCTCATTTCTAGAAATATGGACAAATTTATTAAACCCCCCAAAATATGACTATCCAGAGTTGGGACCAGGAAGCAGAGTTGCAGTCTTACACGCCTCTCTGCAGCTTCTCTCCTCCTGTTACCCCCCAAACACCCATCTCCATTGAGACTGTGTCAGCTCCCAAACAGACAAAAAACAAACTAAAAACCAGCAACAAACAACTTAAACTTAAAAATCACAAAGAAAGAGCAATACAGTATCCACATCTGAACCAAAGAGTAAAACAGTGAAATGTGGATTATTAAATATTAGGTCTCTCTCCTCCAAGTCTCTGTTAGTACATGACTTAATAATTGATCAACAAATCGATTTACTCTGCCTTACAGAAACCTGGTTGCAGCCGGATGATTATGTTAGTTTAAATGAATCAACACCCTCGAGTCATTCTAACTACCAGAAATCTCGAAGCACAGGCCAAGGGGGCGGTGTGGCAGCAATTTTTCACACCAGCCTATTAATCAGCCAAAGACCCAGACAGACTTTTAATTCATTTGAAAGCCTGATGCTTAGCCTTGTCCACCCCAGCTGTAAAACTCAGAAACCAGTCTTGCTTGTTATCATCTATCGTCCACCTGGGCCTTACACAGAGTTTCTCTCTGATTTCTCAGACTTTTTATCTGATTTAGTGCTCAGCTCAGATAAAATAATTATTGTGGGTGATTTTAACATCCATGTAGATGCTAAAAATGACAGCCTCAACACAGCATTTAATCTGTTATTAGACTCAATTGGCTTCTCTCAAAATGTAAAAGAACCCACCCACCACTTTAATCACACTCTAGATCTTGTTTTAACATATGGCATAGAAACTGAACATTTAACAGTGTTTCCTGAAAACCCTCTGCTGTCTGATCATTTCCTGATAACATTCACATTTACAATAATTGATTACACAGCAGTGGAGAGTAGACTTCATCACAGTAGATGTCTTTCTGAAAGCGCTGTAACTAAGTTTAAGAATATAATCCACCTACTGTTATCATCTTCAATGCCCTGTACCAACATAGAGCACAGCAGCTATCTGAACGCTACTCCAACAGAGGTCGATTATCTTGTTAATAATTTTACCTCCTCACTACGTACGACTCTGGACACTGTAGCTCCGGTGAAAACTAAGGTCTCAAATGAGAAGTACCTGACTCCGTGGTATAATTCTCAAACATGTAGCCTAAAGCAGATAACTCGTAAGCTGGAGAGGAAATGGCGTGTCACAAATTTAGAGGATCATCATTTAGCCTGGAGAAATAGTTTGCTGATTTATAAGAAAGCCCTCTGCAAAGCCAGAACATCTTACTATTCGTCACTGATTGAAGAAAATAAGAACAACCCCAGGTTTCTCTTCAGCACTGTAGCCAGGCTGACAAACAGTCAGAGCTCTGTTGAGCCAACCATCCCTTTAACGCTAACTAGTAATGACTTCATGAATTTCTTCACAAATAAAATTCTTATCATTAGAGAAAAAATTACCAATAATCATCCCACAGATGTAATATCGTCTACAGCTACTCTTAGTACCATTGATGTTAAGTTAGACTCTTTTTCTCCAATTGATCTTTCTGAGTTAACTTCAATAATTACTTCCTCCAAACCATCAACGTGTCTTTTAGACCCCATTCCTACAAAACTGCTCAAAGAAGTCTTGCCATTAATTAATTCTTCGATCTTAAATATAATCAACCTATCTCTAACAATCGGCTATGTACCACAGGCCTTCAAGCTGGCTGTAGTTAAACCTTTACTCAAAAAGCCATCTCTTGATCCAGCAGTCTTAGCTAATTATAGGCCAATCTCCAACCTTCCTTTCATATCAAAAATCCTTGAAAGAGTAGTTGTCAAACAGCTAACAGATCATCTGCAGAGGAATGGCTTCTTTGAAGAGTTTCAGTCAGGTTTCAGAGCTCATCACAGCACAGAAACAGCTTTAGTGAAGGTTACAAATGATCTTCTTATGGCCTCTGACAGTGGACTCATCTCTGTGCTTGTCCTGCTAGACCTTAGTGCTGCGTTCGATACTGTTGACCATAATATCCTATTAGAGCGATTAGAACATGCTGTAGGTATTACAGGTACTGCACTGCAGTGGTTTGTATCATATCTATCTAATAGACTCCAATTTGTACATGTAAATGGAGAGTCCTCTTCACACACTAAGGTCAATTATGGTGTTCCACAGGGCTCGGTGCTAGGACCATTTCTGTTTACATTATACATGCTTCCCCTAGGCAGTATCATTAGAAGACATAACATAAATTTTCACTGCTATGCAGATGACACGCAGCTCTATCTGTCCATGAAGCCAGGTAACACACACCAATTAGTTAAACTGCAGGAATGTCTTAAAGACATAAAGACCTGGATGGCTGCTAACTTTCTGCTTCTTAATTCAGATAAAACTGAGGTTATTGTACTCAGCCCTGAAAATCTTAGAAATATGGTATCTAACCAGATTCTTACTCTGGATGGCATTACCTTGGCCTCCAGTAACACTGTGAGGAACCTTGGAGTCATTTTTGACCAGGACATGTCCTTCAACGCACATATTAAACAAATATGTAAGATCGCTTTCTTCCATTTGCACAACATCTCTAAAATTAGAAATATCCTGTCTCTTAGTGACGCTGAAAAACTAGTTCATGCATTTATTACTTCCAGGCTGGACTACTGTAATTCACTATTATCAGGATGTCCTAAAAACTCCCTGAAAAGTCTTCAGTTAATCCAAAATGCTGCAGCAAGAGTACTGACAGGGACTAGAAAGAGAGAGCATATTTCTCCTGTTTTGGCTTCCCTTCATTGGCTTCCTGTTAAATCCACAATTGAATTCAAAATCCTGCTCCTCACATACAAGGTCTTAAATAATTAGGCCCCATCTTTTCTTAATGACCTTGTAGTACCATATCACCCTATTAGAGCACTTCGCTCTCGTACTGCAGGCTTACTTGTTGTTCCTAAAGTATTTAAAAGTAGAATGGGAGGCAGAGCCTTCAGTTTTCAGGCCCCTCTTCTGTGGAACCAGCTTCCAGTTTGGATTCGGGAGACAGACACTATCTCTACTTTCAAGATTAGGCTTAAAACTTTCCTTTTTGCTAAAGCATATAGTTAGGGCTGGACCAGGTGACCCTGAATCCTCCCTTAGTTATGCTGCAATAGACGTAGGCTGCCGGGGATTCCCATGATGCATTGAGTTTTTCCTTTCCAGTCACCTTTCTCACTCAGTATGTGTTAATAGACCTCTCTGCATTGAATCATATCTGTTATTAACCTCTGTCTTTCTTCCACAGCATGTCTTTATCCTGTTTTCCTTCTCTCACCCCAACCGGTCGCAGCAGATGGCCCCGCCCCTCCCTGAGCCTGGTTCTGCTGGAGGTTTCTTCCTGTTAAAAGGGAGTTTTTCCTTCCCACTGTCGCCAAAGTGCTTGCTCACAGGGGTCATATGATTGTTGGGTTTTTCTCTGTACCTATGAAGCGCCTTGAGGCGACCTTTGTTTTGATTTGGCGCTATATAAATAAAATTGAATTGAATTGAATTGAACTGAGTTTAACATTGCTTGCTTTCTTTCTCAGGATGTACCAAACTATAGATTTTGTCACTCCTAATACTGGAGCAGTATTGCAGTTTCTCAGATGGCTTAAGGACGGCTTGTTTCACCTTCATGGAGAGCTTCTTTGACTGCATGATGTCTGTTCACAGCAAAACCATCTAAATGGAAGCACCACACCTCAAATCAGCGCCAGGCCTTTTAAGGCCAGTAAGGTTTGCTGTCCCACCTCTAGCTGTTCACTGTTTGGTTACTTATCCCTGCACAAGCCATATCTGTAGTAGGAAGTAAGAATAAGTAAAAGAAATGCTGTTGCTTCTGAAGTATTGAAGTGGACGAAAACTCCATGCCAATTCATCCAAAGTCTGAAACCACTGGCTATATATGAAACCACCAAAGACGTAACCGTACTGTCACAGTATAGCTTATGCATTAAAAAATAAATAAATTGGGTGGTTGTTACATTTACAAGAGTCTAACTTGTAATTGGAACAGAAAAATTTCTTGTTTCTAAGGTCAACGTAATTATATCATGTTGGAGCTGCATGAAATTCAGAAATGCAATTTAATCACATGGAAATCCTTTCCATGATTTTTGTTTATGTTCATTCAAATTGTTATTTTTTTTTGAGTGTGGGGATCTAAATAACCAGTTTTCTCTTGTTATTCTTGTTTATTTCTCCTGTTGCTGTATTCAGAAGAAATGTGAGGAGCTTACACACATGCTCACTCTATAGCCTTCCTCCTCCCCTAATAAAGTACACAGAATCACAACACTATGCCCGGTTGCCCCAAGTTGATGTTCTGAGGACCAAATCATTGTGCATTGTCAATGCAACACCATATATATTACACTGTTTAATCCATCTGTGCATCTTTGTTTGACATAATGTGCTGATTATTGTGTTATTAAAGTGGTCACAATAGTTGTAGCTGACTAATTGTGGTAGCTAAGTGGTATAAAAGGCAAAAATACATAACACAAAGCCTTCACGTAGCAATAACAGCATTATTAATTTAAAAAAACATTCTGTTGGTTTACTATGAAAATGCAGTTGCTGCTTTGCACAGCTAAAATAAAATGTCAGCTAACACATCAGTGTTCATTTAATCTCTGTTTTTGTTTTTGGGGTTTTTTAATCTGTAAAAACTACTGTTATTGCCCTGAATATGTTCCACAGTTCTTTACCAGAGTAGAGTCATTATTGCCAACACTCAGTGTAGACATTTGCTTTAAACAGTTAATTCCTATGTCATATGTATGTCTAATATGTATGACATATGATGTATGTCTAAGTCAGCTTCAGAAGAAGGTCAGAAGAAGGTCAGAAGAAAGTCACGACAATTTCCCCCAGCTGGACAGATTTTACAAAGAGACAAAAGAGCCATTAAAATCCAATAGAGAGAAAGAGAGGGAGACACTCAGAGCTGTTGGAAGCTATCAACAACTCCCTCTCCATCACTTTCTCTCTTTCCTATACTCCCATTATCCTACTTCATCACATCATCAGATGACCCCCAGTCAGCTAGAGATGTACGTCAGAATCTGCGTGGAAAGGATTTTTTTCTCTTTCTTTTCGCCCACTTACTGTTATGATTCAATTCACCCTTTAGAGCAAGGTTGAGAAGAGAAGAGCGTGGGCCTAACCTGTTTCTCCCTGAATTTCTCTCTTTATCTCACTACCTGCTTTCCTTCTGCACAGAGCTGTAAAGCTACCCTTTTTTCCTCTGAAATTAAATCCTGGGTTAGTGCCTGCCTATGAAACCTACAATAGACAGACAGAAAGGAACAGCTCAGCAGTGGGATGTGTGAAAGAGGTGGGGACGGAAACAACCAGCTGACTGTAAAAGAAGCATGAATCATATTTTCAACACCTATCTTCTGTCATTTTCCTCATAAACTTTCAATTTTGATGTAGCTTTGAACTTCTGCAGGTTTTCCTGAACACGTCTACATGCCTACATACATTGAGTTGTTACCGTGTGATTGGGTGATTAGATAGAGACAGTTAAATAGATGCACTTAACAAGGTCACTTCACACTAGAGCAAGTATTAATTGTGCAAAGGGTTTTTCAAGGATTACATTTTATTCACACCCTAAAGGAATGTACATACATTGAAAAGATTCACTGATAATGTGGAAGATGCTATTAAGTGTGCATATAGCATCATCTATACAGTTTCTGTGGTTTTATACTGTAAAAATTACACTTTGAATTTTTTCGGGGTCATTGTTCAATTTCACACTTAGTAATTTCACTCACATCACTAAGTAATGACAACTACATTATCATCCTTCCGGCACACAAGGGTTTGTGCACGGTTTGTTCTTCACTTGTATTCCAGTCACTGAAGCGTTGGAGATTCGCAAGACATTACATGATGACCCCAACCTCAGCAACAGGACCACTCTCAGCATCGACCAAGTGTGTTTGCTTTTGGAACTGTGTCTTATTTCCACCTATTTCATATAAAAGGGTCAGTTCTACAGGCAGAAACATGGGTGTGCCATGGGCTCCCCAGTTTCACCCATTGTCGCCAACTTGTACATAGAAGAAGTGGAAAAGAGGGCTTTGTCATCCCTGACGTGTACCATAAACCTACATATGGATCAGCATTTCAGGTTTGACTCCAATTTCAGGTACTTCACGTAATCTTGGTAACCGGCTATGGGGGATCCAGGTTTCAAGCTTGGCCATGATCCTATCTTTCAGGTCAGTTCCTCTCGCACTCAACGATCCTTCTCCTGTCGCACTTGGGGCTTTGTACCCAATCTCAGGTGGGGGTGATGATATCTCCCCCTGACTCCTCCTTGCCGTAGCATTTATCTAGCTGTGAGAGCAGTCCCTTCTTTCGAATGCGTAGTAGCATTCCAAAAATGCCCTGTTTTCGTCTCTTGCCCACCGATGCCTTCTTGTTCCAGTAGCCCACTTCTCGTCAGGGTGCCCTCAACACCTGACGCGGACCTTGTTGATCCGGGTGACGTCCGAGCCGGCATGCCTTCATATTTATCTGTCTCGCTCATGTCTGCGGTAGGCTCGCTTAGCATAGGGGTCTAGCCTTAGGACCCTTACTGCATACAGACGCCCCAGGCAGGAATCGAACTTGCGATCCTCTGCTCCAAAAGCGTGTAGTCTAACCACTACGCTATCCAGCTGACTGAACTGCCAGAAGGCAACATTGCAGACATAGAGGACAGTTACAAGTACCTGGGGATCCCGCAGGCGAATGGGAACCATGAAGAGGCCGCTAGGAAAGCTGCAACCACCAAGTACCTGCAGAGGGTCAGGCAAGTCCTGAGGAGTCAGCTGAACGGTAAGAACAAGATCCGGGCCATCAACACCTACGCCCTGCCCGTGATCAGGTACCCTGCTGGGGTAATAGGCTGGCCAAAGGAGGAGACAGAAGCCACTGACATAAAGACAAGAAAGCTCCTTACCATGCATGGAGGGTTTCACCCCAAGTCCAGCACCCTGAGGCTGTATGCTAAGCGGAAGGAAGGAGGCCGGGGACTGGTGAGTGTCAGCACCACAGTCCAGGATGAGACAAGAAACATCCACGAATACATCACGACCCCCACGGCCCCAACTGACTGCATGCTCAGTGAATACCTCAGGCAGCAGAAACCCAAGAAAGAGGAGGAACCATCATGGAAGGACAGGCCCCTGCACGGTATGTACCACTGGCAGATAGCGGAGGTGGCTGATATCCAGAGATCCTACCAGTGGCTGGACAAAGCTGGACTGAAAGACAGCACGGAGGCACTAATCATGGCAGCACAGGAACAAGCTCTGAGTACAAGATCCATAGAGGCTGGGGTCTATCACACCAGGCAAGACCCCAGGTGCAGGCTGTGTAAAGATGCCCCTGAGACAATCCAGCACATAACAGCAGGGTGCAAGATGCTAGCAGGCAGGGCATACATGGAGCGCCATAACCAAGTGGCCGGCATAGTATACAGAAACATCTGTGCCGAGTATGGCCTGGAAGTTCCGAGGTCAAAATGGGAGACGCCCCCAAGGATGGTGGAGAATGAGCGAGCTAAGATCCTGTGGGACTTCCAGATACAGACGGACAAAATGGTGGTGGCTAACCAACCATAGTGGTGGTGGACAAACAGAAGAAGACGGCCGTAGTGATCGATGTAGCAGTTCCAAATGACAGCAACATCAGAAAGAAGGAACACGAGAAGCTGGAGAAATACCAAGGGCTCAGAGAAGAGCTCGAGAGGATGTGGAGGGTGAAGGTAACGGTGGTCCCCGTGGTAATCGGAGCACTAGGTGCGGTGACTCCCAAGCTAGGCGAGTGGCTCCAGCAGATCCCAGGAACAACATCGGAGATCTCTGTCCAGAAGAGCACAGTCCTGGGAACAGCTAAGATACTGCGCAGGACCCTCAAGCTCCCAGGCCTCTGGTAGAGGACCCGAGCTTGAAGGATAAACCGCCCGCAGGGGCGAGATGGGTGTTGTTCATACACATATATGTATAATGAAACCAATTACATAATTATAATGTAATAATAATTTGACCTAAACCCATAATTTGTCTTTCTCAACACAACAGCTGCAAGTTTTGCTGACAGTACATCATATGGTAGTTTAGCCTGTGTACTTTATTTACTCCAGTATTAAAACAAATAAGTGTATTCAGCATAAAGTGTGGACATATAAGATGATGCTGTCACTAGCTCATGCTGAAGTCTGAATTTGAATCAGCTCCTGTGATCACAAAGAGAAAAGAATCATTACAAACTGTCAAATGGTCAAAGGAGTTTGCAAAGAAAAGCGTCTGGACTTCTTTAAGTTGCTTGAAGACGTTTCACCTCTCATCCGAGAAGCTTCTTCAGTTCTAAGGTCAAATGGCCGAGAGTCCCAGATTTAAACCCAGTGGGAGTATCCCCCCAAAGAGGGACAAAGGACCCCCTGATGATCCTCTAATCACATGAGCCAAGGTGTGAAAGCGGGTCCCAATCAGCCAGGGTTTTCGGGTGAGCTCATTGTGGAACCTGGCCCCACCTTGTCATGTGAATTCCTGAGGTCAGATGGCCCAGGATGTGAGTGGGCATTAAGGCATCTGGGGAGGGAACTCAAAACTGGATTATAGATGGCAGACAGTTGATGTCGTAAACCACCGCCTCTGTTCAAAGATGGTCGCTCGCAGTGGACATAGATGGCCTCTTTCACTCCTCTTTCAAACCATCTGTCCTCTCTGTCCAAAATGTGAACGTTGGCATCCTCGAAAGAGTGACCTTTGACCTTAAGATGCAGATGGACTGCTGAGTCTTGTCCTGTGGAGGTGGCTCTTCTATGTTGTGCCATGCGCTTGTGAAGTGGCTGTTTGGTCTCTCCAATGTAGAGGTCTGGGCATTCCTCGCTGCACTGTACAGCATACACCACGTTGTTAAGTCTGTGTTTTGGAGTTTTGTCTTTCGGGTGAACCAGTTTCTGTCTGAGTGTGTTGCTGGGTCTGAAGTACACTGGGATGTCGTGCTTGGAGAAAACTCTCCTGAGTTTCTCTGATACACCGGCTACATAGGGGATGACAACGTTGTTGCGTCTGTCTTTCTTATCCTCCCTCGCTGGTGTCTGATCTTCTTTTCTGTGCCTCTTTGCTGACTTTATGAACGCCCAGTTAGGATAACTGCATGTTTTGAGTGCTTCCTTTACGTGTGTGTGTTCCTTCTTTTTTCCCTCAGGCTTAGAGGGAACATGTTCTGCCCGGTGGTGTAGGGTCCTGATTACTCCAAGTTTGTGTTCCAGAGGGTGATGGGAGTCAAAGAGGAGGTACTGGTCCGTGTGTGTGGGCTTCCGGTAAACTTCAATGTTGAGGTTGCCATTCTCTTCAATGTGCACAGCGCAGTCCAGGAAAGGCAAACAGTCGTCCTTTGTGTCTTCCCTGGTGAACTTGATGTTTTTATCCACAGCGTTAATGTGCGCAGTGAAGGATTCCACTTCTTGTGTCTTGATTTTGACCCAGGTGTCGTTCAGTTCAGTTCAGTTCAGTTCATTTATTTCAAACATATACATTCACCAACATTTCATAAAATCATTCCATGCAGTTGTTTGAAAAGGAGTAGGCAGAAGTATATACTTATTTAGCCCTACCCCCTCAGGTTTACATCCTCATCATCTAAATTTGAACAACAAAAACGTATACAATGCCTTCAACTTAGAACATAACATCGCAAAAAAAATTTTTTTCTCATGTTCAACTAAAACTATATTTAAATTTGCTAATTTGTAGAAGAAAATAAGCATCAGTTTGACTGCTGTCTTGGGTTAATTGCATTTTCTTCATTCTTATACTTATTTAAAATTTCTTTTTTGAGTTTTTTTTGAGTCTTTTTTGAGTTTTATTTAGATCTTCTACATATCTGTACCAGTGGCTGGGTACTCTTCCTTTGAAAGAGCCAAGAGCCTTCCTTTCCACTTCCTCCATGTAAAGGTTGGCTACAATAGGTGACATGGGGGAGCCCATGGCACAGCCATGTTTTTGTCTGAAGAAGCCTTCGTTGTATTTGAAGTATGTAGTGGTGAGGCAGAGGTCTAACAGTGTGCAGATCTGATCGGGTGTGAAGTTGGTCCTGTCTTCCAAGGAGCTGTCGTCTTGTAGTCGTTTTCTGACAGTCTCCACAGCCTCTGTGGTGAGTATGCAAGTGAAGAGAGAGACTACATCAAAGGACACCATGGTTTCATCTGGGTCCAGGGTAAGTTTCTGGACCTTGTCGGTGAAGTCGGTGGAGTTCTTGATGTGGTGTGGGGTGTTCCCCACGAGAGGTGCAAGGATGGTAGCAAGGTGTTTCGCAATGTTATAAGTGGCTGAGTTTATGCTACTGACTATGGGTCTGAGTGGGAAGGGGTCCCACTCAGACCCATAGTCAGTAGCATAAACTCTACTTTATGGACTCCCACTCAGGGGGTCCTTTGTCCCTCTTTGGGGGGATACTCCCACTGGGTTTAAATCTGGGACTCTCGGCCATTTGACCTTAGAACTGAAGAAGCTTCTCGGATGAGAGGTGAAACGTCTTCAAGCAACTTAAAGAAGTCCAGACGCTTTTCTTTGCAAACTCCTTTGACTACGATGACCTGGATGACTGAGAACCTTCACAGACAAACTGTCAAATGTATACTCCTCAAAGCTGACAGAATTCAGGTTTGGAAGTTTTCTTAACTTTTTCCAGTCTATAGCTAAGATGTGGCCTGTTTGTTAAGTAAAGAAAAAACTTTATATACCAACAGTAGGGCTGCCACAATTAGTTGACTATTAAAATCGTCGACGACTAATTTAATAGTCGATGCGTCATTTGAAGCTTTATAAGATCCCAAAAGACGCAGGAATAAGTAGTAGAATTTAAGAGTGTAATAACGGATTGAAACAGAAGATGGCAGCACTGCATGTATAAGGATGCCAGCTGCCGTTAAATCTCGAAGAAGAAGAAGCAGTGTCCGGTATCGTAGCTGTGTCCAAATTCAGGAACCGCATCCTCCTGTGCCCGCATTTGTAGGCCGATTACGTTACAGCGACACGACGAAGACTGTCCAAATTCGAAGACTCCGACAAATGCGGCCGACAAACGCACCCTTCATTTCCCCAGATTTGAAGGATGGGTCGGGTGTATACTTCGTGGCCCAACCTATCCCAGAATTCATAGCGCGGCCATGCTCAGTTTCCAACAATGGCGGCAGATAGTTAGTTTCAATATTACTCTTATTATTCTTTCTGGGTCACAAAATAAACTTTTAACATATTTTCAGGCGAGAATGTAGCTGTGTAAACTTCAAATATCTGCTCGGTTTATCAAGACGCCACATATTTTCAAAAGCGCTCCGACATTTTCGGAGACGTCTGTTACCCACCAGCTTGATAGCTAGCCGAGGTTCAAGGCTCACTAGAGCCGGTGAGAACACCGGACTCCCGGCAAATCGTTTTCAAACCCATCACAGTCTTTTGCTTCTCAGGTTAAACATGATATATAAGTCACTTAGATAACTTAAAAATGTTAGTGTTTGGCTTTTTTCAGTATTTTATTTGTTCCTGAGTAAATCGGTTTGGCTGAGATTAAAGTTATAGTTTTCACACAGCTGAATAAACGTCAAGCAGACAGCTGATTATCAGAAGTGTGAGATGCTCGAGAATATACTCCGGTGTCCTGTTATATTTTAGATAGCAAGGAGCAGACGGCTGAGTTTATTAAACTCCACCGAAACAATCTGCAAATTTTATTAAAATTTAATAAACTATCATCTTGTCTTTATTTTTAGTTAGCACATACCTTAAACACTTAAAGCTGTAAGCTAATGATAGTTATAAAAGAGCAGATGCTGCTGGTGCAATAAGCTGTACGTTTTACGTCCAATGGATGCATGATCTGATTAGTCGACTAATCGCAAAATTAATCGGTGCCTTGTCGACTATCAAAATAATCGTTTGTGGCAGCCCTAACCAACAGTATAATGTTTTACCTTGGAGCTATTGGTGCTTTTTAAAAGGAAAGTTGCAAAGATGACATGAATCAGGAACAGGTTTCTTGTCCTGATTCTGAATCGTGGTCACCTGCAGGAAAAAACAGAAAAACATACTGTTCTTCAATCAAAACATTAAACAATTTTAACCTAACACATCAAATATCATGATTTGGTCTCAGAATATAAACATTATGTTCTATTAGGTATTTTTTATGTCTTTTCAAAAAGAATAGTGTTACTCGTCACTTATTACTCTTCTCGTCTCTGCATAAGAGTCCAGCCTATTGCTCTTACAGTATACTATTCATAATAAAAGTACAATAACAATAGCATTAGGTAGTGACTGAGCAGCTGCCTGCTGCAGTCAGAGCAGCAGAGCTAATGTCTGAACTAGAGCACTGACTTTTAATTAGCATTCTCAGCTCAACAAAGTGATTTCTCTACTCAGTGTAAATTCATTTGTGTACAAAGCTACCAAACACTGTTGTTTTCCCTTGCTGACTGCTAAGGGCATGAATTTATTGATTAGCTCAAAACACAAATTTAACTTACCAAAATAAAGTCAGGATGCCTTAGGTTCTTCTGTCAGTTAGTCCCGTTTATTGTAGAACACCTAACACTGTCAGTTTGAAACAGATAGCCGTGGATATGGTTCTAGCTGCAGTCCCGGAGCAGAGACGTGGAAGTTTGTCGTGACTGCAGCTGACAATCAAAGCTGTCATGATGACGTTGCATCCCAATTTTACAGTTGATAATTAAAATTTAACTGATGAGAACTTAGACCCCTTGAACCCAAATCAGCAAGACGAGAACTACTAATAATGGCAGAATGAATCTTTCAGGAAATTTGATCTGATTAGAACTTTTTGGTCTTAATTTGACACCGGTCCCAGAAGGTGGGGTTTATAACACCAGAGGGTGATAGAGACGTTTTGGCTTCACTGTTAGATCTTCCATATACTGTCATTGTGTATAATTAAATGTTATTAATAGTTAGTATTAGACATTGAATTTTGGTTCATGCCTACTCACCTCCTTTAAATCCCCATCATTGTAGAGTTGATGCTAACATCTCTGTATAAGTGGTCTCACATTAACTCCAGTTGCCTAGGACGATGGAAACAACAACAGACAAATACCACAAAAACACACCAACATAAACACACCATCACTATACTTACATGTTACATGTGTGCAAAAAATACCTAAGAGACATGTAATACATAAATTCCTCAGAAGTCCTATGAGTCATTTTCAGCTTTGTATGTACCTGTATGTGCCCTTTTGAAACAACAAAATTGTTTATTCAATATTCAGTATTTTCCATCCATTCATCTTCTTCCGCTTATCTGGGGGCAGCAGTCTAAACAGAAAATCCCAGGCCTCCCCCTCCCCAGCCACGTCCTCCAGCTTGTCTGGGGGAACACCAAGGCCGATAGATATAATCTCTCCAGTGTGTCCTGGGTCTAACCTGGGGCCTCCTCCTGGTAGGAAATGCCAGAACACCTCACCCAGGAGGCATCCTTGTCAGATGCCCAAACCACCTCAACTAGCTCCTTCCAATGTGGAGGAACAGCGGCTCTACTCTGAGCCCCTCCCAGATGGCTGAACTTCTCACCCTATCTCTAAGGGAGAGGTCAGCCACCCTTCGAAGGAAGCTCATTTCTGCTGCTTGTATCCGCGATCTTGTCCTTTCGGTCACTACCCACAGCTCGTGACCATAGGTGAGAGTAGGGACGTAGATTGACCAGTAAATTGAAAGCTTCCCTTTTACACTCAGCTCTCCCTTCACCACGACAGACAGGTACAGCATCCGCATCACTGCAGCCGCAGCACCAGCCTGTCTGTCGATCTCGCTCTCCCATCTCCCGTCACTCATGAACAAGACCCCGAGGTAATTAAAGTCCTCCACTTGGGGCAGGAAGTCGTCCCTGACCCGGAGTGGGCACTCCACCCTTTTCAGGTTGAGGACCATGGCCTCAGATTTGGAGGTGATGATTCTTGTTCCCACCGCTTCACACTCAGCTTCTAACCGTTCCAGTGCGAGCTGGAGGCCATCACCTGATGAAGCCAACAGAAACCCATCATCCGTGAAAAGCAGAGATGAGATTCTGAGACCACCCAATATTTTCTAACATGCTTAAGTAACTGTCAAGTGTACACATGCGAAAAATGATAAGGTGCTTGAGTGCTGTGGATGTTTCACAAACATCAACAAACTGCTCATTTTTACAAATATTTAGCAGTATTCGCATAAGTCTTCTTTAAAAATGTAATAATTCATACAGTTTGACTAGAGTTTATGCCTTGCATGGACCATCATGGACAATGCTCTGAATTGGGCTAAATCTTCATGCCTGAACACTGAGAAAACTGTTACAATGTATTTTACAAGGAACTACAAAAGTGCATTTTCAAATATTTCAGTTGATATTAGGACTGTTCCATTGTTCACAATAATAATGGTATATGTTTTTACATGATGTAACATTCTCATATCATCATTGTGTATGTAAGTGCTCTCAACACAGCCGAAGCACAAGTCACAAAATTTCCACTAGGCCTTCAAGGCTTTGGCTTCAACACCATCTGCAACAGTGGCTGATGACAGCACTTCTGACACTGACATCCAGGCACGTGCAGAGGGGGGGGCTGGAGGGGCTTGAGCACCCGCCCCTTTCCTGATGGGTGCCCAAAGTGCCCTTTTGTTGAGGCAACTTTTAAAAAAATTTTTTTATTTATTTATTTATTTTTTTATGTGTGTGGGCGTGCGGAGTCCTGTCTGTGCCCTTCAACAGTAATATATACTATTAATCACAGTTTTGCTAAATAAAAGGATCTGGCTTGCGTCAGTCACATGATCACATTTAACCAATGATCGCCCTTGACGGCAGAACGCGCTGGTTACGAGCCGGGAACGAGCTAACAAAGAGCACGCGCATTTTTTGCGGTCCGGAGCTGTAGGAGAAACACAAATTACCTCAGACACACAGACTTACTATATTTCTTCCATACAGACTGATGCGACAAAACCAGTAAGTAGGTGTACAGGGTACACTGTACTGTATAGCACACAGGAGTATTAGCTTATTACGTACACGTTGGTAAGTTGTCTTGTGTCTTTAATGACTGACGAATTGAAACAAATGAGCGTGCTGTGTGTGTAACAGCGCGACAAACATTACCTGTCCTTTTATTAACTACACAAGTAGTGCTGGTCATAGCTGCTGGCTAACTGGGTAAGGCTGTCATGGGTCTGTAGCTCTGTCACCGTTTTAGGGAACATATTTAGTTTTAAAGTAAGTTACAGGGCTTTTCCTGCCTTTCGGGGGGGATTATATTTCGCTAAAAACGATCTAATATGCACGTCCACATAATTATGCATTATTATAATTATAATATTTTAAAAAACACACGCTGTATTTTAAAGAACATACATTAAGAATCAGATTATATTAGATTTATATTTTAAATAAGACAAAATTTGGATTTTACAGCAGTAAAATTATTGTATCTCTACAGTTTAAAAATGTAATAAGCTTTCACCCTGCACAGAGTGGATAGTGAAACAAATGGAATCATCATATATACATTATTTCATATTTATTACTTCCCCCTCCTCATTGCTTTATTATTGTAGTTCTGGCAATAAATAATAATGTAAGGATTCTGGATCAGCACCGTGATGCCCGTAGTATATACAGTATTCTGAAGAAGGTCTAAAATGTCACTGTGTATGCGTGCATGTGTTTGTTTTATGTATATGGATTTTTTAAAATTATTACTCATGATATAACATTGTCCAGACATGCCTGGTAAGGACATGAGGAGGAAACAGTAGGAGTTGTGTGAAGCTACTAAAGGCAGTGCTATAACATTTTTCTGTCATCATTTTATTATAGATTAAGTGCAAGAGTTGTTAGGTGTGGATAATTAAATTATAGTTTATTGCAATAGCAAGTTGTGCCTTGTTCTCAGATAGACAGCAAGTGGAGAGTGATAGATGAAATGAGGGGATGGAAGGAAGAAGAGAAGCAAAGAGTGATTCACAGGCAGAGCCTAATTTATTTCTCACAATTTTTTGTTGCCTTATGGTTCCAAGTGCTGTCACCAATCTTCGCATTTTGTTATTATCTCATAACACTTGTTTAATCAGCTACCATCTCTCCTATGGACTTTTTAATGTCTACAGTCTCAGATCAACACAGCCCTGCCCTCCAGCACTATCAGCAGCAGGAGCAGCAGAAACCCCTTAACAGCAACATTGTACCCATCAGGTAAAACAGGCTACGTTTGCTTTGCCTTGTCGCCACCTCACAACAGTGATATAGTATGATGCGATCCCATATTAGATTCTTGATGAATGTGTGTTGTTGTTATTCAGCCTGGTTCAATGTGCCCCTTTTTAACTTTGAGCACCCGCCCCTTTAAACGTCTCTGCACGGCCCTGCTGACATCAGTATAAAGTGCTTTAGAACTCCAGCACAAATGGAACGTTATTTGCTGACCAAACATTTCTGTCGAAAAATATGAGCAGTTTACAGTAGTATTCATTTCATGAAAGTAATTTGTTTTGGTTTTTTTTAGTAATCATTGTCACTTACAGTGCACGTCATTGACTATAGGAATATAGGAATTATTAGGCAACAGAAAACTTCTAAGAACTGTTGGGAATCATCATTGAATTTTAATGTCTCTATATTCTCCGTGTGACCATGATCTTCCATGTGATTAGTCAGTTTTCAGAGGTTGTGTTTAGAGCAGTGTGAGGTGAGTAGTCTGACCTGGACAATGCATATTGTTTTCTCTCCCAACATTCATTGGATTCTGCTCAGAAAATTCATTTCCAAGGGCCAGACTATTAAAGTGGAGTTGTGCTGTGATAGCCTCAGGGGTCTGAGTGGGAACATTAAGAGGAACAAATATAGAAACAACCTGTGCTCTTCATCAATGTACTATCTTCCACATAATTTAAAGTTAGATTCGCCTCCATTCAGCTTAGTTCACCTCCCATTGTAGAGGCCCAAATACAAGAGGACATGGCAGGACTTCTAGTAAGAGATCAGAAATAGCAGCCATGCTGGAAATGTTCTAGCACAGCAATAAATTATCAGCCAATTTTAAATCAAGTTTTGAACTTTATTAACTTGTTCTCATAACAGTTTTAGAATTAGTAATAAATGAAAGCACAAATGTGCATTATATGTATAAAATAGATGAGTTCAGGTCTTAATAAAGACAAGCTTTACAACAGGGAATGGACAGTGAAGTGGAACAGGTCAGCAGCACATTTTGTTACTACTTCTAGAATAAACATTTATTGTTAGACCAAGTTATTAGATATTGAAGATATTCCCACTAAACATTGGATGTCGCATAGACATGCACATCATGTCTATGTTTGGTTGTTGGTGACCAATTCTGGACATCTATATGATGTCCAAACTAGGCCTGCAGATTGGACGTCCAGCCATGACCCAACTTGGATTGGATCAATATGTTGTTCAACATTTGACCTTTAGACTGGGTAATCTTTTTTTTTTACTGACCTGAGAAGAGAAGTTGTTGAAATTACAAGAAGTTTGTGCAAATGTGCTTGTATGAACTGACTATCTGGTATCTGCTGCAAATTGCCTGTGACAAGCTGGGGACATTTCTACTTGAAAACCACTGTGCAGCTGCTTACTTTTGTTTTAGCGTCAAGACCCCCCACGCCATCTTGGAGATGTCCACTGATCACTCTGCATCCTTTCACACATAACTGTTTCCCATGTCTCCCTTTGAAAACATGAGACCACAGCAGTATAAAAATGATGTATAAAATGAGTCTAAGTTTGATGTTGAAAGGAAGTCCACAACGACCACAGCATGTGCATGACTGAAGCTCCAGCCCCAGTCCATCTGTCAATTTCCTGCTCCCATTGCCCCTCACTCATGAACAAGACTCCGTTCTAAAACAGAAAGATGGCTGAATTAATATTTGCATGTGTGTTTATATTTTCATTCTGAGGCTGTAATAACAAATAATGTGGGAAATGTTACGTAGTATTTAGAACTTTATTCTCTATAATTTAGAGCACTGAAGTTCAGTACAAGTATACAGTCCATCCATCCATTCTCTTTCGCTTATCCAAATCAGGGTCTATCCCAGCTACCATTGGGCAACAGGGAGGATATACCATTGGGTAGGCTGCCAGCCTGCTGACCCCTGACCCTGAATTTAAATACAGTGGAAAGGTATGTTTAGTGTTAGGATCTGGGATGCTGGGACTCAGTTTTTTTTCTGTTTTCCTTTTTTAGAATAGGTGGGCCGCTGGACGTGGCTGCGGTGCTTGCAGAAGCCCTGACACACCTCTGGATAATCCAGCATCATCAGACTGGTGTATTGATGTAGCGGCGTGGCAGCCCCTCATTGCCTGATTGTTGTCTCAGCCCTAGTGGTAGCAAGTTCCTTCCATGCTTTGTTTGTGTTTGCATGATGATAAGGTCTACATTGACATTTTTTTCCATCTGCTTCCCATCAGTACACCAACCAGCCCATTGGCATCCCACCATTGGTCCAGAAGGACCAGTGCCAAGATCATCTTCCCTCCTCGCCAGCCAACCTTGCCAAAGTTCCATCCTCGCTCCACGCTACTTACCTGCACTCATCCCTACCCACCTGAGCTCCTGTTCGTCCTTCGCCTGGCCTCAGCCACCTGTACCCAAACTCCCACCCATGTAACAAGTAAGCTCTTAGTTTCAATCCTCCCTTTTCGTGAACGCATCAGCCGTTCACTGACCCTCGTCTCCCTCTCTCCCTAGATTGCCCAAGAATCTCTGTCTGCTTGCTCCCTTGGTTGGATTTGTGTAAATAGATGTGTGACAATAAACTTTTTCACTGTGATTCGTGTGTGTCTGAGTGATCAGCTCCATGAATGTATTTCTCATTACACATGACACAGAGGCAGTAAAGACGTTTGAAAGCATAAATTCTAATTAATCACAATTTTTCACAAGGCATTTTGTCTTTGGGTTTTTCTCCATTAGACATCAGCCTTAAACGTAGCTGCTTGTGTGCTTATAACACACATGAGCAGCAGTTGCCTAATTGTCTACAAATAAGAAATGTCTTTTTCCTCTGTTTGACTGATTAATTTGTTAACAGCTCAGATTTGTCTCACAGCTGATGACAGAAAATCGCACCCTGAGGGCCTATTAAGCTTTTTTTCCCCCCCTCTGGTGGAAACTTGATTAAGATGTTGCCTAGAAACAGGCTCCTCAAAACATGGCGCTTGCTGAACCAAGAGTTTGAATGGAAGTCCTGTTTAGCCTGTATGTGCTAAATGCTACATCTTGTGAGACAAAGTGCTACTATTCTTCAATCAGCTAACTGCAAAAAAGATACATCATGCACAACTTATTTATATATAAAACCTGCCTGGTTGTATTGTATGTACAAATACAACCTACAGTGCAAGTTATGATAAACATAAATGACCACCATATAATAAACCAGCAAATGCCTACTGGCAATCATCATCACACTTCCTGTGTTTTTTATTGCCTGCATAACTGTTTGGCATTCCCCGATGAGTATCAGTGTGAGTTTTCTGGAAATATAGAGATATATGTAACAGTTTTTTGTGTGTGTGTTTTTTCTGCACACACTAATTAATTTCAAAGCAGTTTAATTTATCCATAGGTATTAGTATAGCATATAGCTGCACATTATCATAAAAAAAATTAATTGCATACTTCATATAGAGCACCTGTTCAGCAAAAACACATTGAAAATAACTTAAACACAAGTCTAAATGATAATGCAATCCTTTTAAAAAATCAAAAGTCCAATTGGAATGAGAGCTCTGACAACTCTAGAAAAACCTAGTTTAAAAAAAATCCCTGCATAGAGCAGGGCCTTCTTACTACACATCAGTGATCAGGAACAAGAAACTCCGGGTTTCTCTTCAGCACTGTAGCCAGCCTGACAAAGAGTCAGAGCTGTGTTTAGCCTACTGTGTAGTATGACTGTGTACAATAGACATATTTAGCAGTTTTACCGGGGTTTTTTAATGTTGTAAGTTTAACATGTTTGTCTGGAACAGATCTGTCTTGTAAATGAGATATTGGGTCTCAATGGGACTATGTGTATAAATAAAGGTTAAATAAAATAAATAAATGCACTGTTTCTCTCAGATCGAGCTTGATTTTCTTTTCTTCTACAGAAAATGGGATAACACAAACACAAATTTTAAAATTCATACCATAGGTGCATCTACTAACAATTTCAGGCAACTCTTAATTTCAGTGGCATCGAACCTCAAGATCAAAGTAAGAGGTCAAGTTTTCTGAAAATCTTATGAATGTAATAAGTCAAGAAGTAAGAAGGATTTTCAAATTTGCACCACACGTGGATCTACTAAGACGCTGAGGAGTAGTTGTTTTTTTTTTTATTAACAGGCTTTAAAGGCAGTGGTACATGAACAATCTTGACTAATATACAATGAGTTCTAACATTCCTTTCATCTAAAGGATTCTTGAAAGAGTAGTCATCAAACAGTTAACTGATTATTTACATTGACATTCTTTATTTAAAGAGTGTCAGTCAGGGTTTAAAGTGCATCACTGAACTGAAACAGCACTAGTGAAGGTTACGAAAGATCTTCTTATGGCCTCTGACACTTATCTCTGTGCTTGGGGGTGGCGCAAGATGGCGAGTTGAGCAGTCGCACGAATTAGGAGCTCGTTAAACTTGTCCCAGAATTTACCTTGTGTTCGTTATTGTTTCCACTCAAAAGTAGTAAAATTAATGCCCCAAGTATAGTTAAACCTGCTAAATTCAAACTCGACCTCAAAAAACAAGAAACAACACGCCATGTGATGAAAAGGAAGACAGCAGACAAGGAACGGATCATGACTACGTAGCTATGGACGTAGCAGTGATGAGCAAAAGGGAACGGGGCAACGATTCGGTTCCATCTACACCTAATAAGAAGCCTGCAGAAAAGAAAGCTAAGTCAGCAGAGATAAGTGAAAGTGACCTTGAAAAAAGAGTGGACGAGCAGCTAGCTGACCTGAGTGTGCAATGCAAGCAAGCTAGTACGATGCTAGCCAGGAGGAGGTGAAAGAATGTAAACAAAAGGTTAAAGAGTTGGAGAGACGAAACGAGCAGCTGACCAAAGATAACTACGATCTCAAGGAGAGAGTGAGAGAGCAAGAAAGGTACAAAATGAGGTGGTGCCTCCGGATTAAAGGATTAGAAGAGAAAAAAGATGAAGATGTCAGATCGCTGGTTATTGGAATTCTTGGCAAGATCGCACCTGATATGATATCAAAGCTTGAAGATTCTGTGGATGTGGTGCATAGAGTTGGGAAGAAGATTGAGAACAAGGTCCGACATATCATCATTCTTTTTGCTCTGAGACATGTAAAAGAGGAGATTTGACGTCGCACCAAAGATTCGGCTGTCTGTAAGAACGGGGGTTTCCACTTCGCTGAGGTACTGCCGCGGGAGGACTGGGAAGAGAGGAGGCGGCTGTGGCCGCAAATTGAACAACCCAGGCGGGCTGGAAAACGGGCCTTTTTCCGGGGTCCTCATGGATACATCGAAGGACGGAGGATTGGTTGAATGAAAGACCTTATGTAAGACTGTATACAGTGGAATATTGTCAATGGGACAAGAGAGTTCTACTTAAAGTTAAAGATTATTAGTCACTGAGTTGGTGACAAGTGTTACAATTTAAACTCATATTTATATATTTTTCTTTCTTTTTTTTAAAAAAAAAATTGTTATTAGTTATTTTCTTAGCATATTCTCTCTTACTTGTTATGGTTCACTAAAAAATGTCTTTTGGTTCATTAAACGTTTGGGGTTTGAAGGAAATTGTTAAGAGAAAGGCACTTTTTTTATTTTGCAAGGGGCAAAAATGTCACTGTCTGTTTTTACAAGAAACTCACTCTGTGGATGCCGATGTTACCTTTTGGGCTAATCAGTGGGGAGACAAGATTCTTTTCAGTCATGGATCTAACAGATCTGGAGGTGTGGCGATTTGTTTTAATAAGTTCCCAGGGGAGATTATAACATATAAAGCTGATAGAGAGGGTCACTGGTTAACTGCAATTTTGAAGAGCGAAGGTATATTTCTAATTGTCACAAATCTTTATGGACATAATAATGAGGGTCAAAATAAAAGTCTATTGGAAAATCTAACAAATGTTATTTCAGAGTTTAAAGTTATGTACCCCACAGATTACATCCTTGTAGGAGGAGACTGGAACATGACACCAGATGAATGGATGGACAGATGGCCTCCTCGCTTAGGAAGGAGGCAACAGAATAACATTATTGAGAACTTTTCTAGTGATAATAATTTTACAGACATTTGGAGAAGTTTGAATCCTGGAGTTAAGAATTATTCATGGTTTAAACCTAATGGAGAAAGCAGGTCAAGAATTGATTATTGGTTAGTGAGCGATGACATTTTGAGGTGTACTTCGCAATCTAAAATCTCCAAAGCACCCCTATCTGATCACTGTTTCACTGATCTTGTCTTAGAACCAACAAGGATGAGACGTAGTAGCAGGGGATATTGGAAATTTAATGCCAGCCTTTTAAATAAGGACAAGTATTGTGATAAAATTAGACATATAATTACAGATATAAAAAATAATGACTCAGTAGTGGGTAATATACAGAAATGGGAATTTGTTAAATTCAAAATCAGAGAATTCACTATAAAATTCTGCAAAGAACTGAACAGGGAAAAACGGGAATATGAAAGTAATTTACTTCGTGAAATAACTCAGTGCTGTAGTAAAGAAAAACTAAACGTGCAAGAGAAAAATAAATTGATGGAGTTACAGACTAAATTAGACGATCTTTACCTAGAGAAAGCCCAGCGTGCCTTTATAAGATCGAGAGCCAAATGGATTGAGGCAGGTGAAAAGAACTCATCATATTTTAGTAAGCTGGAAAAGTGTAGACAGCAGAGAAATTTAATCACAAGCTTGTTGATAAATGGGACTGAATGCAAAGATTTCAGAGAGATTGAAAAGGAAGTCTTCACTTTTTATTCCAAATTGTACTCCTCAGAATATTCAGCTGCTGATGCTGATAGTTTCTTTAATAAGATTCATAATCTCATCCCATGTATTGACAAGCCTTTCAAAGATCTGTGTGATTCAGAGTTTAAAATTGAGGAACTGGATTTAGTGGTCATGAAAATGGCATTAAACAAATCCCCAGGGACAGATGGACTCACTACTAATTTTTATCAATTCTTCTGGAAGGACCTAAGAACCTTATTATTTGATGCATTAAAGGAATCGATAGAGAAAAAAGAACTGATGCCAAGCATGAAACAAGGGTTGATAACCCTGATCCCTAAATCTGGTAAGGGTAAAAGAATTTTAGACAATTTAAGACCCATCACCTTACTAAACACTGACTATAAGATCCTGTCTGGAGCTGGAGCTGAGAGGCTAAAGAAAGGCATCTCAAACATTATCAGTGAAACACAATCAGGTTTTTTGAAAGGAAGACTAATTCATAACAATATTAGGCTGGTGTTGGACCTCCTTGAGTACAGTGAAATAATCCAAGAGAGAGGATACATCCTGTTCTTGGATTTTTACAAAGCATTTGACTCAGTTGAACATACGTTCATATTAAAAACTCTGCAGTCTTTTGGTTTTGGAGAGGAATTTCTCAATGTTATAGAGATGTTATATAATGACATTAACAGCTCTGTTTTGCTAGAACATGGTACATGTTCAAGGTTTGAGGTTAATAGAGGGATAAGGCAGGGATGTAGCAGCTCACCACTTCTGTTCATCATGGTTGCTGAGCTGTTGTCTATTCTGATTAAAAACAGTCACATTGAGGGGTTAACTGTGATAGGTGAACAGATAATAATCAGTCAGCTGGCAGATGATACCACCCTGTTTTTAAAAAATGAGGACCAGATTCCTTTAGCCTTACAGGTGATCAACCACTTTTCCAAAGCTTCTGGCCTACAGCTGAATATTAATAAATGTGAAATTCTAGCTCCGCATTAGTGTCCCCTGCAAGCAATAAATAATATACAGATCAAAAAAGAGGTGAAGTATCTGGGCATTGTAATTTGTAAGGATAAGATATCAACAGAAAATAAGAATATCTGTACCAATATAGAAAAGTGTAAGTCAATTTTAAACAGGTGGCTGCAAGCTGTTTGGGAGAATCTTGCTAACCAAAATGGACAGTCTATCCAGATTAATCTATCCAGCCTTTTCTCTGCCCATATCTCCAAAACTAATTAAATCTATAAATAATCTTAATTTTAGGTTCATATGGAGGAACAAATGTCATTATATAAAGAAAAATGATATGATTAAAAGTTATGAAGAGGGTGGGCTAATGCCATTGACTTTGATGTTATGAATGGTGTACTAAAATTGAAATGGTTACGATCTTTCATTAGGAACAAAAATTCCTTTTGGAACATTATTCCCAATGTGATTTCCGGCAAAATGGGTGGAATAGACTTTTTGTTACGTTGTGACTTTGATTGCAGTTCGTTACCTGTTAAACTCTCAGCTTTCCATCAGCAGGTCCTTCTCTACTGGAAATTAATCTATAAACATAACTTTACTCCTCACAATACGCCAATATGGAACAACAGGTATATTCGTTTGTGTAGGAAATCTGTGTACATGGATGAATGGAGATCTAAAGGGATTTGGGCTGTAGCTCATTTTATGGATGAGAATGGGGCCTTATTAAAACATGAGACGTTTTGTGAGAAATTTGATGTAAGATGCACTGCTAAGAGATATAAATCCCTAATAAAAGCCATCCCAGTCCCTTTGAGATCAATGTTAAAAGAAGATATTGTGCACTCTAAAATTTCTCCTGGACTGAGACAGCTCTGCATAGCTGGAGTTGAATTTGGTGACAGCAGGTTTACAAACAAGGTGATCGGGAATATTTTGATAAATGAAATTTGCCCTAATCCGGTTAAAAGAAATTATATCCTTAAAGAATTTGAGACCATGGAGGTTAAGGCGATAAGAAAAAAGTATTTTTCACTTCCTCTTTCCCCTAAAGTGAAAGAGGTTCACTGTAAAATCATTAATGAGGTTTATCCAACCAATGAATTCTTAAGACGGAAATTTAACTTAGATGTGAACGCCTGCACATTTTGTGAAAATGATATTGAAAGTCTGGATCACTTGTTTTTCTACTGTGAATCAGTGCAGTCCTTCTGGACTGACACGTGGAGCTGGCTACAGTCCAGGAGAATTCAGTTACCACATTTGACGGTGACATTAATAAAATTTGGAATACTTGCTGAGAATGCAGATTTTGACTTGTTGATTAGGACGTTTTTGTTAATGGGAAAATTTTTTATTCACAAATGTAGATACTTTAAAGCTAAACCATGTATAAACAGATGGCTGAATGACTTTAAACTCTGGGCTAAATCGCTGAAACTTGTGAATAACAATGAATTCTCATAAACTTGTTGTTTTATTTAACGAGTTTAATCTATGTTAAAAAAGAAACCTCCCTACTTTATAATTATGACTGCCCTTTTTTTGTTCATGTTATTTTTTGCCTTTGGTTCAAATCCTTCAATGACTGTTCTTTCTTTTTGTGCTAACTCTTTTGGCTTTGTGTTTATTGTTTTTATTTTTTTGTCTGTTTGTTTGTTTGTTTTCTTTTCCTTTCTTGCTATAATGCTCAACCGAGGATATTACATATTCGGATTAATGATGGTGCCTTGTATGTTATACTGTTGTTTGTAAATAAAGTTCTTTAAAAAAAACAAAAACAAAACAACTTATCTCTGTGCTTGTTCTGTCCTCAGTGCAGTATTCAATACTGTTGACCACAGAATTTAATTTCAGAAGTGTTAGGTTCACTTTGATGGAGAAAAGACAAATATGCTCAAAGTGCATTTTCTTAAATTTATTAAGTTGAAGGTTCAAGTTTACAAAACGACTGTCGCGTCTCTCGGCCTCGCTTAGGAAACTCAAATAAACAAAGAGCACCACACCCAGACAGTAATGCGTTTTATTATGTGTGATAAACAGGATACTAAGGTGATTGGTCAAAAGTTGAAGGAAAGCCACAATTCTCCTTATCTGGCTGAAAACCAGCAATTCGGCTCACGTTTGTTCTTCTGCAACTTTCCGAGCATCTCCTTATGTGAAGATGACCCTTCTGTCGGCAACACTCCCATTACCATGACAACCACCTATTACCCTCCGGTCAGACCTGCAGCTAGGGTCCATTTCATAAGAGCTTTATGACCGAGGTCAAATTCCTGTGATTCCTGTCTTCTCGATGTTTATTGTGATGCTAATTATGATATATTAGCCTTACAGATAAAGATCAATCCCAACAGAACACACTATTGGTATTAAAGGAATTGCACTGCAGTGATTTGAATTAGGGATATTCCTTGTGACTAATTTCTTAGTCAACTAAATAAGAAAAAAAACTAACTAACCAACTAGTCTAAAACTAAGAAACACTAAGATATAACACTAAGATGTAAATTGAGAGCTGTTTGAGGTCAAAAACTTGGATTCTTCAATAATGAATCATTACGCTTAATTGTGCTGCACCTCGCATCGTGCATTATCTGCATTAGACAACAAGTAAGAAAAACACTTAAAAATTGGATATGCAAATATGTTACTACAAAAGATGTTCACAATATGACAAATTAACATCTGAAAAACGAATAAACTGCAAACGAAAGGTATTGTGGATTGTGCTGTGCAATATTAAGGATGCACACTGTTTGAAAATTCATAACAAGCACAAAAGAAGTTAAAATCTAAAATTAAAAAATGATAACTCATCATCCATTTTCTTCTGCCTAGCTGAAGTTGGATTACGGGGGCAGCAGCCTAAGCAGAGAAGCCCAGACCTCACTCTCATTCCAGCTTATCAGGGAAAATGTCAAGCTTCCTCCCAGTTAAACATGCCTGGTCAGAACACACTACCTAGCCTGCCTTAGCTGCTTCCATTCAATGTGGAGGAGCAACAGCTCTACTCTGTGCCCTCTGTGCTATCAGCCTGTGGCACTGCTGAGGTGTTATGGAAGACCATGATGCTTCAATAGCAGCCTTAAGCTCTTCTGCACCCATATGGCAAAGACATATATAAATCATACAAGCATACAAGAGTGAAAACAGATATAAGATCCCTTGAAAAATTATATAAATGAAACTTGTATGTTTTGGATACTTACTAAAACAATATATGAAAGTAATGAGAACGTGGCCACATCATATAAGCCTTATATGATTCACTATATGAAGTAAGCCAAATCTTATGCAAGTCTTTTATAAGTTTTTTCTATTTCTTTTCCATATGGGCATTGTTTGGTCTCGTGTCACTCATCTCGCAATTTTCAGTGGGGTCATGCTTTAAACCAACCATGCAAAGTTTCAAAGGGACACACCTAATTCTGTTCTCTTACTACTGTCACCTTCATCTGTTTTCATCTCCTTTTAAGCACTTACATTTACAAGGGATGGCTGTCGCTCAGGTGGTAGAGCAGACCACCTAGTAACTGATCCCCGTCTGCTCCAGTCTGCATGTCAAATATTCTTGGGCAAGATACTAACCCCAAGTTGTTGTCCGATGCATCCATCAGAGTATGAATGTGTGTGAATGTGTGTGAAGCACTTACATAGAAAGAGCTTTTAAAAAGTACCTGTGTGAAGTTGTGTAAAGCGCTTTGAGTGCTCAGTTAGAGTAGAAAAGCATTATATAAGAACCAGTCCATTCTGCATAAAGACTAGAGCAACCAGGAATCAAACCACAAACCTTCCAATTAGTAGATGACCAGCTCTACCTCCTGAGCTACAGCCACCCATCCAGAACAAACTCTTACATCTATACTTCTTTAACAATACCACACACAACAAAACCACAGCTCTAGTGATGACAGCCACCCTCTTGTTTTTATGGGTGTAGTTGTTGCCATGCCTCCTGGCTGCTAGTTATTACTTGAAAGGCCCTATAAGGTCTGTGGTTTTCAAAGGAATTCACTATTGTGTAGAGCTCTGTAGTCTGATAGTGCCTCTGGAGTGTGTCAGGTGATTCTGAAAACTGTGACTTTCACACACTATTTGTAGATTAAACTCACGGGCAACTGGAGCAACGTGAAAACTGGGAAAGATCTTAAAGAAGGAAACACACGAAGCGCGTGGAATATCAAACGTGTATTAATGGTATTAAGACTGCAGCTACATGGTGCGATGAAAGGAAAGACTCCTTCCTAGGAAACACTGTGTCTGAAGCACCAGTTCACGTGAAATAATCAAAGTCTGTTTCCAGGGAGATTTCACAGTTATGCTTATTAGCTAAAAAAAACTCTCTAGTACCAACACTAAATAAGACGAAAAGGTAAGAGACAGAGAATGCTGTAGGTGTGCTGCAAGTCCTCGGTTTTCTTCCTTCCCCTTTCTTTCACTGCATCGATCACCTGTTTCCCGACACAGTCATGAACAACAAACTATTTTTACACATCTGCACGGCACAATCAGACACGCATCTATTGCGGCCTCCCAGTGCACACAGACATATAGAACACACACACACAGAAGTGTGTACACGCTCGCTTGTATAAATTAATATACACACACTTAATCAGACTTATAGAGCCTCTCATTTTTTTTCTTTCTTTTTAAAAATGAGTGATGTATTTCCTTTTTCCTCACTCGTTTGTGCATCACACGCATCGTGCAACATTAGCTATACACACACAGCTATGGGCATGCTAAGGTTTGCCACATGGAATGTGAGAGAAGAGGTTAAATGTATTCAACCAGTTTAAAAAACTACACGCAGATGTTTGTTTTATTACAGTAGACTCATAGACCTGTCGCAGATACAGATGAACTTAAAACACCTGAGTTTCCTAATGTGTTCTCAGTCTTCTAAAACTAGGCAAAGGGGAGTAGCAATTTTAATACATAATACATTACATTAATTAATACATTAATTTCGCAGTATTCAATGCACTTATAGATCCAGATGGTAGATTTGTAATTATTAAATTGTTAATACTTAACAAATAGTTATGTATTTAAAGTATATATGGCCCAAATGTTGATGACCCCTCATTCTTCCATGTTTTTTTTTGGTGCACCTCTGAACACCTAGATTGCTCACTTGTTCTTCGGGGCGACCTCAACTTTGGACTAAATGAAGAAATGGATAGGCTCAATACAGCAGGAACTCAGCAGTCCACAAATATACTTAAACAGTGCATGAGTGATTTCGGACTTTGCAACACATGGCGCTCCCATCACTCCAACTGTAAGCATAACCATCAAATCCTTAGAAGAAGCCTATGTGTCCTGCCAGGAACAGGAAATACTGAACGAAATATGTAAAACAAAATCAAATGAAATTATTAATTTAAAAGATGCAATTCTTAGTACAAAGACTTTGCTTGAAAAACTTTGAACATGGTAACAAATCCGGTCAATTTCTAGCTACCCATTTAAAAATAAATAAAGAAAAAATGCCTATATGTGACATTAAAGACTTATCTGAGAACACGGTATATGACCCTGAAAGAATAAACACCACTTTTAGGGACTTGTATAAAACTTTATATTCACCACAGATAAACCCATCTAAAAACTACCATGATAAGTTTCTTGACAACGTAACCCTTTAGAAATTACCAGACAGTCAAGCAAAGGCACTGGATTCACCACTGACATCAGGTGAACCCCAGGAGGCCCTAAAAACTACGCCCAATAATAAGGCTCCAGGTCCAGATGGCTTTCCATCAGAATTTGACAAAACTCTGGACAAATCTGGCTACCACCAAGTGTGAATTCATATTTACATTAGTCTCCTGCTAAGACCAGGAAAAGACCCTGTATTTCCCACCAGCTATTGTCCAATATCCCTCATTAATGTTGACCATAAAGTTATCTGAAAGCTCTCTCAAACAGATTAGAGAAGAGAAACCCCCTCATAATACATCCTGACCAAACCGGTCTCATAAAAGGCAATCAGTCATCAACAAATATATGTAGATTACTTAATTTAATAGACTATTCATGTAGTAAAAACATTGAAACCACACTATTCTCTAGATGCCGAAAAAGTCTTTGACAGAGTTAACTGGAAATTTTTATTTGCAACTTTTCACAAATTTGGTTTTGGAAACTCTTTCACAAACTGGTTAAAACATTATATAATTCCCCAAAAGCATGTGTTAGAACAAATGATCAAACATCCTCCAGCCTCTGTCTCCAGAGGGGCACCAGGCAGGGATGCCCACGCTCCCCTTCACTGTTTGCAATTTTTATTGAACCACCAGGAGCAGCAATTAAACAAGCTAAAGTGATGAAGGATATAAAATGCAAGAATGTAGAACATAACATCAGTCTTTATGCAAATGATGTGTTACTATTCTCCAGCACTCACAAACCACTCTCTCTGAGGTAATTACATTAATAAACTCTTTCACATTATTCGATAAACTGGTTGAAATCTACAGTTATTCCGATTAATTGCTCCTTTCCATAATTCTTCTTCTACCCCACTGCAATATGGAAATATCAAATATTTAGGTGTTAATGTCTCTCGTAAGCTTGCAGATTAAACCACATTTGACTTTAAAAGAAAATAGAAGACGATCTGGCTAGATGGAAATCTCTACCCATATCACTCATTGGAAGGGTCACTTCCACTAGGGGCGGGTTTAAAAAAATCGATTTCCCAATTCAAACTGATTTTAGTTTGAATAATGTGATATCAATTCATTAAATCCTGAATTGGTTTTTAAATATAAATTTATTTTGCCAGAAACGCCAGCATCTCAGGTTAAAGCTCACAAAACTATTTCAACAACCACCAAACAGCTAAAACAGTAAATGATTAAAGAGCAGGTAAACGAATTCCACAAAAAACATGAAAACACAGAGCGCGGTTCGTTCACCTGACAGCACGTATGCAGACATGCCGTCGGGTGCTGAAAGCAGACATCTCACAGATTCTGAAGCTGCAGGTTTCATTACTCCTTCATGTTTTTCTGTGTTTTATCCTCAGTTACTTTAACACAAAGGCAGCTGCTGTGATGCTCACACCTCTGACGAAGTCTCACAAGTGACAGCTTTGTTTTTATACATAGATATGGATAAGTACTGATAAATGATCAGAATTATAATATTTAAGTTAAAACTGAATCAGAATTGAATCGATTATAGAAATCAAAATCGATACTCAGCCCTAGCTTCTTGCCAAGAATCAGTTATTTATTTTCAATGATCCCGAGTTAACCATCAACAACTGCTCACACTGTCATTGATCGGCTCCATCACATAGTGGGGGCTTGGTAATCATGGTTTTGTCTCGCCTTTGTTATTGTAGTTGATGTGGGGGTGGGTACAGGTTCGGGGTATTGGGGATTCCCTAGGGACGGGTTTCTTGGGGGTCTCAATCTGGGGGCTGTGGTCATGACCTGGACGGGACTCTGGTGGCACTTGGGTGGTGTTTTTTTGGTGGCTGCATAGAGCAGGGGTGGGGGAGGGTATGTGCCGGTTGACATACATTACCTTGGTAGCTGCACTGCTCTTGGGTGGGTCCGGGGTGGGCTTGGGGTTCAGGCTGGTGTGTCCCTGTGGTTGTGGGTGGGTGCATGCACGGGGATGTGTAATGCGTTCATTTCTGTGTGTCTCCATGTTGCTGAGTACTTCTATATGTGTGCATGAGGTTGGGAAGTAATGTTTGTGTCTGTGTGCCTGTTTGTCTATGTTTATGTGTCAGGTTGGGTCTTAGACTCCACCTCCCTCAGAACATCCCAGGCCCCCCCAGGTGTGTGGCCTATCTCCCCCCCACCACACTCCCTGCCAGTGGCTGGCACCATGGCTCGTTCGAGCCCCTTCTGGGATGTGTAGGGCCCTCAGATCACGGTTCTCTGGGCCCAGTCGTCGGTCTGCTCTGGTGTAGTCGGCTGCTCGCGGAGCCTGCAGACTCATTGCTGCGGCCCCCTGTGACTTCTACACCATGGCTGCTGAGTGACACCCCCCCCGTCCGGGGCTCTCCTCAGCTCTTTTCTATGTCGGTGGTCCTCCTCGAGCTCTGTGTGCAAATAGGTACTCACAGACACACACTATCCTGGTTGGCTGCTGCCTCTAAACATATTGTGCATTGTCAGACTTGTGTGCTGCTTAGTAAAATTCAATATTTATTATATTACTTTTACTTATGCTCATGCTGGTTGTTGCTGTGGTTTCCCTACTGTGTTGTTCTCTTTTTGCTTGTTTTTTTTTTCAGCAGGTGATCAAACTGATTTTTATTGTCTTTTCTCTGTCTCTCTTCTCCTCTGTTTTTCCTTCCCTTTCCTTCTGTTGAGTCTCTTCCCGACTTCTCTTTACTTCATCCTTCTCTTTCCCGTCCTGTGCGTTTTGATTGCAGACAATAGTTCAGATTGCTACAGTGCCAGACAGGACAGGCAAAAAACCCAAACCAAAACAAAAACAAGACTAATCTAAAAGAGGGAGTTCATGACACAAAGGTTTGCATTTTTAACAAAAGAATTTCATATCAGATTATATTCTTGTTTAAAAATGAGGTAGTGACTTATGTAGTTTTGTCTGAGTTTCACACCTTTATTTGTAGACATATGTTTTAAATGGGATCAAAAGCTCACTTGCTCAAATTATCCAACCTGCGCTCATGCAGCTAACAGCACCGTTCCCTCTAAGCTGCACGTGTGCGGACTGCTGACGGGGTCTCCGCACACAGACAATCTGCACTGCACACAAAAAAAAAATCCAACGTGAATTGAAAATAAAATAAACACATTCTGTGCTATTTTGCAATGTGAGTCAGTGAGTGACCGGTGTTCCAGCCAATGATGCGATTCACAAACGCTTTTATGCAGCTAATCAACGTCCTTATGCTAGTCATCATCCTTATTCGCTGCCATCTGTGTTTTAGCTAGCAAAACGGTGTGGCAGATGAGGAGTGAAGACACGCTAATGCCAACGTGTACAAGCATTAGAGATGGGAAAAGGACACACAGCAAAAATAAGTTGAAATATAAGTTCTCAATCAGATTTGTGCTCATCTAGCGTATTTATAATTTTCATTCATGGATATTGATCATTAAATACTGTCATTAAATACATTTCTACTACTGTAGTTTATCAGTAGTAGAAATGCATATAATCATATACTATATATTGCAGACAAAGAGTTACAAGACTCTTTCCCAGACCACAGTATGACAGTCTCACCCAGTGCACACCAGGAGCTTCGCACACTGGCTAATACTCATAATACAAGTCAGAGCTTTATAATAAAAATGTCAAGTGTGTTTTCAAAATTGGAGTTTATAGTTGGCTTTGTTTGGTTGGCAGTTCATGTTTTGCCATAGTTAAAATTAAATATTTATACTTCCAATAGTGTTAACATTTTACAGAGGTTATGAACAAGATTTTTGTCATTTTTACTGTAAGTGGGACAAAGCATTTAATTAAAAGTATTCTAACAGTAATGCAAATGCTGTAATTTGATTCTTTTAATTGACCATGTAACTTGGATGGATGCGATGCTGGCATGACCATGGGGCTCACGTCTGATGTTGCTCACAGCGGTTCCGAGGGACCGCTCAGGGAGTTTGTGTGTTTGCTCAGACACATAAAAAATTAGAGGGAACAAAGGCTAACAGTCTGTGTTGTAGCCATTCCTTTTGAAACTCCTTGCTCTCATTATCTGACCACACAGCAGTCATGCAGAGCCAAATGTGTTACAATGCAAGCAGACAGACAATCTTCAGGACTTACACGTGGTAAACTGTGAAAACTATTCTTTCCAGGGATAAATGTTCAGGTCTTCTTCAATTTCCTATTACAAAAAATGCTAGAAGGTTTCTGAATGCAACAGATTTTGTATTGTTACTTACTGTAAGAAACTGTGACATTCCGATGTGTTTCTCAGTGTTCCAGAGAGTTTACCGTCAATCCAACATGTCCTCTGAGAGGTGTTTGTATGCTGTGTGCTGAGAGGGCAAAATCTTCCCATGCTGTCAGCGTTCTGACTCCTGCTCAAGAAATTAACATTTCTTCAGCATCCTGAAAAAGACCAAGCAGGAGTCTGTCTTCCTATGTTACCAGTACTCTATCTTTCGCCATAGTTAAATCTCATCACCATAGTTGGAAAACCTGTTTCACAGATTACTGCCGAAATTAAAACTGACACACTGAGCAGTGTACCAAAAGAGTTAGTAGTGATGTTGATGCTTAAACTGGCAACATGTGTTTTATTGAACTTATCATTGTGAAATAATGTGGATTGTACACTATTTGCTTTCACTCACCCATCCAATTCATTGAATTTAGGTGTTCTAATCACTTCCATGGCCACAGGTGTATAAAATCAAGCACCTAGGCATGTAGACGGTTTCTACAAACATTTGTGAAAGAATGGGTTGCTCTCAGGAGCTCAGTCATTTCTAGCATAGTACAGTGATAGGTCCTGTCCAGTCCAGTCGTTAAATTATTACAAATCAGCTGTTAGTGGTATTATAACAAAGTGAAAGTGATTGGGATCTACATTTCCAATCCCAAACTGCTGTGAGATTTGTGAGGCCATATGCTCCTTGTGTACCAGTGTTATTCTTATAGCCCTATGTGCTTCCCTCCAACATGTTCCAACAATCATCAGCATTTTCTCTGTTTATATGTATGTAGTTTAGTCCACAGGGTTTAATATGATGTCAACCACTGTTTGCAGCTCTGACAGCTTTAACTCTTCTGTGAAGGTTGAGGTGTATGTGTTTACCAGTGATGGGAATAACAGCGTTAAAAGTAACGGTGTTACTTTTTTCAGTAACGAGTAATCTAACTAATTACTATTCCTATCGTTACAATGCCATTACCGTTACTAACAAGAAAATGCGGCCGCGTTACTATTTTTCAACAAACAGCCGGTTGAAGCTGTGTTCAGCTTACCGCATCTTATATCAGTTGCACGGAAGTAGCTGTCTACGTAAGTAATCTGGGTGCTACAGCCTTAAGTAGCTGCGCCTGCTCCAGTGGACGGCAAACACTTTCTGGCAGACGATCACTTTTTGGCCAGTGTTGCCAACTTAGCGACAAAGTCACTATATTTAGTGAGTTTTCAGATCCCCTTAGTGACTTTTTTTCTAAAAAGTGACTAGCGACAAATCTGGTGACTTTTGTTGGTGTTATTGTGTGTGACTGGGTGAATGGTTGAATGTAGTGTAAAGCGCTTTGTGGTCCTTAGGGACTAAGTAAAAGCGCTATACAAATGCAGGCCATTTACCATTTATTGAAGACTTAGGTTGACAGAGGTTGTTTGGTTTCCCCGATGTATAAATCCTGGCAATCCTCCTGGCACTTAACAGCGTATACTATGTTACTCTGTTTGTGTTGGGGGACCCGATCCTTGGGGTGGACCAATTTTTGGCGCAGCGTGTTTTGGGGTTTAAAAGCCACAGAGACCCGGTGTTTAGAAAAAATGCGTCTTAACTGTTCCGATACTCCTGACACATATGGGATCACTACAGGTTTTCGCTGTTAAGTGCCAGGAGGATTGCCAGGATTTATACATCGGGGAAACCAAACAACCTCTGGCGAAGCGGATGGCACAACACATAAGAGCCACCTCGTCAGACCAGGACTCTGCAGTCTATTTACACCTACAGGCCAGTGGACACTCTTTCAATGATGAGGATGTACACATCCTGGACATGGAAGAACGCTGGTTTGAGCGCGGAGTCAAGGAGGCCATTTACGTGAAAAGGGAAAGACCATCTCTGAATCGAGGAGGGGGCCTAAGGGTGCATCTTTCACCATCTTACAATGCTGTGATTGCAGCCATTCCCCAACTCTCTGTGAATGGGACTCATGGCCATTGATCAGTGATCTTTGATCAGTGGGTTTTGGTCAGTGGTTGTTGATCAATGGTCATGAGAATTTGCATAATTATGATTAAGGAACTGACCTCCCAGCCCATTGTTCCTTCAGTGGGCTGGTTTCAGTCATTATGCAAATGTACTGTTTATAAGATTTGGGAAACCTGCAGTCAGCTGAGACTGAAGAAGTCACTTGGATGAGTGACGAAACGTTTCTCCCACAAAACGCTACGTCCAGATGAACAGAATCAACTTTTGGAGATTTACTTTCCTGGATGATTGAGAATGCATCAAGATGAACGCATGTATTGCTTTCACTTTCATCAAGCAGCGGGTTCTGCCGTGGGCACCTCACCCGTGCCAAAGCGCTCACAGGCGGCGGATAGTCCTCACGCAGCAGTCGCCTCCAGCTGCTGTCAGAACAGGAGATGTTTACACCTTTGCGTCCAAACTGCAAATGAATCACGCATGAGCGAAGCCGCTGCTCCTGCACTGACTGTAATGCAGTTAGTTTTTCTTTTACTGTTACTTTTTGTGGATGACAAGGCTTAAAACTACTTAAAAGCACGCACACACATAATAAAGTAACTATGCCAGAGTGCCTATTTTTGGTCAATTTTGTTGATCCCAAGCCCGAATAAAGGCGAGGGGTTGGAATTGTGACATTAACAAAACATAATTGCTAAAAGAAATTTATTTTGTAGTTAAATATATTCTAAATGCATTTAGGGTGTTTTTTCACTCACTTTGTGTCTCTTCCACGATGTTATTTCTCTCTCCTACAGCATAATACATAAGCATTACCAATTATGCAAATTAAGTGATGACTTCATTTAGCCACTTTTAGGACATCCAATAGCAATTTTCCTTACTGAGGAGTTGGCAACACTGTTTTTGGCACAACACCTGGAGCTCGGGGGCAAAACATCGCATGAGTGCTGCTGTTTCACTGAGGAACACTAAAGTAAGCCAATCGCATGACCACTTCAAGATGACAAAGCAACAAAAAAAAACAAAGCAACTGGTGAGATATACCAGTTTTTAAATTGTGCTGATAGGCCACGTAAAACCAGAGTCATGATAAACAATATATACGCGGTGTTTTTTCCTGAATAGTTTCATCACGTTTACTGTCTAAGTACAGCGCTAGCAAGCGCTCTCTGCTTATGACCAAAAAATTAAAAAAACAAAACAAAAAACAGGCCTTTCGTGTTGGTGGAAAAATGCACCATGTCGACCAATGAAAAAATGATATAGCAACATGACATTTGGTTGTTTAGGAAGAGGGGGAAGTTTTAGGAGTGACGGCGAGAGAGAGAGAGAGAAAGAAAGACTGCAGAAAAAGACAGCGACATCGCGTTTTGAGATGTTTAGCGTGTTTGGAGTGTGTCGTTAATGTATTGTCTTGTGTAGTTAGTGTGTAGTGTTGTGGATAGTTTTGTGTTGTGTGTGAGAACAATGCTGAATGAAAACAGGAGCAGTGATACACCTGCTGTCAGACCTGCAGCTATCAGGCTGTGATGTTCTCCTTTATAGTGGACAGTTTTTTTGGAGTGTGGCAAATAATTTTGTGACATCTTATTGAATGCAGAACACCTGATTGTTATGTAAACAGTTTGAAATGGTTATAAAAAAGGTGGTGCAACTTCAGTGATGTGGAACTGGTTTGGTGTTTGTCCGTCAGATACCCACCAAAGGACATTTTTTTGTAGAACATGCAAGCAGGCCGTCGTTATTACCATATTTGTTGGACTAAGGTGCTCGTAAATCTGGGAGTAATCTGGGTCCAAAACTCCGTCCGTTTCAGGTCCCAAAGTTAAACGAACACTGCGGCACATTGAGAGTTAAAAACTGTCTAAATTCTTTCACCTTTAATAAAATGATCAGCATTGCTGCTTTACCAGGTGTAACAATTAAGTTTAACATCCAAGCATCCATGAAAACAGAATTTATTACATTTAACGGACTTAGAAGTTAGCAGGAAGTTAGCAGAACTTAGGTCGCTAGTTTCGCTAGCTACCTAAGCATGACATGGCATGTTCTGACTGAGAAATTTCTGAAAAAATTAAAACATACAGCTCCGCTATCACTTCCAAGATAAATGAAGACAGAAAACTAAACAGCAGTGACATTTGTAGGGTTACTGAAGTTGGACTAGCTGGTATACAATGATGTGCTACGTGATTGCTAGCGACACAGCTATGTTAGCATAACATAAACAGTCAAGCTGCAGGATGAACGCTAACACTTTTCCACTCGATAAAAGTTAACTTGAGGGTTCCTGATGGTTAGGGACAAATACAATCACATGGCAGGATTCTGTAAACAGACCAAACTTCAGTCAGGAGTATCTGAGATAATCCATCCACAATAGAAGGTTAGTCATTAATATACTGCAACAACATGGGAATAGAGCAGCTGTGATAGAATACAGCATTAATGAATCAATGGTACAGAAGTGGAAGAGGCAAGAAGAATGAGTTGAATAAAGTTTGATTTATCTGACTGCTTTGTTTTGCTTAATGTGCCTTATAATCCCGTGTACTTTATGGTCCGAAAAATACGTATTTGACTTTTTTATTTGGCACACTGCAGTTTAATGTTGCAAAGCACCTCTTTTTAACTTTAGTGGATATTATACATGGCTATGCTCAGGATATGTCAGCTCATTTCTACTGGAAATGCCCTTTGATTAAACTTTCAGCAAGGAATTTGCATTTGCACTGTTAAATTTTATATAGCTTTAATGCACATAAAAAACAGCTGCTTGTTTAAGTGAAAATAAATGGATGGGGTTTTTTTGCTCTAGTAAAGTTGTGGAGTTGTATTTTGTCTCCCATCAATTATATCGTCAGTTATATCATTATCGCAAATTTTCAAATATATATCGTGATAAATATTTTTGGCCATATCGCCCTGCTCTACTTTGTTGTTTGCAAAACTTGTGCATATGATTTTAAAATTGACAATTTATATTTGCATTTAAAGTTATGAAATATGATTCAATAAACATGTTTGTGGTTGTTACAGTAAAAAATATAACTTTATCTACTCGGATTGTATGGTTTTTGTCTGATTTTAAATCAATTGTGTTAATACAGTATGTCAAAATGAAAACATAACTGTAAATTCAGACACGTGAGTAGGGATGGGTACCGGTGTCCGGTGCCATCTGACATAAACGGTAGTAACCAGACCGAAAAGCAGCGCACATTTCTGTGCTTTATTTCGGTGCTTTTTTTTCCTGAGCTGTGATACACTTTCGATTCTAGCCAATCATTTTACGTTTCCGAGGATAGTAGGCGGGTCCAGGTACAAACGTTCTTTTAGAGCAGAGCTACAGATTAAAAATGCCCAAGGCTAAGCGGACAAAAGTCTGGCTGTACTTTGCAGCAAAAGATGCAAACTCAGCAGCCTGCAACAAGTGCTTTAAGCTGATACTGTGATACTGTCAAAGGAGGTAACACCTCAAATCCGATGAACCACCTGGCGACGCATAGCGTTTTTTTAAAAGCCGAGAAATGTGCCGTAATTGATAGCTTGCTGCGAGACCTCACACCGTGCACATCTACTGCAGGTGTGGTGCCTGTTATCGGACCCGGAGTTAGCAACATCCCCCAAGAACCCGAAGAGTAGAGTCCTGGCCCCTAGCCCTGCCAGTGTAGCAGAAATGATGAGGATGATGATGGCAGCAGCAGCCGTTCTTCTCTGGGTGAGTAGCTTCATGTTGTTCGTGTGTAATTTACGTTGAGTAGGCTAACCACGTTATTAAATTAATGTATGTAAGCTGAACTAGCAAACACCGTCGTAGTTACATGCAGCTGTCTTCTTGTTTGACGGCAGATACTTCCTTCACCGTGGCCAAAAAGGCTAAAATGATCAAAGAAAAAGTGGAAAACAGTTAAACATGAGAGGTTTTTGGACAAAGTTTGTGTTTTTTCCATTGTTTAAGCACTGCTTCCATCCAAGAGTGATACCATATATGCCCAATAGCTGAAGAAAAGGCTTACATTGTTATCTTTTTACAAAAGAAACAGCTGAACATGAGAGGTTTTTGGACCAATTTTGTGTTCTCCATTCTTTAAGCACCGGTTTGAGCACCGTTTAAGCACCGGCACCGTTTCAAAAGTACCGGTTTGGCACCGGTATCGGATAAAACCTAAACGATACTCATCCCTACACGTGAGGTTGTGCTGAAAAGGATGATACCAAACAAGGCAAAGTAAATCATTTTTAAAGGTGAAATGTAGAGGGAAACAGTAGTTAAAAATGGCCAGTTATACCCTGGACCACATGGTTAAACATTTTTTTAAAGTAACGCAATAGTTACTTTTCAAGTAATTAATTACTTTTAGAATCTTGTAACTCAGTTACTAACTCAGTTACTTTTTTGAAGAAGTAACTAGTAACTATAATTAATTACTTTTTCAAAGTAACTTGCCAAACACTGGTGTTTACGAAAATCTTTGAACATTCTTCCAGAAATGTACCTGTGTTGGACAAGGAGACCTGGCTCTAATTGACCCCAAAGGTGTCAATGTTGAGGTCATGATTCTGTGCAGGCCAGTCAAGTTGTTCACTCCATGGACCTTGTTTTGTGCATGGGTCAGTCTTGTTGAAACAGGAAGGGGGCATCCCCAAACTGTTCCCACAAAGTTGGGAGCATGTAATTGTCCAAAATATGTTGGTATGTTGAAGCATTGAGAATTCCTTTCACTGGAACTAAGAAGCAGAGCCCAACTTAATTCAATTTTCTTTCTATAGCACCAAATCACAACAAAAGTTGCCTCAAAACACTATACTGTAAGGTAAAGAACCTACAATAACACACAGAAAACCACTTCCTGGGTCTCTTTTCATTATTGTCACTGAGCAGTGACAAAATTTTCTCATGATGGTCTTTCTAGTTTAGCAAAGCCGTGCACCATCTCAGATTCCTATCTGCAATCTGCATACAGGAAGTACCTACATACATGGAGAAAGTGCTGATGACATTGGAAGAGGGAAACCCATAGGGTCATAAGAACAACACAGGTACACAGGGAGCACATGATCTCACAAATCTCACAGCAGTTATTAAAAGCATCCAGCTTTTCCATTATCTGTGGGATAGTGCCAAGAAATTAGACTGTAAGTGATGACAGGTAATGAAATATTATTGTCATGCATTTAACTGCAATTCTATGTATATTTGACTTTCAGGCTTTTGGAAAACTAAATAGTGACCAAAAAGAAATAAAAAAAATAACTAGAAAGCGAAAATTTCAGAAGAAATTTTAAGTGTGCCTATGCCGCTGCTAATCAGTGTAGTTTGCCATTCATACAGCTACAGAGAGCAAAACTCAGAAGAGCAGCCATTCTCCACCATGAACTATGGTAAAAACAAACACCGCTCGCGCCTCACAGATGACAGCTTACAGTTTTGGGTAAAGATGAAGTGACTTTGTACAGCCCCGATTTGCAGACGCTGTGCACATAGTTTCATGAGCAGAAGTCCCATTGTACCACGGCAGACCCGACAATGTTTGCCTGAACACGCTTTGAAGCATTACGTTATGGGCCACTTTTCACACATGGTTGGTGTACCCACACAGCCGGCTGTAGCTTTTCAACTCACAGCCCAATATACACCCAAAAAACAGCCGAGAGAGCACAGACTACGCCCGAGAGGCGTGATTGCAGGTGCCGCTCAGGTGGGTCCACCTCCCCTGCAGCGGCACTGCAGACCACGCCCCGCCACACACATCAAACACGTAAAATAAATATTTATGCACTTTTGCATTCACTTTTTGTTTTTTGTTATTTTTACACAGTGTTCTGAATGATTAACAATGGTCTACAGCCAATCTTGTGTATTGTTATACAAACTTTGGTTGTAAGATTCAGATAACTATTTAATAAAAAGAAAATATTTTATATGAGAGTAAGAAAGAAAAGTATATCTTTGTGTCCCCCTTTCCCTGTTAATGCCCTACCTGGCTCCCTGGCAAAAGCTTTGCTAGATCCGCCCCTGCACAGTTACCAGCTGTCAGCTACACAAAAACAGGAGCTTGGTGTTTATTTGTCTCTCAGAAACAGTTCATAACTTCCCTTCAACTCATTCATGTCACCTAAAGGATAAACCTGTTTCTCCATCACCAGTTCAGCTCTGATGATTCAGTAAGGACATCTCATGGTTTGGACCAGCCGCTTCTACAGCTGTGGCCCCAGCAAACATCAGCTGATACTAGAAATTAAAATCAAATGAATTCTAACAGCTGATCAAGCTTAAATGTACTGCTGTTGTTTAGCCGATAAACAAGAGCGAAAAGCCGATCGTTGATCAGTCTCACGATTGAAGTTGCAACGGGCAAGAGAATGACAGGGGAGGCTTCATAACGACAGAATAAATCGTAATATTTTCTCTGAATGTGGGACGATTCCGTTTGTACGGCAACTCTACGAACTAACCCTTATGAATAAAATAAAGTTCAACGTCAGTAACTTAGCGCGCACACAGCTGTATAGAAACTCCTGTGCAATTCATGACTTCTTACCTGAAATTCAGTTCACCTCACGCTCCTGCCTTAGGTTTCCCTGATCCACGATCTACCACCGGTCGATCGGCGGTTGCCTCGCCGCCTCGTATGTCTCGTTCCCCGCATGTTCTTTCTGACACACACCAGTGGATAGCTGCCCTCGGTTGTCGCTCCGCGTCAGCGACCATCAAACAACTCAGTTATTTTTTCCACATCGACCAGCATCTGGACAATCCACCGCCTTTCACTGTTTGCACCGTTACTAAAAAAAAACCCTCATCGGCTCATAAAAACGAAAAATAAGTCCAGCTATGACCCTGAGTCAAAAAGACAGCCAGCTCGGGTTAGCTAGCTAGCTGTCTAGCTCTTTGCAGGCACCGAAACCATCAGAGCTAATATGGCATGTTTTGGTAACACGAGCAGATATTTGAAGTTTACATCTGGCCAATCCACCACCTTTCACTGTTTATACCATTACTAAAATGAATAAATAAATAAATCATCGGTCCATATAAACGAAAAATAAGTCCAGCTGTGACCACGAGACTTTACGAAGGACCGGGTGTGAAACGCGAGTAAGACGCCCTCACTGTCATCCAGGCCGGCTGTAGCTTGTTAGCAAAGCCGCGCTAGCCACACTAGCCAGCTAGCCAGCTAGCCTCAGGCAGAAACGACATCGTCAGAACACTGTCGCTAATATGGGATGTTTTGACAAAACGAGCAGATATTTGAAGTTTACACACCTATATTCTCGCCTGAAAATATCTTAAAAGTTTATTTTGTGACCTAGAAACACGAATAAAAGACATATAAAACGAAGTGGTGTCCGCCATTGTTTGACTCGGTAGAGGCGTGCGATGAATTGTGGGATATGTAGTTTTCAACCAAGCATTACACTCTTTAGGCCGTACTACTCCCGGTATACCACTAGAGAGAGCCAACACACCACAAATGAAGTCTGTTTCTGTGGTGCCAAAATCAGAATCTTTCTCAGGAGCCTAGAAATTGGCCTAAATTTGCACTAAAATCTAAATATTTCAAAAACTATAAAAGTCATAAACACCAAAAGTCATACCATACTAGTCCAGCTCCAGCTGCACAAAATGATCTAACATATGTAACCGTATTGTCAAAACTGTTCGGCATATAAGCGCGGGAAAATTTTCACTAAAATATTAATATTTAAAAAACTATAATAGTCATAAACACCAAAAGTCATAGCACACCATTCCAGATCCAGCCGCACAAAATGAGGTAACATATATGAAGCTCCTCTCAAAACTGCGGGGCGAGTTACGCGGCGAAATTTAGGCGGAAGATTGAGAATAATAATAACTAGAAAAAATTGCATTTCCTGCGAAAATGCTGTGTGGATGCCTTAATGCTGAAGCTGTCTGCTGAAAAGCTGAAAAAGATGAAAAGTTGCAAAAAGTTGTATGGTGGTGAAAAAAAAAAATGTTGCCCTGAGCAGGATTTGACCCTGGCCCTCCTAGTCTCAAGGCGGCTACTCATCTCACTAAGCCAAAGTCACTCTCAAAAAGAAGAGGTGGAGAGACGGACAATTCTGCTGAAATGAGCAGAAGCTGCTGAGAGTTGTGCTGATAAGAGGAGAAAAGGCTGAAAATTTTGCAGAAAAGAGGTGAATCAGCAGAATTTCTGCTGAAAAGAGGTAAAGAAGCAGAACGTTGCGCTGAAAAGAGATGAATCAGCAGAATTTCTGCTCAAAAGTGTTTTTTCTGAAAACAGCTGAGATTTGTGCTAATAAGAGGTGAAAAGGCTGAAAATTTTGCAGAAGAGGTGGATAAGCTAGGATTTGTGCTGAAAAGGGGTGAAAAAAATGACAATTTTGCTGAAAAGGGGTGAAGAAGCTAAAGTATACCAAATCAAAGTATTTGTGCCAAAACATAGTATTTCTACCATATTGTGGTATTTGTGCCACAAAAGTTACTACATTACAACATGAATACGGATTAAAGATGAAAGAAACTGGCAACAAATTCCTCCACTACAAACCAGTCTGATACCACTTCTTTGCAGTGTTCACATTTACTAAGGCACTACCCAAAAGGTGCCACAAGAGGGCACTCCAACACAAGAGATGACCTTTGTACACTGATGCACTTAGTAACAGTCAGCCTCCTACTTAGCCACTAGGTAATACAGCGGAAATACAGTAGCAGAAATACAATGTTTTTGCAGAAACACTGTAATTTCACTCAAATACTATGAAATATCTGTAATACTATGATTTGGCAGAAATACTATGTTTCAGTACAAATACTATGATTTGGCAGAAATACTATGACTTAGAAGTAATACTATAACAAAAGGGATTCCTCAAAATACTATGAAATTGCAGTAATTCTATGATTTGGCAGAAATACTGTACATCGTACAAATACTATATTTTGATTTGAGCTCTATGATTTGAAAAAGATGAAAGCATTGAAAAAGGTGAAAAGGCTGAAGATTTTGCAGAAAAGAGATGAATCAGCAGAATTTCTGCAGAAAAGAGGCAAAGAAGCAGAACGTTGCGCTGACAAGAGTTGAATGAGCAGAATTTCTGCTGAAAAGAGGCAGAACAACCTGGTTCTGCTCAAATTCACCAATCAGAGGTACTGCCTCTATCTGCTTCATCAGGCTGTTTACTTATATGTATTTCTGCCATGTGGTGTTGACAAGAATCTGAGGTCCATATTAGAAAAGCTGCTAAAATCATAAAACTTTGCAGAATTGTAATAAATTATCAACATAAATTACAGGTCTGTGATAGTGTATAAATTTGTAGTGAAAAAAAAACATTTGGCCCAAGGTGGGATTGAACCCACGACCTTTGAGCTGCAGAGCCGTGTCATTACTGATTGCTCCACCTGGAAAGGGGGCGGGCGTCTGAAAGACAGAGACTTGACCAGTCAGAAAATAGATCGCGGTGAGAGGCGAAAAGCGCCGTTTTTTGGAGTTACAAAACGTCGTGTAACTCAAAAACTAGGAGGACTAGCAGCATAATTCTTGTACTGGGTGAATCAGGGGACTTTGGTGTATTTTGACTGCGATTTTCATAGCTCTTTGTACCTCCGTCGCGGAGATATGACGAGAGAAGAATTGGCTTCATTTTCGGAGTTTGAAAACTGAGAGAAGGACAGAGTTCCACCCCACAAACAAACGTAATTCATTGCTCAACGGTAAGATAATTATAAAAACTGCTTCCACTGTGAGTGTCAGCAGTGTCTGAAGATATATTGGCACAAGCCTCATGTCCTAACTTTGCTTTATTAAGGAGATATGGCAATTTGAAAATGCCTCCCATTACAGAATTTCAGCTCTGAATTTCAAAACCTCCCCATAGACTTTGAATGGGGAGTAACCAGACCATGTGTCACTTCGAGGCAAATTGCGAAAGAACGGTAAATCTCACAATAAAGATAGTGACATTGTCTGAAAGCCAGCAAAAATACCTACGTTTTGATGTATAACTTGTGGGGGTTGAGTGACAATTGAGCGAGTAGCAAGAAGTTGTTCAGACATGAAGAGAAAATTCAGAACAGACCAGCACACACTCTGAGTTAATTGCATAGCAACCATAGCAACGCATGTATTTTCTGAAAAATCACAACTTTGCAACTGAAAACTGAAAGAGAGATAAGGTTAAAACGGTAGAAGGTCTGAAAAAGCTGAATCACACAGGAGTAGCCCAATACTTTGAGAACATTTTAAAGTTTGAATGGAGTTTCTAGGTGAAAGTATGAGGAAGTAGTTAAGTTTCAAAAACAAGCAAGTTTTAGCTGAGTTGTGGAAGTTTTCCATTCATTTCAATGGGACAAATTAAAGGAAAAAAGTGTAATATTTTAAAAAGTATAATAGTAATAAACACCAAAAGTCATAGCCATCATTAGCAGAAAGAGCAGAACAGTTTAGAGTTTGAACTGAGAAAATCGGCTGAAAACTGAGGGAGTAGATCCACGGCAAAAAACGTATGGAAGCAACTAGAATAATAAAGAATAAAGAGAAACAGGAACTCAATAGTGTGGATGCCTTTGAGGGCATCCACACAATAAGAAGAAGAAGAATAAATCCGACGAATAGTAATAAGTGTGCCTCTTGGCATTGGCACACTTAATAATAACATCAACAACATTAGTAGAGGTAGGAGCACTGAGTACATTTTCTAAAAAAGCCAGGCCTTCATCATTAGGTTTGAGTAAGCAAATATTGATGAATCCCAGATTGTTTGTATGCATAATTTATGCACAGATTGTTGTTTTTTTAATGCAGTGCTTGGAAAGGAGGCCCAATAAATGTTCCCAACAACTTCCCATCAACTAAGAAAAGGATTGATTGATTGATTGATTGATATACCTTTATTAGGTCCACAAGGGGAAATTTCATGTTAAGGCTGCCGACCGATTGCACGCAATGGCGGCGCCATCTTACCCTCCAACCATACATACATTACACAAAAACATCACATGGGGAAGACAGGTCAGAGAGGTATAACAATGGAAAATGCACCACATGAGGAAAGACAAGGAGAAAAAACATAACTCCCCCCAGACTGAGCTCCAATAGGGAGATCAGTTTGAGAACACAAAAAAAAAAACACCTCTGCACATAGCACATGAAAAATACACCAAAGAAACACATGACAAGCAACAGGGGTGGGTAAAGGGTGAGAGACAGCCGATGTAGACAGTACATCCGGGCCTGCAGCCTATGCGCTGGTCTCCTTGATCCACCGTCAGCATCGGAAGGGAATAAGCGTCGAAGGTGTTTGGAGGGGGAGGGGGGGATGAGTGTATATCTGCATGTGTATATGTCTGTGTGCATGTGTGTGTGTCCAGAGTTCAGCTGAGACAGTGTCCTTCGCCCTGCCAGGCTAAGTAAACAGTCTTCCAGCCAACCCAGGTGGCCTTGCATAGAATGGGAAGAACAGTCTAAACACAGTCCATTATCAGGGTGTTGTTGTTCAGCTCCAGCCTTGAGACCGCAGCTGGCGCCAAAGGGGTATCCGAATGAAGTAATGGTGGTTTTTACTTTAGTGCAAACAACTCATATGAATTTCAAAGCTGTTCTAACAGTCCAACACTGGTCTCTCAATCTCCCGTTGGAGAGCCGTGAGCTTCTCCATGATGTTATCAAACTTACGCTCCGTGATGTTGTCATTCTTGTGCTCAAAAAGCCGATTTCTGAGAACTCACGACCGCAGTGACCTTCTCCAAGATGTGATCCAATTTGCGCTCAGAGGTGTTATTCCGAGCGAGCCCCTCCAGATGTAATCCAGTTTGCACTCAGAGGTCTTATTCTGAGTATTCACGGCAGCCGTAAGCTTCTCCAAGATCTTATCCGTGCTGCACTCAATGAGCCCATTTTGAGAAACTCACGCCTTGTCCCATCGTTTCAATCCCAGCGGGCAGCCTTGTGGGGGTTTGAACAGCCGGTTCCGCTTCCTTAATTCTTCGATAAGCCAGGGCCAAGCCAGCTCCGATCAGCAAGAACCCTGGTATCATGGTTCCGAATAGGTAGATATCTTCAGCACTCAGGCTCACCCAAGCCCAAACTTCTCGATGAGAAAGGGGTGTCAATTGCATTCAGGGACCAGTTGATCAAATCCATAATTCTCTTTTAGGTTTTAGAGAACAGACTGTGAGAGAGTGTTCCAGGGAAAAGTAATACAAAAAACACGAGACTAGACAAGGACACAACAGGCTAAGCAGGGAAGCTAAGAGAGAGGAGGAGAGGAGAAAAGTGTGACCGCCTTCGTCAAGAGCAAGAGCAGAATAGGAGCAAAACTGCACATATCTATCTATCTATCCATATATATATATATATATATATATATATGGATAGATAGATGGATAGATAGATAGATATGTATATATATATATATATATATATATACATACATACATATATATTAGGGGTGCAACAATACTCGTATCGATATTGAATCGTTCGATACAGTGCTTTCGGTTCGGTATGCATATGTATCGAACAATACAAAATTTTTAATTTATTTTATCAACTTTTCTTCTGACGATGCTGTCTGTGTTGAGCGCTCAGTGGATCTGCGTTCGACTTATCCGCCTAGGCTGCACTGTCGAGCGCAGATCCACTGAGCGCAGCGCAAGCTAGCGAGACAGAAGTTGCTCGTTGCAACATGGCAAATTGAACCTCCCCCACCCTAATTCAGATCTGGCATTTGGAACTATTTTGGTTTTTATGTGAAGTATGACCCTGAAGGTAAGCGCGTCATGGACAAAAGTAAAACAGTATGTGGGATGTGCCACGCAATGCTCAATTACATTGGTGGGAACCAGTGCGTTAGCGCAGTTAGCTTGTTAACGTGTTGACGCCGTCCAGCCCCACGCACGGGGCGATCCGCGGTAGCTCGTTAACGGAGATTTGCCGTGTTCTGGCGTTAACGTTATTTCAATGAGATTAACGCTGACAGCACTAGTGGGAACACAACGAATATGACTGCACATTTATGCCGACATCATCCTAGTGCGAAGACAAGTGGAAGCAGACAAAAACAACAAGCACGCATGCTACAAACTTTACCCGAGTCATTTAGGCTACGTTCACACTGCAGGTCTTAATGCTTAATTCCGATTTTTTGATCAAATCCGATTTTTTTGTCTGCTTGTTCACACTACAAATAAAATGCGACAGCAAACGCGCTCTAGTGTGAACGCTCAAAGCGGCCCGCATGCGCAAAAGAAGATGTCACACACAACGCGCTCTGTTTAGACCCAGACCAAACAATATTGTTTGACTGATGGCCCTTAATATAAATACTTCGGACTTTACGTTTCCCAATTTTTGCTTTAAGTTATTTTGTTTTTTACATAATAACGTAAATAACCTAATAATTATCCTTATCGCTGTTTTTAGAGAGGAGCGGTGCTTCAAAGGATAGTTGCAGATTTCTGTCAGAATCTGCAGATTATACAGTATAAATAAAATGTTCACGTTTCTCCAACGTTGTCTTCCCAACAATTTCACTAACATCTACACTGGATGGCCAGGAAGCGTTCACAATGTCTTCTCGAGCGCTTCTCCGGCGCTGATAATTGGCGTCTGTCTTGTGTCAGTGACGTAAAAGACGGATTTAATGCGACCTGACCGTTCAAACAGCAGTCGCTTTCTAAAACATCGGATATGTATCGGATTCAGTACCACATACGAAAGTGACCCAGATCGGATTTGAAAATATCGGATTTGTGCCGTTCACACTGTCATACCATGATTGGATATGGGTCGCATAGGGTCAAAAAAATCGGATTTGATGCGCTTTCACCTGCAGTGTGAACGTAGCCTTAGACCGCCGTTAGCACATGATTCTCCTTATGGGGACCTGATATGTTTAATATGCTGCTGAGAATATACCCCAGAAGAAGTGTATAGTATAGCTTTTATTTTGGAAAGAGCCATTTCTCTGTAATAAACTCTCTTTTTCCAAAGATGAGTGATTTCTCGATCAGATAGATTTATTACTTTGTTGTTTCAGCAACATTAAATTTAAAAACTGTACTTTTGAGTTAAAATATATATTTATAATTTTAATAAATGACAAATTAAAAAGGCATGAAGTATGTCTGTGAAGGTTCTCAGGCATGAACATTTTTTTGTATCGAAAAAATATCGAACCGTGACACCAAAGTATCGAACCAAAACGAACCGTGAATTTTGTGTATCGTTGCATCCCTAATATATATATATATATATATATATATATATATATATATATATATATATATATATATATATATATATATTTATTTATATATAATTGTTGATATTTTATATTTTTTAGTCCTATTCACAAAGAATTATGGGAAGAAATTAGCATAACGTTTTCCTGGTTTTGTTTGGCCATTTTAGTTCTGTTAGTTTACTCCATTACTGTTGCACACTGGAGTTTTATTTTCAGCCTCTCTGTCAGAGGACAAAGTCTGAAGTGTGGATTATATAAGAGTACTGAGGGAGTCTTGATCAAACATGGTCACCCTGTCTGCAGAATATAAAGAAAGAACATCACTTTCCAACCATCACCCACTACTTTATTTATTTTTTCCTCAGTACATCATGTAGGAATCTCATGGTGTCAATGTATTGTAAATACTGCTTGCCACCCAATCAAAATACGTGAGTCATTAAAAGAAATAGCTGTTGTTGATTTGGTTTTAAGTGTTCAAAGCCAGAGAAAAACTGTAGACTCCATGCAAGACTCCTTTTTATGTATTCTAAAGACTTATTTATGAAATTGTGCATGATGTCATTGAACATACTGTAAGTTACTGCAACACTGATAAACGTGTGTGTTGTTTTACGTACAAAACCTAGTATCATACACACTAGTCATTAAACAGAATGCAAAACCCTATCATACATATCTGTGTGAGTACAATTTAGACGTCAATTTTCTTTCATTCAATAAAAATTATTTGAATTGGTGCATGAACACTTGACATTTTCAGAGATAACCCTGATCATTTTGGTCACTAATCATCCCACCCAGTATGGGATTCATTGTTTTAGAGAAGTGAGCTACTGCGCTTCAAAATAATCAAGAACTACTAAAGCTGTTTTAACTGAATGCTGCGCACACACATACCCACACACAAAGCCCTCAGAATGTATCCCTGAGGAAAAACCTCACTCCATCTTCTGTCTCCTGCTGGCTCAGCCCTCCCTGTGGGACAGTCACTTCTCTTTGGTGCAGTGGAGCTCATTTCCACACAAATAGTGTGATACTTCACTTTCGTAAAAATAATTTTCTTGTTTATTCACATACATGTATATCGATTAGAGGAACATGTATGCTATTTCCATTAGTTCATACAGGTGGTGGAAGTGTGTCAATGAGATTACTGTGCACACATAATGTGAGCAGCTGTTATAGACTGCTCTTCAGATGGAATATTCCTCTCTACTACATGGTCTTTGTGCAGCACAGATATTATCTGACTAGTAGGGAATCCTCTGTCTCTCACAACATGAGCGTATCTATGATTTCAAAGAACATAACACTGAATTGCATTCATTTTCTGCACAGTAACTCTACTTGCCTAGCGCTAACCCTTACGCAAACTTTCAATACAAGCTTTCATCTCAAACGTTTATTGACTTAGATATGGTACAAGTAAGAGATGTTCCAACAAGTAACCAGGTAAAAATAAATAGGTCTGCACAACATGAGTAAAAAGTCTCCTCCTCTCTCTTTCTCACACACACACACACACACACACACACACACACACACACACACAAACAAACAATATTACCATTCAGAGAGATTCCATCTTGTAGGGTTATCCCCACATTTTACTTTGCCCCACTTGCTCTAGCAGTCACCTTCCCATTATAGGATTTGAAGTAGGATTGTTTACACTACACATACAATACACACACACACGCACACATTAGTTAATTAAGTAATTGCATTCAACTAAGAGTTTACAGAACACTACCAACACTACCAGTTTACCACCCTGTGCAAACTACTCTCACAGACATCTCAAAGCCACTACTTTTAGGGAAAAAATATTCCCTGTGTTGATTTATCCCTCCTGCAGGCCCACAACCCCCAGGAGGCACTATAGGGGTCAGGTCCATTGTGTGTCAGGTAGCAGTCCAGTGTGGAGGCCCTGGCAGACTGATCCCCAGTTATCAAGGCTGGCTGTTGGGACATGGAACGTCACCTCTCTGGTGGGAAAGGAGTCTGAACTAATTTTTGAGGTTGAGAAATACCAGCTAGAGATAGTCGGGCTCACCTTAATGCACAGCTTGGGTTCTTGAACCAGTGTCTTGGAGAGGGGCTGTACTTTGTTTCAGTTTGAAGTCGTCCTTGGTGAGAGATTGTGGGCCTTGTTGGGTATTTTTATATCTCCTCAGTTTCAGGCTGCACATGGCTGTGTTTTGAGGTTTAGGCCAGTGGACGAGAGGGTTGTTTCCATGCGCCTTGGGGAACAGGTCCTTATTGTTTTTTGTGAAGGGGGCATACTTGGGAGGAACGTCCTGCCTTATCTGGTGTTCTGTTATTGGACTTCTGGGCAAATAGCAGTTTTCCCACAACGAACGACAGACTCGAACATAAGGATGTCCAAAAGTGCATGTGGCACAAGGACAACCTAGGTTGCAGGTTGATGATTGATTTTGTAATCGTATCATCAGATATATGGTGAGTTCTGGATGTATCTTCTGAACACTCAGGTGAAGACAGGAACTAAGCTGTCAACTGATCACCACATAGTGGTGAGATGTATCAGATGATAGAGGAGGATGCCAGACAGACCTGGCACACCTAAATGTATTGTGAGGGTGTGTTGGGAATGCCGTGGAGAAGCCCCGGTCCATGAGATTTTCAACTCCCATCACTGGCAAAACTTCAACGACATTCCAAAGTAGGCTGGGTACAGTGAGTCCAAATGGACTATGTTCTCCATCTCAATTGCCAAGGCTGCTGCAAGGAGCTGCAGCTACAGGGTGGTTGGTGCCTGTTTTGGTGGTAATCCAAATACTAGAGAGTGGACACTGGAGGTAAAACGAGCCATCAAGCTGAAGAAGGAGTCCTATGAGAGATGGTTAGCTTGTGGGTCTTCAGAAGCAGCTGATGAGTACTGGCAGGCCAAGTGGAATGTTGCCCAGGCAGTAGCTCTAGCAAAACCTCATGGGATGATTTATGTGAGGCCATGGAAAAGTTTACCTCAGTGAGATTCTGCTAAATTCTCAGGTAACTGTGGATGAGAAATTAGTGCCCTAGACACGCTGTTTATAATGGGGGTGGGGTGTTGCTGACTTCAACTGATAACACACTCATCACTGAAAACTCAGTTAAACAGTTCTAGTGAGCCTCGACCTCCCGGTCAGCTATCGACCTAGTAGGGCAACAGGCATCTCCGAAAACATCAGAACACTTTTGCAAATATGTGATGTCTTGATAAAAGAGCAGATATTTGAAGTTTACACAGCTACATTCTTGCCTGAAAATATCTTAAAAGTTTATTTTGTTACCCAGAAAGAGTAATATTAAAACTAAATAGCTGCCGCCATTGTTGGAAACTGGAATTGGCTGGGCTGCGTTATGAATTCAGGGATAAGTTGGGCCACGAAGGATACATCCGACCCATCCTTCAAATCTGGGGAAAAGGAGGACGCATTTGTTGCCGCATTTGGAGGAATCTTCGAATTTGGACAGCCTTTGTCACGTCGCTGTGATGTAATTGCCTACAAATGCGGCCTCCGAAACATGCTGCCCCTGAATTTGGACCCAGCCAGGGACTATCAAAATAAAACAGGAAACAGGAGACAGGCATGGACTTGAAAAGGAGGCTGACTGGGGAGACATAGGAGATGAACAAACACAGACTGGGATAAACACTAACACAAACACTGTGGCATCACTGAGAGTTAAAAACTGTCTAAATTCTTTCATCTTTAATAAAATGATCAGCGTCCAGGCATCCATGAAAACAGAATTTATTCAATTTAACGGAGTTAGAAGTTAGCAGGAAGTTAGCTCGCTAGTTTCCACCTAAACATGACATACCATGTTCTGACTGAGAGATTTCTGAAACAAATTAAAACGTACAGCTCTGCTATCACTTCCAACATAAATTAAGACAGAAAACTAAACAGTAGTGACTTTTTTAGGGTTGCTGAAGTTGGACTAGCTGGTATACAATGATGTTCTACGTGATCGCTAGCGACACAGCTATGTTAGCATAACATAAACACAGTGAAGCTGGAGGGTGAACGCTAACACTTTTCCACTCGATAAAAGTTAACGTGAGGGTTCCTGATGGTTAGGGACATATGCAATTGCATTGCAGGATGCTGTAAACAGACCAAACTTCAGTCAGGAGAACAACTGAGATAATCCATCCACAATAGAGCAGGGCGATATGGCCAAAAATATTTATCATGATATATATTTGAAAATTTGCGATAACGATATAACTGACGATATAATTGATGCAAGGCAAAATACAACTCCACAACTTTTTTTTTTTTTTTTTTTTGCCTGTCCCGTTTGGATCTTTAGCCATCAGAATTGTTGTCTAAAGGCAAAGAAAGATGCCCAACGGATTTACCCAGCCTTGCCGTACTGGTCTATTTGATTCACCTTTGCTTTTATTGTTTATTTTATTTTCATTTGCTGAACACGGGATAGACTTGACTAGGGAAAAGAAAAGGGAGAAAGAAAGAGGGAAAGAAAAAGAGCGGGGAAGAGGGAAGATGATAAAGGGCAAAAACCAACAAAACAAACAGACAAAAAATACATATATCAATCACCTGGATCACCTGTTGAGGAAGAAAAAAGAGAAAATAAGCAAAAAAAGAGAGCAATATAATAAACAACATTATCGCGATGATCTATGTGAATATAACAGTAAATACTAAATATTAAATATTATTGTGCAGCAAATAAGATCGACAGCGCACAGTGTACTTTGAGGTAGCAGCCAAAAAGGGTGTAGTTTGTGTGTGTGAGCACCCGTGTTTATACCTGTGAGCATGAGCGCGCTTGTATTTAAAAGGTTTCTTCATGTAATGATCTGCTAGAGGGTGTGGGGAGCCATACCCCCATCCTCCTGGGCATGAACCAGGTATGGAGGAGATCAAGGCTCCAGACATCCAGAGGCCCCAAGGAGACCGAGGAAGACCAACGGAGGGGCAATCGTGACACTATCCCGGAAAGAGCTGAGGAGAGCCCCAGATGAGGGGTCGCTCAGCAGCCGCGGAGCAGGAGCCAGGGGGGGTTGCAGTGACGTGCCCGTGAGCTCCGCCGGCAGCCAGCTGTGCCAGAGTGACTGAGCCCCAGGCCGAGAGGCCGAGGGCACCCCACCCCCGAAGGAGCCCGAGCGAGCCCCAGGCTCCAGGCCCCAACAAGCAGCCACCAGCAGTAGGCTGGTCTGTATCTGGACGCCCATCCCCGGACACAAAGAACAACCAATGCACCGATGTCTGAGGGCGTCTGCCACTGGGAGTGGGGGGGAGTGGTGGGGGGAGATAAGCCTCCATACCATGCAGGGCCTGAGATATCCCAAATTTTTAACAGCCTTCTTCAGTAAACAGACGTGGATACCAGCAGAGGTAAACAGCAGACAGACTAAACTCACTACAGATAAAGAGCACCCAGACCTGTTTGTCCTACAGCAGCCACCACAGCCTGGATTATGCACTTGAACTGGGAGGGGTAAAAAGACAGAAATTAGTTGACTGCAATCTGCAAAGCTACTGGCATCTAGAGGTAAGATTTTACATGCTGTACCTTTGAAATAGCCACCACAACATCAAGCCAATTACGCAGTAAAGATTACTGAATAAAATAGGATAGTCGGAGAATGGCTTGAAAAATGAGAAAAACCCACAAAGAACAATGCTGGAAACTATCTATTCTTCTGTAATTTTTATGAATATTATTGTGACCATTATTATCGGTGTTGCAACTTTTTACTACTTTTAACTCAACTCAGCTTTATTTAAAAAGCTGTATGCACATATTCAGCTGAAACTAGATCATTGAGCAAAACGTTAAGCTCTACAAATCCTATTGTTAAGCCTGGATTATACTCCGTTGCAGACATAGGCACAGACAGCTGGAAAATCGATGGCCAAGTAGTCATTGTAGTTATACTACATCATCTGTCTCCATCTCACCCTAACCCTAGCACCCTCTTCTGTCACACCAACCCTCGGCATGTGTCCTCCTTCACTTCATCCATCCTCTCTGAGGTCTTCCTCCTACCCTCCTCCCTGGCAGCTCGAGCTTCATCCTCCACTCTCCCTCCCCTGCACATGTTCAAACCATCTCAGCCGTGCCTCTCTAACATTTTGTCAAACCTAAGCTGTCCCTCTGATGTACTCTAATCCTGTTTATTCAGCTCCCTCCCAATCAACAGCTTCAGCTGCCTCCTGTCTTTTTGTCAGTGCCACCATCTTCAAACCATACATTATAGATGGTCTCACTATAATCTTATAAGTCCTCCCTTTCACTTTTGCTGCTATCCTTCTGTCACAAATAATCCCTGAAGCTCATCTTCAACACCTCCACCCTTCCATGCACTCTCTTCTTCACCCTGCTTGTCCACTGTTTGTTGTTTTGGGTGGCTGACCTGAGGTGCTTAAACTCGTCCACCCTCACTCCCAACATCTCCACTGTCACACCTGTCTCCCTCTCATTCATACACTTGCTTCTTACATTCCTGTTCCCTCCAGAGCATGCCGCCGCCTCTCCAGACTCTCCTTCACCTGCTCCCTACTCTCACTATAGATCACAGTGTCATATGCGAACATCGTAGTCTACAGAGACTCCTGCCTGACATCACCTGTCAGCCTGTCCATCAGCACTGCAAACAACAAGGGGCTCAGAGCAGGGAAAATCCATCCCCACTCCTACCACACATCTCACCACTGTCTCTCTGTCCTCATACATGTCCTGCACCAAAATTAAAATGAAGTATTCCTTTTATAAGACACTACAAATTGTTTCTTTTTGAATGTCATAATATCCAATGAAGATAAGAAACCACAAAATGTACCTGCGTGCCAATTTTGGTTGGTCATCTCCTGATCATGTAGGACGATTTGGTCAGTAAACAAGCAGATTTGATGTACTGATGTAGAAACAAAAAAACAAAAAAAGATATATGTTTATGCTTAAGCAGGCAGCTTCCTCTGAGGAATGTATGTAGTCAAAGAGTGAAAGATGCGGTGTTACAGAGGAGGATGCTAGAGATAAGGTGATATGGAGGAAGATGGAAGATGATCCACTTTGGTGATCCTTAAAGGGAGCAGCCAAAAGAAGAAAATATGATTAAGCATGTTTCCCCATAGTGTCAATGCATGTAATTTTTTTCCTCCTTAAAGGTGCATAAAGTCAACAAATGACCGATGTACAGATTGGAAACACTAAAGAACATTACCCAACATATTAGTCCGAGTGCTCAAGAATAAGCAACTGTATAGGTTGGGGGTGTCCAATTCCAGGCCTCAAGGAGAATTGAAGAGTTAACCACATATTTACATGGCAATGGCCCTTTTCTGCCATGCGCATGGAGCGTTTAATTGGCCTCTGGCCCTTTAAATTCTGAGGGGCTGTAACTTTGGTTTCTTTTGGTCAATTTGCATGATTGACACCTCTTTTTAATCGTTTGAGCCAATAGGATCACAGTAACGATGCCACGTCTTTTTGCCCCCGGTACCGGGGGCGTGGGGCTTAAGTGGTTAAACCTGCAGGACACCGGCCCTTGAGGCCTGGAGTTGGACACCGCTGGTATAGGTGAACCTTTATTATTTCTTAAACAGCAGAACAAAATGGTTTGGGTTTTTGCTGAATGTGGAAGCAGAAGCCAGCAACAACAGGAATTTCTTTTAAATAAAATCCCAGTGAATAACTCACTGAAAGTAAATTTAGGTCTGTGGCTAATTAACTGTTAAACTTTGAAAATGCATTTTCAGTTTTCCAAATTTCCACAATAGATGGCAACCATGCATAAAATCAGCCAAACGTGACACATTAGAAGAACAAAAAGAAACATTATTATTAAATCTACTGAGGACAATGAACATTGCACATTGAGTAGAAATAACAGAGGATGAGTAACAAGCCATTCAGATAGAACATGTCGCATCACATTTTAAGTGTCAAGCCACTCATTGTGTTCACATGACATGTGTCGTCTAGGCAGCACACCAAAACCAAGAGCTCTAAACTACCCACAGGAATTCTCTCTGACACCATGAATGACTTTTGCCCAAATATGTTTGTTGTTTTTCAGTTTTACAAGAAAAGGAGAAACCTACAAACAAACACTTTTAAACAAGGAAACCAGAAACAAAATTCAATGGTTCGGTTTCTTAAATAGAACTTGTCATTGGACCCAGCTCCTTGAGTTAACTGCGTTTTTGTGGTTCCTTGAGCAGTAATGATTTAGTTTCTATAATTTATTGTTGAATTTAGCCCTTTTACTGTAACTGATTTTATTGGTAAATTCTGGTTCATGTTCTCTTGTCTATTAGGTCCCTTTTGTGCCTTTGTCTTTGTCTCCATGTCTGGTCGTCCGTGTTTACGTTTCTGTGCATATCACTCCCTCACCCTCGGTGTGTCTTAGACTACGTCCACATGTACACGGGTAAACTGAAATTTTCCGTTTTCGTTTAAAAAAAAAAATCCCATTCACATGTAAACGCAAAAAACAAAGTGAAACGCTATTAAGAACATGCCAAAGCAACAGGTGGCGATATAATCCTAACTGTGTAGGAATGTTGACCAATCAGAAATCTAGAAGCCTGGGAGGGAAAGGGTAAACAAAGATGGTGCATGGAAGCAGAAATGAGTCCTAAGTATGGACAGACAGTGGAATTATTCCTCAATATCACACTGGAATATAAAACACAAGAAAACGTGAAAAAGTGCAGACAGTAAGATTAACAGTAACAGTATTTTGTCTCTATCTGCCATTGTAGAAATTCATCTCATGTAAACAATAAGGTGGCGCACAGCATGATGTCAAAAAAGGCTTTGAAATCTCGGTTTTCCTCATCCACACGTAAACACAAAAACAGAGTTTTCGAAAATCATCTTTTTAAAATTCTCATTTACAAGTGGACGAAAGGCCCAAAGCCATAGAAACAGCTGTCTGTACATGTGGACCGTAGCCTTAGTTGTGTCGTTATATTTCATCTCCCTTTTCTGTTCCCATGTTCCCCTCCTTGTGTTTCATTTCGTGTTCCCCTTGTCATACATTCATGTATGTCCTCTCTGTGTAAAATGTTTCTGTGATTTGCTACTTCCTGTTTTATTTGCTAACTATTTGTATTTGTTTATATATGTAACCTTTATCTCTCTTCAGACTTTGTCAGGTTGTCTGTTTGTAATACCCATGTTTGTTCCCTTGTGTGTTTTATGCTCCTGTTTTGAATTTCCACAGCACCTCCATTTGGGTCCTTCTTGCCTAACCTTGACAAAAATGTACTAGTTGATGAGACAGAAGAATTATTTTAGTTCAAAAGGGTGACTCTACAACTTTTTAACTTTTAAATGCAACTGTTTAACTGTTTCTGTTTTACTATTGTACAACACTTGTGCTTTTTTTAACCTTCTCCAAAGATGTATGTATGTATAGGTTTCTGCCAAATAATGCAACACAGACTAATTGGTGGCTGAAAGTGCTTAGTTCCATGCCTAGGCACCAGTAATGCGACACAGTGACCCAGGACAAATTCTGCCTTCCAGCTCACTGTACTGCAGTGCTTCTCAATTATTTTCTGTTATGCCCCGTCTTAGGAAGAGGAAAACGCCCACCACTCTCCCCCGCGACTACAAACAGTATCATTTGTTTATAAAATTGTTATTATAAGTACATCTCCGTATAACATTGTATCCTTATAAACATTAAAAAAAAGAGAGAGAAAGAAATTTGGATCAGCTTAAAACAAAGAATAACTTTATTAACATTCTTTTTTAGTCTGTAACAGAAAAGATTTGAAGTGCATGTAGTACTGCAACTCTCTAAACTACTACTACATTTAATAATATATATGTGTTAGTCCCCGTAGGGAAATTACCCATATGGAAAAGATATGTATAAATCTTATAAAGTTTGTATCTGTCTTGTGTGAAACTTGTATGAAAAGCATACAAGAGTGAATATATAAATGAAGCTCCCTTGAAAAATTATATAAATGAAACTTGTATGTTTTGGATACTTACTAAAACAATATATGAAAGTAATGAGAAAGTGGCCACTTTCATGAGTAAATCATATAAGCCTTATATGATTCACTATATGAAGTAGGCCACATCTTATGCAAGTCTTTTATAAGTTTTTACTATTTCTTTTCCATATGGGTATTCCTCTGCATTTAACCCATTCACCTAGTGAAGCAGTGGGCAGCCACCAGTATGTGGGGATGGTACCTTGCTCAGGGGTACTTAAGGGTAGCCATTCAGTGGATTCAAACCCCTGACTTTGTGATCATGGGGCAACAACTTTACCTACTGAGCTATCCCTGCCCCAACTAAGATATGCCCCAATTTGCATCAATTTGCCTGAAAAAAAAAAAAAAAGAAAGAAAAAAACCTAAATCCTTATTCAAACTATAAACATGTTTTGACACAGTCGACACAGCGATCTTTCCTCTTCTTGCACCGTAGTCACAGTGAAGCCAAGCTCTACATATGCTTCGTCATAGTTCCTTTTCTCATTTGTCTCATTATCTCCGCCTTTCTTTTCTTCACTGTTAAATATCTTTCCTTTTTGCTTGATGGTTTGTTTACTATTCTTCTATTCTTGGTGCAAAAAACACTGCCACCTACTGTGGTGGATGTGCAATTACACTTTATTCTAGTATGGCAAAAAAGCATGTTCCACCGGGTCACGCGCACCCCGCTTGACATCGCACCGCCCCCCCACCCCACTATTTGAGAACGCTGCTGTAGTGTGAGGCCCTTTTTTCACTGAACTGGCTTAAATTATAGTCTATATGACAAGTACTTAAATTAACTCTTTTGGGGAAATATTGTAAAATTAACTTATCGACGTCATATTTCACAAGGATCTTCATAAATTATAAATAGCCCAATAAAAAAACTATTTGTCGGGGGGGGGGGCACGTTAGGAGACCCAGGGTCCTGTGGAGTCGTGGAGTTAAGCCCAGACTGACAGGTGTTTTTGAAAGTAAAGCCCATGTCACAAGGCAGAAATTGGTCTCTATCAGCCTGCAGTCTCCATCATAGGATGTCTGTGATCGCAGAAAGGCACAATGAGAAGCTCAGGCTGTAGTGGAGTCACGTGACTCAGGAGACCTCTACAGCAGCCACAGCGATGTGAGGCCGACAGCTCTCGCTACCCGTGTGTTGACTTGCTGTCAGCAACTATCAGCTGCAGCCGTTAATGATCTTTGCACAGGTTCCCGGATCAGAAACTTTTACACCTTGTACTTGCCTTTCCTTCCTTTTGGTGACCAAAGGCTTTCTGGTATAGGTATTCTGAAATCTACATTATCTTTCAGTTTTGGGTAACCTTACCTTTCTTTTTTAACCTCTGGCAGTTCACAACTTACCTTTGTACCATTTCAAGCTATTCATTGGACTTGAACGACTTGAACTGCAATAAATAATTGGAAAAATGAAGGTGTTCTAAAACTTTTGACTGGTAATGTATGTATTCCCCGACATATCAGGGGGTGAGCTGTAGTTTAGATTGAACTTGTGATTGAACTTGACTTCACGGATTGACTCCGTGACGTCAAGTCTTTTGGCATGCGTGTTATCCACAGAAACCTCTGAATCTCCACTAAAAGCTCATATAAACCTTTTCTACAAAACAACCAACCAAACAACCAAACACAGCGAAAACAACAAACAATTAAAAGAGCAGATGCATAATTTCACAAAATATGCCTAAACACAAACAACCAAGCCATGAACTCACTCAACTTCATTTAACCAAGCAAACGCCACATTGTCTAAAAGCAGAGATCGCACAGATTACAAGACTGCAAGTTTCGTCATACCCGACCAAAATTCCAGCCGCAAAAGAAGACTACAAATATATTTCAAATTCGAAAAACAATAACATGGAAACTTGCACATGCTATTTTTCTCTGTTTCTCTCGCCAATAGCCGCTGTAGCTCCTTTACTGGACACAATCTGGTTGTTAAGTGCTGACATATGAACCCTGCTTCCGGGTCCAAACTACTCTGCGTTTATTAATGCTGTTGTGTTTTTAACATGTTTTAATGCTTTGTATCTTGTTCTATTTAATCTGAATAAGCCCCTAAAAAGAAAAGTCAGTGATCACTGTCGGCCCCTCTCGGTTTTTATTATCACTATTCATTGGCAGAACATTTTAAAGCTCTGTTTTTAAAACCTCATTTTTCACTGTTTCATTTCAGCAGCATCAGTCTTTGCACAGATAATATCCATATGTTGATTCCTGGTTTTCTGGAGTTTATTGTCTTCTGAAGCATATTTTCAAAGTGGTTATATGCAATAAAATCCAAAAATAAATTAGGCAAAGAAAAAAATGTTAAAGCTTTTCTATGTTCCAGCCTCAGTCATTTAACATCTGCTATAATATTTACACTGATGAAAGCGTTAGCTTTATTTTGATACCAAGATTGTTTACACAGAGTTTGTAATTGCAGAGAAATACTTTATTCATTTTGGACATGTCAGTTTGGAGCAGCAAGCTCAGAAACCCCCTTGGTGCTTAAGATGTTAAATCATGTCCAAAAACAAATGTTATTTTCAACCATATAGTGGCTAAAATAGCACTGGTATACTCATTCAAATCAACCATTCAACATTTTCTTGTTTATAAAATTATAAAATAAAAAATGTGATGAACTCAAATTGCAGAAACAAAAGCAGTGACAAAAAATACGACTGACCAAGAACAGTCACAGGTATCACAGCTGGTTTATTTAACGTTTTCTTTAGTGTGTGGGGAGACACCGACATGCAGAGTTTAAAACATTCTTTATTTTGCAATGGATGACTTTTCATCTGGTGGAATAATTTCACAGCAGGAATTTCAGGCTGTTGCCATATTTGGTCGTATTTAAACAAGCATGCTCGCTGCAGTGTGCCGGGTAGAAAGTTTTTTGGTTGGAGGGGAGGAGGGAGGATTTATTATGAATTCGCACCGTGTGAGAAAAAAAAAACTCACAGTGAATTACATGCAGATAGCTTAACATTTCCATGGCAACCTATACTCGATGGTTACAATAAAGCTATTTTAACCATTGTACGTGGAAAAACTGTAAAGGAGGAAATCTTGATGCATGTTCGATCATCCAGGTGAGTAAAACCCAGGTTGATTCTGTTCATCACTGGGAGAAACCTTTCGTCACTCACCCGGGTGACTTCTTCAGTCTCAGCTGACTGCAGGTTTGCAACCTTATAAACAGGACATTTGCACAATGAGTGAAACTAGCACCACTGAATGAAAAATGGGCTGTGAGGTCAGTTCCTTGATCATTAATATGCAAATATGCAAAAAGCTGATGTGTACCGTAAATCTACGCATACGGATCAGTATTTAAGGTTTGACTCTCATCATCCACTGGAGCATAAACTGGGTGTCATCAGAACGCTACAACACAAAGCAAACACATCCCCACAGACACAGCGGCCAGGGAAGCAGAAGAAGATCACATCAAGAAGGCCCTGAGTAAATGTGGTTATCCCAGCTGGACATTTGTGAAACCTGGGAAGGTGCCTAAAGAAAGCTCCAGCCGATCCAGGAGAGAAGGACAACCGCCGCCTAAGCGAAAACCTGTAGTGATCCCATATGTGTCAGGAGTATCGGAACAGTTGAGAAGCATTTTTTCTAAACACAGCGTCTCTGTGGCTTTCAAACCCCAAAACATGCTGCGCCAAAAAACTGGTCCACCCCAAGGATCGGGTCCCCCAACACAAACAGAGTAACATAGTGTACGCTGTTAAGAGCCAGGAGGATTGCCAGGATTTATACATCGTGGAAACCAAACAACCTCTGGCTAAGAGGATGGCACAACACAGAAGAGCTACCTCGTCAGGCCAGGACTCTGCAGTCTATTTACACCTACAGGCCAGTGGACACTCTTTCAATGATGAGGATTTACACATCCTGGACAGGGAAGAACGCTGGTTTGAGGGCGGAGTCAAGGAGGCCATTTACGTGAAAAGGGAAAGACCATCTCTGAATTGAGGAGGGGGCCTAAGGGTACATCTGTCGCCATCTTACAATGCTGTGATTGCAGCCATTCCCCAACTCTCTGTGAATGGTACTCATGGCCATTGATCAGTGGTTGTTGATCAATGGCCATGACAGTTTGCATATTAATGATCCAGGAACTGACCTCCCAGCCCATTGTTCATTCAGTGGGCTGGTTTCAGTCATTATGCAAATGTACTGTTTATAAGGTTGGGGAAACCTGTAGTCAGCTGAGATTGAAGAAGTCACCTGGATGAGTTACGAAAGGTTTCTCCCACTGAAAACGCTACGTCCAGATGAACAGAATCAACCTCTTGGGATGTACAGGAGAAAAAAAAAGGTTTTTGTCCCGGTCGCAGAACAATGGACTGGCTCTTCACCGTTTTGAGGATTGTTGCATAATTTGCAACAATCCTCTGTATAACATTCAGGTATACAAAGGAGACTGTTCATGGAGGAGCTTGGGCAACAACTGGTGATACCTCACATCAAGCGACGGAGTTTAGCAATTAAGCTACATTTCTTTTGCTCTTCCTTCTATAGTGATCTCAGAATTTGAACTACTGTATTTGCACTGTGATTTGTTATAATAAAGTTTGACTTGACAGGCTATTCCCTGCACACCAGCAGCAGCCAGACTGGTTATGGAGAACCAGTCCTTCCTTGCCTAGCTGCCCCTCCTGGCTCATCACCCAAAAGCAGAGGGTGCAAATTCTGCCCTCGCCAGAGTGATCTCAAAACATCAAAAATGTGCCAAAAATGCAATGCATACATCTTATAAGTCAGGTAACAAGCTGGAATAAAGTTGAACAAAAAATTGAAACACAGAGGTGGGTGATAATACTTTATGCCTTATAAAAAGTGAAACCAGACGGGGTCATTTTTAACCCAGGAGGACAACAGGTGTGATAATGTGCAGCCATTAAAAAAAATTGAAGTGGTTTAAAACCAGCATCCTATCTCAACATCTACTTATATCAGTCTGTGATGATCTATCAAAACAAGTCACTCTGATTGTTAACTATAATAAGAATACTTGATGATTTTATTTATTTTTACTCAAAAAAAGGTCATGTGAATGAGGTCTTATTGGCAAATTTCAGATGGCATAAAGAAATTATGTTAATGTGTCTGAACAAGCTGTAATTGGAAGTGTAACAGAATTAGGTGAAGTATCAACTTTCTATTCTTTAAATAACAATTAAACCACATGGGGTCCATTTTGACCCTAGAGGACGAGGTGTGATTGTGTGATGCCATTAAAAAAATTCAAATGTTTCAAAAACATCACTGAGTAGTAAATATCCAAATTTAGTGAGGATGCTAAGTCAAAATAATTTAATGTTCCATTTTATTTTGACTCAAATACAGGATATACTTTAATGGAAACGAGTTCTATTGGCCCTAAATTCCAAAATGAAGAGAAGATTTTATGGTAATGAACTGAACTAAGACTAAAGATGTAACACAGAACTATATACACTATAGGCTTTAAATAACAGTCAAATAACATGGGGTCATTTTTGAGTGTGAAATTTCTTTGAGCAGTCTCAACAGATCTCTAACTCTTTGTCAGCTTTGCTACAGTGTTGTATCAGATTTCATTGCTTTTACCTAGATGTACTTATTAAACTGGCCACTGAACATCCAAACTTCATCTGAGGTTTCTTTAACAGTCACAGAAAAGAGAAATGAATCTGAACATGAGTCACAGGAAGTACTTGGAAAAAACAGAGAAGCTTGATAATGCTCAGAAAAAGTTCTGCACTACTACACACTTTACACAGTTTTACTGCCTCTAACACATTGTGTCAAATGAGTGCTGCATTGACTGCAAGGATAAATATGAGAGACATACCAAATAACATGGGAACAGGCCAGGACTTTGAAATGGTGACCAAAAACATGGTTAGACCAAATGATTCTGACATTTACGTCCATTTGTGCATTAGTGGGAAGGAGAGAGGCGCAGAAAGTGCAAGAGGGGAAAAAAGGATGATGACTATATAAGAAAAAGAATTTCAAGGTTGTGCTTCTTCCACTTTACCCTGACCCTGAGCTTTGAGTTCACCAGACCCAAATCAAACCTGCATTAGTAAGAATTCACACTGTAAATCATTCTTTACAAAACAGATCATGTGTCCAGAGCAAGGATAGATTAACAGAGTACAGCGTCAATCTCAACTAGCGTATTATAGTTTATGACAGCAGTATGTATTTGATTTCTCCCCACAGCAACACAATAAACTGTACAGTAAGTTCACATTACATCTAATCCACTTGTCTTGCATTTGTGTGACTGGTCATTGCACAATGCTTGTGTAAACGCAGGTGATTAACACAAGAAAGACTGTTCATTTTAGCTATTTTTAAGCTCTTAATACGCAGCAGTAAGAGCTTAAGGACACTGCAATGTAATGTGTCACTGTGATTTGTTGACTGCATCCACAAACACAGCTGAGTGAGTTAGGTTAGCGGGAACTGGAAAAAGATTTTCTGTCACCATCCCTGTCCAAAAAGTTTTAGTTCATCTCCAAAACACAAATGAATATGGGGTTTTTCTTTCAAACTACTCATCACACAATTTTGTTTCTGTGTGATGTTTTGAGATTAATGATGTGCACCAGAAGGCATTCTTCAACAGCCCTGTTGGCAACAACAGCATAAACAGGTATTCCATGACCTTTAACAGTGAACAATGTTTAAATCATACTACCTGAAAACACACTTTGCTTGTTTTCCATTTGTCTGAAAAGATTTAGACCAATTTATATAATTTTTTAATCACAAAATATTGTGCATAGATAACAGTCTTAGAATTCCTTTATTGTTCGAGCTCTAGCTGCCAATGGACAGATTCTTATAGCGCTTTTCTACTCTCCTGGAGCACTCGCTCTATACATGCTGCATTCACCCAAGCACTTTGTTCTCTTAAGCTAATATTCACACACATTCATACTCCGATGGAGTTAGTATCTTGCCCAAGGACACTTGGCTACTTGAATACTGGTAAAAACCCAACCTTCCAATCAGTAGATGACCTGCTCTACCTCCTGAGTTACAGCCACCCCATAGATGTAGCCTGAGTTTAGATCATGGAGGCACTTAAGTCAGCACAAGGCCCCGTTGGCTTTTTTTTCTCTGTCATGCAGTCATGCATGGAGATTTCAACTGTGACTTAAAAGAATATGGAGTCATTTGTTTTTTTGGTTCTTCTGTTTTTTGTTTTTTTTTGGGGGGGGGGGGGGGGGGGGGGGGGGGGGTTGCCACGTGTGATAACTTCACTCTTAGAGACGGAGAAAAAAATGAGTAAGAGAGGACAAGAGAGGAAGATGAGAGGTTATTTTTAAAGCAAGCCCTGCCGATAAACTGGAAATGTAAAGCTTAAATGTGAATTTGTGTGCAGTATGTTAGATTTTGACAGTAAATCTACATGATAGGTTGCTCAAGTTATCTTGCCATTTTATATAGAGAAATATCTTTAATATCAAATTAAATGGTAAATGGACTGGTTCTTGTAAAGCACTTTTCTACTCTACCTGAGCACACATGCTTCGTATGCCTCATTCACCAATTTACACACATTCATACAAATTCATTCTCTAGCAGACACGTCAGAGAGAAACCTGGCCCACATAGCAAAATTGGTATGGCCTGGATCTGGCCCACACAATGTGCTTACACATGGCCCACATATCGCAAAGAATGACGGCCCTTTGGTGGCCCAGATCTGGTTTGCCAGATGTGGCCCACACATGGGCCAGCACAAGGCCAGTTGCAGGCATACTGGTGGTCCTGTGCTGGTCCATATAGCGCTTTTCTAGCCTCCCAGATTACTCTAAGTGCTCTATACAACATGCCACATTCACACACTTTCTCTAAACTGAGTGCTTCCTAACTACATTCACACACATTCACGCAGACTAGAGGACCCAGGGATCAAACCACTAACCTTCCGATCAGTAGGTGACCGGCTCTACCTCCTGAGCTACAGCCACACAGTGGTAAACATGAGTAAACCCTCACTAGGTTTTGGATAAAGTGTACACTCACAAACCTGTCAAACCTGCATTTGAAACATTGGCTACCATAGCAGTATAGTATTGCAACATGGCATTTGGGTCTTCTACCTAAAATAGGAAAATAGGAACATAAATATTGCCATCATTGCCAGACCTGGCCCACATCTGGTTGACATACACCCTGCCATGACACCAGTCAGTCAGAAGTGCCAGCTTGATGCTGGATCTGGGCCAGACCTGTTTTCTATGAGCCTGGGCCACATACAGCAAACCACAATCAGGCCAGATGTGGCATGCCATCACATAGACAGTGCCATCTATGCCAGGCCTGGCCCATATCTGGATGACATACGTCTTATCATGCCAGAAGTCAGCCAGCAGTGCCGGCTTGATACCACATCCGGGCCAGACCTCCTTACTATGTGGGGGGGTTTGCATGTCGGCATGCAGACTGGGATCCAAACACTAAACTTCTGATTAGTAGATGGCCTGTATGACATTCCACGTTATTCAACATTGGTACAGTTTCAACACAATATCACAGCAAAGCATGTCATGTCATGTCAGACGCACCCGTCCACTGTGTCCATTTCACACTTTGCCTCTCCAAAGCGTGAAATGTACACACACACAGAAGTTGCAGTACCAACGGGGGGGATCATTTATTTAAAGCTAAGAAGTTGCTATTGTGCAAGGAAGGTATGACGTACATTTCAGGGTCCTTCTATGCCAGAAATGATTAAGCTAGGTGGCTAATATGTATTTATATGTAAATGTGTTTGTAATGTCTGCCTGATTATTTTCATGTTGGCTTGAAATAAAATATCTCTCTGCAGGTCCTGCAGCTTACTGCAACTTCTGCATGTGTGTCCATTGAATGCTGTGGACCGTTATGTCTGTTACAGGTTTTGCAGTTTGGCAGTTTACAGTGACTAGTACAGGGCCAAGAGTATCCATGGCCACTGCTAGAGGAGTAGGTCCTGGGTAGCAGCAGAGACATTATCAGAGTGGCATGTCACTCAAAGAAATCTGAATTGAGATTAGAATTCTAAAACGTAAGCATCGATAAGATTTTGCTGGATGTTCTGTATATGTAGTTTTTATGTCTCCTTGGCCACTGAAATAAAAGTTAATTCAGATGTTGCTTCCAAATATGAGCAAAGATGTATTTCAACATGGCTGCTTAGTGACAGGACTTGCTTCTATTTGTCTTGGTGCTGGTGACATCTGGCTCTCAGAGTAATAGTTAATCACGAAGGGTAACAGAGGGCATCTTTTAGTGTTAAAGTTCAGTTTCTGTAGCTTCAATATGTTGACAACCGGTCAAGAGAACAAGATCGGGGACAGCCAATAAATATGCATTTACATGTGTTTTAACTTAAAAAAGAGCAGTCTTTACTTTGTATATTATTATTTTTAAAGGCTCGAGATGTGATTAAACTAATGAAGTTGATAAAGAAAATATTGTCCAAGCACACACATCTTTTAACTGTGGGAGGAAGCTGGAATACCTGAAAAGCAACCCCCCCCCCAGGAGATTTGAACCAGGAACCTTCTTCCTGTGAGGCAACACTGCTAACCACTGCAGCTACTCCGTGTTTAAAAGAAATGCCTTTTATTCTGGTGCAAAATCAACCTTTTTAATGGACTTGGACGCTATAAAACCCTAAAGTTTAATGTACAATGGCATAAAGCTGGAGCACATCCTCATACTGTGTTGAGTTTTGCAAAAACGCCTTGAACTGAAACCATTACACAATTACAAACACTGTCACAGGAGGATTCTTGTTAATAATGCCAATGAATAGCAAATGCTGCTTCCACCCTCCCTATCAGGTAATTATGCATTTACAATGTGTTATTGTGTGGAATATCAACGCTTTCTCCTTATGCTGAATGTATAAATAGAGAGAGGGTAAACTAAATTTTGTGTCTGATGTTTTGTCTAAGTCACTTCTGTAAGAAATGACTGTACTGCATAACTGAGATTTCCACATTGTGTGGGAGAATAATCACGATAAAATAATCCTTTCAGAGCTGACACTCACACTGCCCACACTGTTATCATTAGCCTACCAGTTGGTCTTCTTGAATTAGAAACATGCTGGATCTGCATGTCCTCTCATCCTCAGCCACAGGCGACAACTGACATAGCTCCTCTGAGCTCACAACTCCTCACTGGAGCGGAAGATACAGTGCGTACATCCCCGCATGAGACTGCAACATACAGCACGTCTGACATTTCATCAACCTTTGCATTTAATGTCGAGATAAGCTCATTTTCGGCCAACGTAACCTTGACTGCTTTTCTCCACAAAAACCTCCATCCAGCTGTGCCAGTGCGGTCTGCACAGGCACATCCAGTCCAACAGCATCGAGGTATTCCTTCATCAGTTGTGTCTGACTGGCACGGAGCGAAAGCCACATTACATATCCAGTCATTCGTTATGTGTCTTTTGAAGCCCACAGCCCCCCCGCAATACCCTAGCTTATTATTCACATTGTCTTTGGGGAAATCCTTCAAATTTCGACACACCTTCTCTTTAGCTTCACTGGCTTCTTGGCAGCACTATTTTCTTTGCTAGCGGCTAGGCGCCGATCACATCCACAAACTTTGACTTGCACTGATATTGATGACGCGTTGCGTGGAGACATTTAACCGATTTCTGCTGAACACCTCGAAGATTTTCGTCAAAATATGTTAAAGATTTGACAGCTTAAGAACAGAGTAATACCACCTCAAATCAGCCGACAATTTGAAAGGCGACAGCAGCGTACATTCCCACGCGCGAGCCTGGCACGTTCTCAGGGCTGCCGCTGGATCTTCCATTAACGCCGCTGCAGCTCAGGGCGAAATAAATGTGAAGCATACGGCTGTTAATGACAGCTGTCACATTACGAAGCGCGTCTAAAGGTATCACCGGGTATCATTCTGTTACCGGTGTGACTCATTCCAAAACAGGTAGCGGATGTATTGATAAACTGTTGTATCCTGTCACGCGCTCCAACCTGAATCTATCAATTAAAGCACATCTTACCTCTGGCAGCTCCTTACACCATCGCTGAAAGGACGCACCGGCTGCTAAATCCAAAAGCACGTCGGTATCTGGAAGCAAAGCGATGACTACAGAGTCACCGGTGGAATGTGTGTGTATGTGTGTGTATGTGTGTGACTCGCTTGGATGTGCGTTTCTGCGTGAGCGTGGATGTGGGGGCACGGGTGGCGCAAGACAGCCGTCCGCAAACGATAAATTACCAACAGGCAGCCAGAATGACACCGGAAGACCGGCGGGTTACAGCAAGTTTTAATGAATTAATATGGCTTACCTACCAAAATTAGACTGGGATCTTTCTGGAATTTGTACTATCCTCAGGTCATCCTTTGACAGAGGTGTCGTTATATACGAGCCTCCAGGCAGACATGTGTTCGAACTGTTTCATATACACCTAATGCAGATCTGCTTTTTTAACATGTAAATGCCCTAAACAGCATATCTAGCCTTTGGCAACCATGTGACACCATCAGTGACTACTGCAATCAATAATTCAAAATCAGTCCAAAATATTTGAGTTCTTTTTCTGATACTGATACAGCATACATTTATGTAAATACAATCATGTGTATTTTATTTTGAAACAGAAAGGAAGTGCAATTTTGTTACTGCAACAAACTTAACTCCGGGGGAAAAAGGACTTGGAGAGTTGAGGGTTAAGATAAAGGAAAACAGGAATCTTAGTGTGTTGATAAGGTTTTTAATCAATGTAATTTTGAGCAGAGACTCCATTTCCAGCCTTCTAGTAACCTATATGCAGCAATTTCTCATTTTTCTGTATCAGTTTATCATAGAAATGTCTTTATGTATAAATTTGGAGGTACACAAAAATTATGCGTGAGGTATATCATTTTCATGTATTGAGTATAATGCAATGGAGCTCTTATTCATTACTGTAAACACACAGACATATAACCAATTTAAATGAAGTTGTTCACCTGCTCTTTTAAGTGATAAACTAAAGGGTTGTCTATCTATCTGTCTGTCTTTCTTTGCCAAAAACGCTAATGGTGAGCTATAATTGTTTATAGTCTGCTGGCGATATTCACATGTTGGTGAAATCTTAAACGTAGACAAGCTTGGTTTTGGCTTCATTTTTAGCTCTTAAATGGATGTGGGCACTCCCTTATTTCATCATTTCCATATAAAACATCAGGTTATACTGGCAATGGAAAAACACAGGAAAAAAAGTAACACTAGCACAGTAAACACATAATAACATGTAAATCAACACCACCAGTGCTAACTTATATGATGAATGCTAATGACACAAAGACACCTTTGCCAAGTAACCTTAAGTGTTTTGAATTAAACTCATAGTCAATCAACTTTAAAGAAATATTGCATAACTGCATAAGCAACATCTAATTAATTTTTACTATTAACCAAGTTTATCACATGTTAAGGCATGCAATAGAACAGTTTAATTTACCTACAGCAGCACTGTTGTCTGTGTTCAGTAATGTTATATATGTTCTGTGTACATAGACACTTTAGTTCTCCACTAAGATGGGATAAAAATGTCCAATATTATATTTCCTAACTCATCTTAAATTCAATTGTTCCATCTGCTTGTGTACAACAGTGTACATTTGATTGTTTGACTATGATTTGTAAATGGTTTCTATGCAGATACTCATTTGTTCGAGATGTTTAATGTTTGTGAAAGAATTATACTTCATGCTCTGGAGTCTGCTGTCCTTATGCAGAATCAGATGGGGCTTTCTGAGGTATTTGCAGTATTTGCTCCATAAGCCTTGTCTCAGAAAAGTATCTGTGTGTCTTTCCTGCATCATATAAAGGATAGAACAAAAATCACAAGAATCATAGACTGAATTTTACAAAACATGTTTATTTTTCTAAAACAAACCAAAAGAAAAAAACAATTAATAAATATATCTGAAAGAGGTAAGCTAAATAGGGCAGGTTTTCCTAAAACGTGTTAATTCTAACATCGTTAGGGATGGGAATCGTTCTTGTAGAGAACCAGTTCCCAATAATCAAATTCCTTGGAATTGTTACTCTGCTTGTCTGGAACCCGCTTATCGCTTCCAGTCGCACTTGCGCTACAGTTAGCTGAATTCAGTTTGTGTGGATAATAGTGGCACAGTCTACAGCATGGATATGGACATAGCTTTATTTTTCTTTTTTTTTGCACAAAAGAACAAAAGCACAGTGGTATAGTGGAAACTGCATCCTGGATGAAAACAGCTGCATTATGCTAGCATAATTTTCGCTCATAGCAAGGACCAATGACTGTAGAAAAGACGGACGACCTGGCTGCACCTGGCTCCTATTGTACAAAAAAGGAAGCCAAAATTTCTTGCTTGTGGGAGCTGCCATGTTATAATTTTAGAGCCAGTTTCTGCAGTAGTGACTTGAGGTGGATTGGCTGTGTCACGCTCCTGCCCACAAACCTGCTGGACATGTCCACGAACATGCCCCCCTACACTTTTTTGACACTCCATTTTATCTGCAGATGGGTTTACTTCAACTGACGACTCGTTAAATTATGCTATTATGAAAAAGAAACACTGCTTATCATCTTATAGTTCTACAACATCTAACATCACTCTGTTGTTAATTTGTTTGCTAGATTAGTCGTTACTATACTGTATTAGAGGCTTGTTGCTAGCTATTTAGCAATGATACACAACAATGTTATTTTCATAGTCAATATGTTTGAATGATTCAGCACTTCTTAGTTTTTGTTATTCTTTTTTAGATGGAGATGACATCAGCTGCACACTCCACAGAAGATTTAAATGGTTTTAGATCCATTAAACTCACAGAGCACTCTACAGCCTGGTAACTAAAAACAGTAGCAGCAGGTTTCATAGAAGTGTAATTTTTTCTTTTCATTTAACAATAGAGTCCACATTATTGTCAACAGCTACATCCACCGTGGGGGGAAACCAGTGAGGAAGACCATCAGGACCAAGTTGGGCTTCCTCAGTCCAGAGGTTTGGAGAATCTTCCTCCCTTTCTTTCATCACAGCTGTCCTGTGCCAGATGTTCTGTTGACCAACTGAGAGAGGCATTATTTCAGAAACTACAGGAAGACTGAAGCTTACAGGGATCGAGGAGGACTCATGATCTTCACCAGCAGCTCCCTCACAGGGAAATCGTCAAATCTGCTCCAGAAGATGGATAAACCCAGCACTTCATGAACACTGTGATGGAGACCTTTGCTTTGTGTGATGTTATTACTACTCAGATAATTCTCAGACACTCTGGACTTTTACATAATGATATTATATTCAGTCATGTAGAAAGCTATATATTAAAATATACATTATCCTCTCTGGTTACTCTGGTATGTAAAAGAATTCCAGATCAGATGTTTTTAGTTCAACATACAAGTGACAACCTTTGACCTTCATCAGGTTTTTAACCTGCGCAAACGCCACCTGTCACAGCCCCGTTCACTGGACCCTATCTGGAGCACCCTTTCAAGTGAGTGTGCAGTTGGATGGAGGTAGGTACAGTATCTGGGGTACCACTTGTGGAGTGGGCAGAGAAAACAGCAGCGATCCCATCCTGCCTGCACCCCAAGACCAAAAAGGAAGTGAGACGGCCCTTGGGGTTGCTCAGGTCGGCAAACCCAGGCACCAACAGGCGGAAGTACTCCGCCAGCCCCAAGAACCCCGGGTCTGCCTGGTCCCGCAACTGCTGTGTGGTCGCCATCTCCTCCAGCATCTGGGCCAGGATTTGGCCAGTAATGCTGCACTAATGAATAAGACTAACTATTCACTAACTATTCACTTAGCTAGCTAAAGTTATTAAGTTAGCTAAAGAGTTGGGATGCTGAGTAAGACTTAAACCTGAAATACAATGGTTTGGACATTCTTTTGCATATTTCCCTACTGTAGGGGTCTCTGCAAGCATACGGGGCTCTGAGAGGGTACAAGATGTCAACTTTGGAATTCTACTGGAAACAATCGATCATATTTTTAGCCAACAGCTACAATAAGCATAACAGTTACTGTTAGGCTATTATTTGTTTACATGATGCTTTTTCTTATACAGGTAATACATTTATTACCAACCTAAGAGTTTATCCGCTGGTCATTTGACATGACGAATGACTTCTGAATACTTAATCTGTGCACCTCAAGATGCTGTAGGTCCGCTCACTAACACTGGGTGCGCAGGTACAACGTAGCACTATTAACCGGCACTTGATTACTCTGCGGCTTTCAAGATGGACCCGGATGTCTAACCCCAAAAACTGAAGTTAAGAACTGAAATTGAATTGTACAACTGAAGTTGAATGGTGTGAAGTGAAACTGTAAGCATTCAAGAGCTAAATATAAATAATGATGGAATACAATTTCAAATTGAATTAATTAATTTTCAAAATATAAAATTCAGTTTCAATTTAGTGACGATCATTTTCAAACCAATACATTGGATTTCAAATTAGGTCTATTCAAATTCAGCTTTAGAAGCTTTTATTCAAGTTGAGCAATTCAGATTCAATCTGAGCAATTCAAATTTGAATTTAACTTATTTAAATTCAGTTTCTGATGGCACAAAGTTCTGCCCATACATAACACCACACATTTATTTTAGGTTTATTGTCCATTCATTTAGAAACCTGTTGCTGGCAAACTGTTCTGAATACTTTGTTTATGCATCCAAACATTACCCAGTGTTGCAGAGTGATATGCACAGAACAATTTGCTCCTTGAGGCACTATTGCTGCGAATTGGCTGGCACTTTTAAGAGGACCCAAACACAGGCCACAGGAGACAAAACTGCACTTTAACTGAGGGCATGTTGATTATTAAGGCAGATAACAGGAACTGAAACACCTAATCCAAAATAATGAAAAACAGACGGTGGAACACCTAAACTGGGGAAGCTAGAATAAACAAAGGACGGTTGGTTCAAAAGCTGGCTCATGAACAAGGTACATGAATCTTTCCAATAACTGGTCAGAAACTAAATACTGCTTATTGCTGCCAACTGTAGCTAAGCCCTGTGTTATAAATGGCTGATCTTGGGGTACAAGAAACGGTGACTGGCTCAGAAACATTTAACATTTTCTTATTACTCCCATTAACAGAAATTAATATGTTATTTTTAATTGTCTCAGACCCCAGAGAATCTTTAAATACGGCAGATTTGGCCATACTACATGCAGTCCTGTTCCCATTGTTAACCACCTCTACTGGACATAGCTATAGGTCGTTCAGGCACAAGGGTTATAATCAGTGGACTTAAGTCTTTAGAAACAGAGTCAGCAGAACAATCATAGTCTCTTTTACTAGGCATCTTGGAAACAAAACCCTCCAAATCTAGCTCCGCTGGATTGATGGTACATGGAACTGATATGGAATCTATAGTCAGTACTGTCTTAGTCTCAGCTCTCTCGGTTCTGAAGAGACCTGGTGGCAAGAAGCCTTCGTTACTCACCTCTGCTGTTTGATCTGGTGGCCCGGCAGCCACTCTCTCTGGAGAGGCTGTTGTTTTCAGTGGCGATGATAGGATGGGACCGGCAGGATAGGACCAAAACGCAGACTCGTGGAGGCAAAAAAACCTCAAACTCAGCTTTATTGCCGAAATGGAGAAAATATAAACTAAATTGAGGTGACTGTTGTTGTGATTTGGCGACTATTTATTTGGTACAAATAAAACTCAATTGAATTGAACTGCCAAGGGTATTCTACTTTCCTACCGAGCTTTCCGTATGGCATCATTTATCGATGGATGAGCTCTTTTTTTTTTCTTTTTTTTCCTTTTGGTGGGGGGGGGAGGGGGGTACCACAGAATTTAAAAACTCCAAACAGTGATTGTTAAAACACTGTGTAGCAACATCAGCATCATTGTAACCCCTCATCAAATTTGGCTCAAGCAAATCAAAAAACCTCTGCTCATGGATCATGAGATTTCATGGTGGTCTGTCCAGAGGAAAACTAAAGTTAAAAATAACAAAAGAATTGTCACTTACTTGCACATCATTGACACAGAGATTAGTTATGTCTAAGCCAAGAGAAAACACAAGGGCCAAGGAGTGGCTTTTAAAGTGAGTGGGTTCAGAGACATGCTGAATAAAATTAAAAGAGCGTGTAATAGATATAAAGTCAGTGGCCATGCTACAGCTAACATCATCAATGTGAGAAACTGTGCAAAAATAGGAGTGCCAAGCTTTGTTGCATTATACGTAAAGTCTTAAGGCTGTAATTAGTGTCAAAGGTGCTTCAACAAAGTATTAAGCAAAAGCTGTGAATATTTATATACATGTTATACTTTTGTTTTTCATTTTTAATTCAATTGGATTCATTTTAAACTGTTGTTACTATAGGGTAGGCTATTGTGTGTAATATTTTGAGGTGAAAGATTCATTTAAACTTGCTCACATACGCTGCTGCACCAGCTTGGTCAATACAGTCTCCAACAACATATAGTTAGTTCCATATAGTTACTGTGCTATCTCCAATCTGCAAAACACTGTGGCAACTTTGATTTTTTGATCAATAGACAAGGGGAAGCCCAGCTTGATGAAGACATCACTGCAATGTTATTTTCCTACCATATACTGAACTTTAAGATTACTTTTTTCTTTTCCTCAGAGACTAAAATCTTTGCCGGATCAGTTTTGCATTGCTCGCATCAAAATACAGTGGCTTGCAAAAGTATTCGGCCCCCTTGAACTTTTCCACATTTTGTCACATTACAGCCACAAACATGAATCAATTTTATTGGAATTCCACATAAAAGACCAATACAAAGTGGTGTACACGTGAGAAGTGGAACGAAAATCAGACATGATTCCAAACATTTTTTACAAATAAATAACTGCAAAGTGGGGTGTGCGTAATTATTCAGCCCCCTGAGTCAATACTTTGTAGAACCACCTTTTGCTGCAATTCCAGCTGCCAGTCTTTTAGGGTATGTCTCTACCAGCTTTGCACATCTACAGACTGAAATCCTTGCCCATTCTTCTTTGCAAAACAGCTCCAGCTCAGTCAGATTAGATGGACAGTGTTTGTGAACAGCAGTTTTCAGATCTTGCCACAGATTCTGGATTGGATTTAGACACCAGACAGGTCAGGGATAAAGTTATTGAGAAATTTAAAGCAGGCTTAGGCCAAATAAAGATTTCTCAAGCCTTGAACATCCCACGGAGCACTGTTCAAGCCATCATTCAGAAATGGAAGGAGTATGGCACAACTGTAAACCTACCAAGACAAGGCCGTCCACCTAAACTCACAGGCCGAACAAGGAGAGCGCTGATCAGAAATGCAGCCAAGAGGCCCATGGTGACTCTGGACGAGCTGCAGAGATCTACAGCTCAGGTGGGGGAATCTGTCCATAGGACAACTATTAGTCGTGCACTGCACAAAGTTGGTCTTTATGGAAGAGTGGCAAGAAGAAAGCCATTGTTAACAGGAAACCATAAGAAGTCCCGTTTGCAGTTTGCCACAAGCCATGTGGGGGACACAGCAAACATGTGGAAGAAGGTGCTCTGGTCAGATGAGACCAAAATGCAAAACGCTATGTGTGGCGGGAAACTAACACTGCACATCACTCTGAACACACCATCCCCACTGTCAGATATGGTGGTGGCAGCATCATGCTCTGGGGGTGCTTCTCTTCAGCAGGGACAGGGAAGCTGGTCAGAGTTGATGGGAAGATGGATGGAGCCAAATACAGGGCAACCTTGGAAGAAAACCTCTTGGAGTCTGCAAAAGACTTGAGACTGGGGCGGAGGTTCACCTTCCAGCAGGACAACGACCCTAAACATAAAGCCAGGCCAACAATGGAATGGTTTACAACAAAACATATCCATGTGTTAGAATGGCCCAGTCAAAGTCCAGATCTAAATCCAATCCAGAATCTGTGGCAAGATCTGAAAACTGCTGTTCACAAACGCTGTCCATCTAATCTGACTGAGCTGGAGCTGTTTTGCAAAGAAGAATGGGCAAGGATTTCAGTCTCTAGATGTGCAAAGCTGGTAGAGACATACCCTAAAAGACTGGCAGCTGTAACTGCAGCAAAAGGTGGTTCTACAAAGTATTGACTCAGGGGGCTGAATAATTACGCACACCCCACTTTGCAGTTATTTATTTGTAAAAAATGTTTGGAATCATGTCTGATTTTCGTTCCACTTCTCACGTGTACACCACTTTGTATTGGTCTTTCACGTGGAATTCCAATAAAATTGATTCATGTTTGTGGCTGTAATGTGACAAAATGTGGAAAAGTTCAAGGGGGCCGAATACTTTTGCAAGCCACTGTATGTTCAATCCAAGTCATTTTGGAAGGTGTGTCCCCAAAGCAAGATGGATAACTTCTAATATAGATCAGCTCAATATGTTTGTCAATAGGCAAATAACCCAAAAATAACTCAAAATTCTGAAGTTCATTGATTTGGTTTTAACAAGTTAATGTGGCAAAGTTTGCTTTTCTCCAAAGGCCTCCCGAAGCTAATACTCAGCAGATATAGTCCCCAGAATATCAATCAACCACAAATGACCAAACTGTGACTAATAACTCAGACTTTCTCTAAAGGCAAACCCAAAGATACGACTAGCCAATTTAGTGTACACAAATGTAACACTGAAGTCTTACAAAATACCACACCAAGCTTTTAATTAAGCATAAAAAACTTGAGAACAAGATAATTGTGCAGACGAGTCTCCATTTGTCACAACCTGGCTCAAAGTATGTGATAAAAAAAGAACAAGAACACATATAGAGTTTGGAGGCCATTGGACTGGTTCTTATATAGCACTTTTCTACTCTATCTGAGCACTCAAAGCACTTTAAACAATTTGTTCATTCACCCAATCACACCCATTTAGTGCTATGTAACTAACATTCATACATTCTTTCACACTCCGATGGATGCATCAAAGGGCAACCTGGGGCTAGTATCTTGTCCAAGGATATTTGGCATGCAGACTGGAGCAGACTAGAATCGAACCACCAACCTTCCGGTTAGTAGGTGACCTGCTCTATCACCTGAGCTCCAGCCACCCCTGAAATTTCATGATATTTCAGTTAAATAAAATAAAGACACCAAAAAATAGCTTGAACGACTGTCAGCATATCAATACATGATGTCTGAATTCACAGAGGGTATTTGAGAGAGCATGTGCTAAAAAACAAAACTGAAATACTTTATCAGCTAAGCAGCGTCCATGAAAAATAAGCAGAGAAGAAACCCAAGAGGTTCTGGCAGGGCTAGTTTATACACCAGAGCCCTGACTGCTCAGGTGTGCTGCCATTTCAAATTGGGTCAGTTCCACCCACCATACAGGCAACAAGAAAGCAAGGCAAGCACTATCTATAATATATAAAGAATAATAAAAATCTAAGACCCTTCAAGTTACCAATCAAAGCAGTTTTGTTGTATTGTCCAATGCCAAAATCAAAATGAACCCAATCTTTATGTTAAAAATTAAAAAATATTTTATGTTTGCTGTCAGATATCTAAACCAAAATTATTTTTAACTGGTACTTATTCAGCAAAATAACTTCAATTACTTCAATTAACTCAAACTGAAAAAAGAGAAACTCAAAATATTGAAGTTAATAGATTTTTGGGGGAAATTACGTTTACACAATGTAATTAACTACTTTGAGTATTAGGGTTTAAAGTGTATTATATTATTTCTTTGCGGTTTGACCTGTTTCGCTTAGGATATTGAAAACTAGGAAAGTGTGCTTGTGTTTAACGGTTTAACTGCGGGGCTGAAACCTCCAGTCCACAAATAAGCTCCTCCGAGCGTGCAAAGGCATGAACATCCCGTGCACAAAGCTACACCAACAAGAGCTGCCAAGAGGCTTCACAATATCAGATGCACTGGAAGCACCGAAGGACAGCATCGGCATGCTGCCGGGTGCTAGAAGAGATACATGTGTGGAGGATGTGCGCGCATCAGGTACTAATCCTTCTCTGCCAGGGGAAGAGAGAGCGGGCTGAAAAATCGCCATCACATCGTTTCAAAAGTGAGACTCCGCATATCGTGAGGAAAGCAGGGGGGAGGAGAGGCGAGCAGGAGGACTGGGCTAGTAAAGGACGCCACCATCATATCTCTGAATGGCTGCCCTGTTCTCTCTTAAGAAGCGGCAAGCCAAACCCACTGGGGTGAGGACTGACACAGCGTACATAAAGCGCCGCAGCGAGTGTTAACTACCAGATCACCCTTCGCCTTTTTGTCGTCCAGCAGACTGACGTGGATTAATCAGTACCAGGGTAGCATACAGTTGGAGCAGCCATGTCTCATGGATGGGGATACGAACCGACCAACGGTGAGGATCTTAGAGCATCCTCCCGGGTTTGCTGCAGGAGAAGATGTTGCCACACTCAACTCCGTTTTGTATATAGTTGTGTAGACAGTGGCAAATATTACAAACAACAATTTGTCGATTTTCTATAATAATTTCATTGCTTAAACAATATACCACTGCGGCTAAGCCTGGGGTAGGAGCAGACCTAGAGAGACCCTGTTCGTTTACAGAAGCTAAGCATTCTTATTTATTTATTCCTTTATGATTAAACATTAAAACCATAATTGTATTTTAATGAATGGATTTTATTACAGTATTTTTTTTAATGAAAATAAATATGTAATTTTGTTTGTTTTGATAAGTTAGTTGTTAGTTTTGTTAGTTAAGATAACTGTTTCTCTGGGACACATTTTCTGTAATTTTATGTTCAAAATAAAAACGGGCTGTTATGTTTTATTTAGTAATATATTTATTTAATTATATATATATATATAGAATATTTTTTCACTGTCTATAATACCTTGATGTTATAGATAGGAATAAAATGGGAAAACGTTGTATGTATGTGTAAGTGAAGTGGAGATTTAGAGCTGAGGACACTTTGGAAGAAACTTATCTTGAAAAAATGGCTTTTAAAACTACAATTTATGGATTATAAATAGACTTGACTATTACAACCTTTCATTAGAAATTGTATGAAAGTTTCTGTATCTAACCTACATGTGAGGTATTATCTAGCAATTTATTTGCCAAGTGTAATAGATTTCCAATACTCACTGTTTTCATACTGTTAGCATTTACCTTGGAAAGAACTCAGATACTTTGAAAGTCATTTGTATCTTATGTATTGTGGTACTGCTGCTTTTATTAACTAAACAACTTCAACATCAAGGTTCTCATTTAGGTCAGTAGCAGTATGATAGTTTAAACATGTGTTAATTTTTCAACTCTCTCATAAAGGATGTGAGCACCTGAACCTTGAGACCTTGTACTTGATAAACAGAAATGAGAAATTAAATATAAGTTCTACATTTCTTAGTCATAAACATGGTATATTTACATTTAACTTCAGTTTGAAAAACCAATAGAAATGGTACATTTTAAAATTCTCAGTATACTTATGTATAGCATGGAGAGTCATATGTGGAATGTATGACGAAGGTGTGATGTTAACGCATGCATGTATTTGCAGGACCTGACACATGGGCTGCAGATTTCCCCGTAGCTAATGGGCCCAGGCAGTCTCCCATTAACATAATCCCTAAAGAAGCTCATTATGACCCATCTCTGAAGGCTCTGAAAATCAGCTACGACCCCTCAAACACCAAGGGCATTCTGAACAATGGGCACTCCTTCCAGGTGGACTTTGTGGATGACACAGACAGCTCCAGTAAGTACAGAGCCACAAAAAAGATATTCATCTAGTTATTTAGACATGTCTTGTAAGATGTGGCTAAATCATCAAATAAATGTCTAGATGTCCAATGCAATCTTCTTAATGTTTTGTACAGTTATAAAGCCTTATGGACAAAAGTATAATGAGTATAATATAATATTCATTATATTGCAGTTGTGTAGAAGAGGGTCAGAAAATGTGAGTCTTTGATTAAAAAATTCTAAAGTGTATGTCATTCTGTACATTTACAGTTGATTCTAGCATTAGTTAGCTTTATCTGTCTTGTTTATGCATCCACCCCTGCTGTATGTACTGTAGTAGATAAGAGTGATGATGTCAGCATGCAGTTAATCATAATCAGCTCTATTTCATTATCTGCAGGTCAACAGACATCTACAGTACCCCACCCTGTTATACTATACTATACTAGTACTTTTACTGTTCACCTTTTATTCAGTGTACTGCATGTCATTACAAAAGTAAAAGTAAACACAGAATTAAGTCATTTTACTCAGTTCAAAAAGTTAAAAAAAATTGAGAACCAGAAAAGACTTAAAATCCCGTGTTAACCTCAGACTCTGAAAATCCTGGGTCTTTTGCTTTTTCAATTCTGAATAGCAAAGATCAACACATGCAAAATCTGTCCTTTCCTGACTGTGGCCCCAATGATTATGATGTTCTGTTATTACTAGCCTTGACTGGGGGTCCTATTTCTGGAGTCTACCGTCTGAGGCAGTTTCATTTCCACTGGGGAGGAAGTGACAACAGAGGCTCTGAGCACACTCTCAATGGCATCAAGTTCCCCTGTGAGGTAAAAAGATCTTGACACTGCATAGGATTAAAAACGGTCTGTTGTGTAAACAACTATTTAGTTGTCACTTTACTTTCTTCAGATTTGTGCTTTAATATTTCAACTTTGCTTGATTTTCTTGTTAGCTTCACTTGGTGCACTGGAACACTAAGTACCCCAGTTTTGGAGAGGCAGCTGACAAGCCTGATGGACTTGCTGTAGTGGGGGTATTTCTAAAGGTGAACCATCAGTGATCAGTCACATTTAGCCACTGTACTAGAGGTATAGGAGGTGGGGAGATGCTTTTTAATGATATTTAATATTCATGGCCTTGGGATTCTGAGGGTAAAAAGTTCAAAATGAATAAAGTAAAAACAAAAAATGTTAAATATAAAATTTTGTTGTCTTCACATTGTGTTCCAGATTGGTGCTGCCAACCCCCGCCTTCAGAAAGTTCTGGATGCTTTGGATGCCATCAAGAACAAGGTAAAATCAGCTGTCTCAGAATTGTTAAAATGCAGGTTTGCTGAAAACAAATGTGCTCGTACTGTTTGTGCAGAGCAGTTTAAAGGCATTGGAAACTAATGATGCCACTATCATGGTTTTTCTTTTGGTATTTCCTTTCTTCCATTTTCTCTTCCCTCATGCCTACAGGGAAAGCAGACAACCTTTGCTAACTTTGATCCAAAGACTCTTCTTCCTGGTTCCCTGGATTATTGGACCTATGATGGCTCTTTGACGACTCCTCCCCTCCTAGAGAGTGTCACCTGGATTGTACTAAAGGAGCCAATCAGCGTCAGCCCTGCACAAGTACTTATCTTGGCCCCCAACCCCATCCCTTTCACACACATAGGCAATGTTTAGTTATAACTATTTGATTCAATTCAATTTTATTTATATAGCACTATATCACAACAACAGTCACCCAAGGTTCTTTATATTGTAAGACCCTACAATAACCCTACAATAATACCAAGAAAATCCCAACGATAATATAACCTCAACGAGCAAGCACTTGGCGACAGTGTTATAAGGGGTTTAGGTAGAATGTCAGAGTGTGAGTGTATTAGTCCAAAGAAAATATACACTTTAGTACATGTGCACGAATGTGTACATGCTTTTTAGTCATTTTGTCAGCTGAGAATGCTGATAGATTTTCACATCAAATAGGAAAGTGAAAGCAAAGTATTAAGCTTCATAGACTCATGAACACAATTTCATTGTTGTTGATTAAAGAGAACAGGCTGTTTACCTGTTACTCTGTTTTTTACAGTATAATCATACACACATTTGTATGACTATACATTTCATTTAGTGGTTGTGCATGGTTTGGGGGGCCAGAATGTTGATCTAAACATTATCACTGTCAAGAGTGAAGTTACAGAAGCCATATCAGACTTAGTAGGGTGGGTCTAAACCTTAAGTAACTGGTGTTTCACTTAGATTACACTGACAGCCTGTATCTCCAGGGGGCAGTTTGCACTCATGAATGTAACCCTCATGTGACACAAAACTCACACAGAGGTGGCAATAAGCGTTCTCCACTAACATTAAATGTGCTCATACATTTATAAGACACGCATATATATAGATATAGTTATTTTCCACAAAGTAGAAATCAGTGCAGTAACACTGAAATACAGTGCAACATGTATTTAGTGACAGATAAATGGAAACTTTGGCCTGCTAAAGTAAATTCAGATCACCAGCTAGCTAAAGGCTAAATGACTCCCAGTGAAATAGTTATTTTAACAATTTTACTGCTTTAGGCATTTATCTTTCTTTCTCTCTCTCTCACACACACACATACACTGCAGTGAGATTATTCCATGTTGTCTTAGTAATTTAATTTTTTAACATCTTTCATTCCACATTTTAGTCCTAGCACACTGATGTTCAACTAATCCTGTCCTGGGAATCCTGTGTGAAACAGTGGTGTGAATGTTCTCAGAAAAGTGTATGAAGAAAAGTTCTTTTAGCTTCAGTCTGGTTAAACCAATGCCTTCATCAAATTGGACCAAAAAGCCATTTGACATGATCAGGGAATGCTAAAAAGGAAACTTTTATTGGATGGGTCTCTCCCACATACCAACCACTTGCATGTAACATTAACTAATGACACTTCAATGGCTGTGAGGTGGATGAAGCATTATTTCATTAAAAAGTTTATTATTTGCTTATGCATGTATTACTGTTGGGTAGAAGTGCACTGTGAGCGTACATGTAAAATAGGCTGTTTTATATAATACTGAGCTGAAAACGTCTTTCTTTAATTTTAAATAAGGCTTAATGATGATTACAATTTGAAATAGCTCTTTGTTAAATGTGTCTGTGTGGGAACATTACGGTGAAATGGTTTTGTTCACCTATAAAAAATTTAAAAAGTAATGTACATCATGTAGTACTTTTTGAAAGGTAGTGTACTTGCTTACTAGAGACAGTAACTGGTTACATTGCAACACTGACTGTGTAATTTTGTAAGTTATCAATATAACCAGCCCTTGGTGATACTACAGAGTATACATTCACCTCTCACTTGTAATCTGCTAATCTAATCTGCTTGGTGATGATTGCTAGAAATTGAACAATGCAACTCCATAATTCTGCAGAAGTCCATGGAAACATGATCTTTTATTACTCTCCCTTTGCCACTTTCCTTCCTCATTAGATGGCCAAGTTTCGCAGCCTCCTCTTCACCGGAGATGGAGAAGCTCCATGCTGCATGGTGGACAACTACCGCCCTCCACAGCCTCTCAAGGGCCGCCTGGTCCGTGCATCCTTCAAATAAGCCCTTCTTCCTTGTCAGATCCTCTTACTCTTTTCTTCTTCTTTTGGTGAACATTCCTGTTCCCTGTGTGCAGGCTTTACTTACTTTATTTTTGCTCTGTTGAAATCACATGGAAAATTGTAACAGCCAATAACAATGATGTAGGACTTCTAGTTAGATTAGATTAAATATATTTTCTTTGCAGTATCTGCATTGTTAATAAAACAACAACAAAATCTTTCCAAGTGAGTTATTATTTAGTAAGTAAGTATCAGTAAACAATAATATCTAATATCTAAACAATAATATATAGTTATTGTTATCAATTTCATCAAAAAGACACTGTAGACTAGGTTTGCTTTTAATTTGTCATATAAAGCACAAATGATCTTTTCATGAACAGTTTCCTGTTTATGAAACAAAAGTCTGCTTAATGTTCTTCTTAAAGTCTTCTAAATCTTTCCTCGTGTTTAAACTTTGCCTTTATCAACATTTTGAAGCTTTCTATGAATTGATTATGTTGTGAATTGTGCTGCAGACAGCTGCTCAGATTGTCAAAGGCTTACCGATGGCTAATTCTGCCACTGGTCAGTAAACTGGTCAGCAAAAACAGGAAGTGACTGAACTTGGATATGGCATTCTTCTGTAGTCGTACTCATCATTTTACACACTATACAGCAGTTGGAGCCACCACCTATCAGGTAGTGCTTTTACGTAAGTAGATTTGACTTTTGACCCCCCCATTATGGTACATTATGGTACGATAACAGAAGTAAGTCTGTTGTTAAGGACTGTCTAATCTAGCTTTAACCAATAGTACAACCAAAGGCCATGTGCATTCCTGTGGATATGGCTTATCCTCTCAGTGGCACTACAATACATTTTATTCATGTCATTTAATTTTCTTTTCTTCCTTTTTTTTTGTTTGTTTGTGTACCGGTCACCACAGTGCCTTAACCACTGTCTTGAAGGCTATTTTTCCATTCTTTCTTTCTTTGGTTTGTTTGTTTGTTTACCGGTCACCACAGTGCCTTAACTGCTGTCTTTAAGACAAATTGGAAAGTGCCTTTAGCTTATTCTCCATTTAACTAAGTTTAAATAAATAGCAGGTATTTATGAGAGACCAGAGCAATGTTACTTTTATTTTTCATATCAATTGTTTTAGGGTGTATCTATAGTAAAACAGGTTTAACTGCTTATAGTCACATTACACGTGGAAATGCCTGTGAGACTCTTTCACTTAATAAATGGAAAAGTGCAACAATTTAAAAAAAAAAAGTATTATTGTCTTATTTCACAGCAATATTTGTTCTTATTTTGGGAATTAACTGGATTTGCTACAGTTCATTTTATATATGCTTGGTTTCCAGAGGAATCTCATCTTAAAATCTCTTGTTAAAGAATAAAAGTGATCTTCTCACTTGCATCATTTAGCAGGTTCAGTTTTTACTTCTTTAGTAAATTATCAGCCAAGGATCAAGGATTAGCACATAATTTTCTATACACATTCAAAATCAATAGACAATGAATCCTTCTGACTTTGTTAATCTTCCGTATATCCGAAAAAGACAGGCAATAATTGCATCATTTTTGTCAAATATTTTGTCAAGATATCAAAATCCATCCAATCTCTCCAGCGTGTTCTGGGTCTACAACAGGTCCTGGAACATCTCTCCCTGGAATTTCCCACGAAGCATCCTAACAGCTCCCTGTACGACTTCATCTGGCTCTTTTCAATGTGCAGGAGTAGCATTCTGTCCCAAATCACTGAACTTGTCACGCTATGTCTAAGAGAAACACCAGCCACCCTTCAGAAAAGCTCATTTCTACCACTTGTATCCACAATATCATTCATCATCAGAGCAGAGCTTGAGATTGAATAATGGATTGGGGCAGTGCCAATCTGTTGTGACGATGAAAGAACTGAGCATAAAAGCAAAGCTGCTGATTTCCGGAGTTACTCGGAAATCTTACAGAGGAGGGGTGTGTTTATATATTAATCAGAAATGGTGTAAAAACTCTATCGTCCGTGAACAGGTGTGTCTGCCGGATATTGAGGTTCTCTCCATGTCTATGAGGAAATTCCCGCAGACCAATGTCACTGTTGTGTCCATCCTAAAGCGAACCCAAAGATTGCGGCTGACACCATCTCCAACGTTGTGTACTCACTCCAATCTCTCTCTCCTGAGGCCCCTAATATTATTCTGGGGGACTTTAATCACTGTGATTTGAAGAAAACATTGGGCAGTTTCTATCAACATGTGAACTGTCCTACACACTTCAATAAAAGTCTGGATCTATGTTATGGTTCCATAAAAGGTGCGTATACATCTGTGGCAGGCCCCGCCCTCAGATCCTCTGACCACAACACGGTGCATCTCCTGCCAGTTTATAATACTGTGCTGAGGAGCGAGAAGGTGAGGAAACACCACATAAAAGTTTGGAGTAACAACGCCTCTTTAGCCCTGCAGGGATGCTTTGACTGTACTGACTGGTTGGTGTTTGTGGAGTCATCCAGAAACATGAATGAACTGACGGACATTGTCTCCAACTATATCTCCTTTTGTAGAGATATGATTATTCCTTCCTTCAAGTTGTGCAATTTTTTTTCTCTAATAATAAACTATGGTCTTTGACAGCTCTTATGAGGCTGATTCATAAAAGGAAGAAAGCTTTTAATTCAATTCAATTCAGTTTTATTTATATAGTGCCAAATCACAACAACAGTCGCCTCAAGTCACTTTATATTGTAAGTAGGGGTGCAACGATACACAAAATTCACGGTTCGGTTCGATACTTTGGTGTCACGGTTCGATATTTCTTCGATACAAAAAAATATTCATGCCTTTTTAATTTGTCATTTATTAAAATTATAAATATATATTTTAACTCAAAAGTACAGTTTTTAAATTTAATGTTGCTGAAACGACAAAGTAATAAAAAAAATAAATATCTGATGGAGAAATCCCTCATCTTTGGAAAAGAGAGTTTATTACAGAGAAATGGCTCTTTCCAAAATAAAAGCTATACTATACGCTTCTTCTGGGGTATATTCTCAGCAGCATATTAAACATATCAGGTCCCCATAAGGAGAATCATTTTATTGATTTTATGGCGGCGTGTGCGCCGCTTTCTCCGGGAAGAGGAAGCGGGCGGGGTACACAGCCGAGCCTCTGGCGCGGGAGCCTCCATTGAGCCGAGGTGGGAGGCGGGGCCGCTGTGCCATGGCGAGGTTGAAGGTCCGGTGAATGAGGCAGGTGGCGTGTGAGCGAGGAGCAGACCCGCGAGAGAGGGAGCCGCCGAAGCGCGGCGCGAAACGCCCACTCTCCGCGGCACGAAACGCCCACTCTCCGCAGCAGATGCTCTGGTGCAGGGGAGGTAGCAGGTGGGTGAACGCGGCGTCTCCGAGGCCCGCCCAGAGCCAAGCGAGTACCCTCGAAGACGTGCTCTCGCTCCGCGAAGAGCCGATGTCTCTCCTTAAGCTTTTCCGCCCACAAGGAGAGCGCTGCCTCCTGTCGCTCAAAAAGGTCCGAGTCCGCTGGGTCAAAAGCGTGTCTTCTTGGCACGGGTCGTGTCATTCTGTCAGGGGTTGTGTGTGGAGGCGTGGAAGAGATAACCCAAATGCAGGACTCACGGTGCAGAACGAAGAGGATTTATTGGAGCGAGTGAATGGACAAAGCAGGAACGGCAAGACGGACTAGCTGACTGAAAGACTGAGTGGCTGGCTGAATAACTGAACACAGACGGGAACGACAGTAATGTCAACGACAACATCAACATCACGACACTGGACTGGTGGAACTGAGGAACATAAATACACAGGCTGAATGATGAGTGATTAGAGACAGGTGAAAGAACAGCTGAGCATAATGAACTAATGATAAATGGGAAGAGAGCTAGAACATAATGCACAGAGTAAGGCTAACACAATAAAACAGGAAGTAGAACATGCAGAGGATAAACAATGAACACGAACTGAAAAAACCGGGTCAACGGCCCAGGAACCCTGACACACATCTACTGTGATAAAGTCTACTCCCCACTGCCGTGTAATCAATTATTGTAAATGTAAATGTTATCAGGAAATGATCAGACAGCAGAGGGTTTTCAGGAAACACTGTTAAATGTTCAGTTTCTATGCCATATGTTAAAACAAGATCTAGAGTGTGATTAAAGTGGTGGGTGGGTTCTTTTACATTTTGAGAAAAGCCAATTGAGTCTAATAACAGATTAAATGCCATGTTGAGGCTGTCATTTTTAGCATCTACATGGATGTTAAAATCACCCACAATAATTATTTTATCTGAGCTGAGCACTAAATCAGATAAAAAGTCTGAGAAATCAGACAGAAACTCTGTGTAAGGCCCAGGTGGACGATAGATGATAACAAGTAAGACTGGTTTCTGAGTTTTACAGCTGGGGTGGACAAGGCTAAGCATCAGGCTTTCAAATGAATTAAAAGTCTGTCTGGGTCTTTGGTTGATTAATAGGCTGGTGTGAAAACTTGCTGCCACACCGCCCCCTCGGCCTGTGCTTCGAGGTTTCTGGTAGTTAGAAAGACTCGAGGGTGTTGACATAACATAATCATCATGCTGCAACCAGGTTTCTGTAAGGCAGAGTAAATCGATTTGTTGATCAATTATTAAGTCATGTACTAACAGAGACTTGGAGGAGAGAGACCTAATATTTAATAATCCACATTTCACTGTTTTACTCTTTGGTTCAGATGTGGATACTGTATTGTTCTTTCTTTGTGAGTTTTTATGTTTAAGTTGTTTATGGCTGGTTTTTAGTTAGTTTTTTGTCTGTTTGGGAGCTGACATAGTCTCTATGGAGATGGGGTTTTGGGGGGGTATCAGGTCGAGAGAAGCTGCAGAGAAGACTGCAGCTCTGCTTCCTGGTCCCAACTCTGGATAGTCATATTTTGGGGCGTTTAATAAATTTGACTAGATTTCTAGAAATGAGAGCTGCTCCATGCAAAGTGGGATGGATGCCGTCTCTCCTAACAAGACCAGGTTTCCTCCAGAAGGTTTGCCAATTATCTATGAAGCCCACATCGTTTCTGGGACACCACTCAGACAGCCAGCAATTTAAGGAGAACATGCGGCTAAACATGTCACTCCTGGTCTGATTGGGGAGGGGACCAGAGAAAAATACACATTGTCCCACATTGTTTTGGCAAAGTTACACAACGATTCAATATTGATTTTAGTGACCTCCGATTGGCGTAACCGGGTGTCATTACTGCCGACGTGAATTATGATCTTACTGTATTTACGTTTACCCTTAGCCAGCAGTTTTAAATTTCCTTCAATGTCGCCTGCTCTGGCCCCTGGAAGACAACTGACTATGGTTGCCGGTGTCTCTAGCTTCACATGTCTCAGAAAAGAATCACCAAGGGTTCAGGGTTTGACCCCCGGCGGGTGTGTCGCCGAATTGGGAAAATCGGTTAGACACATGAACACATTGGTGGTGTACCTGGGGCTTCTGTTTAATACTATGCTTCCTCCTCACCGTCACCCAGCTGCCCTCTTTCCCCAGCTGCTTGGGGTCTGCAGGGGGACAGCTAGCGGGGCCTATGCTATCTTTGGCTGCACCAGCTACAGGGGCCTGGCTAGCTACGGGCCTATCAAGGGTGCGAAGCCGAGTCTCCAATTCAGTAATCCTGGCCTCCAAAGCAGCAAATATGCTACATTTGTTACAAGTATCATTACTGCTAAAGGAGGCAGAGGAGTAACTAAACATCTAACACAATGAGCAGTAAAGTGCAGGAGGGACAGGTGAAAAGGCCATGTTGCTAGCGAGTCAGCTACGAGCTAAGCTAAGCTAGCGAAACAGTAAAGACACAGTGAATGAATACTTTGGCACTGAATTAGGGAGTGAGTACACAGAGTGTGCTTCGGATGAAGCGCGTACTATGAAAACAGAAGTTATCTAAAAGTTTTTAACTAAATTGCTATGCAAATAATCTATTCAAAAACACCACTGTGTGTTGGAAAAGGAAGGGATACTCTAATTAGGAAGGTGATCAGATCCCAAATAAAAAAGCCAAAATAAAATGCAAGCATAAGGTAGAAGTTGAGATGGGTTGCAATAACTTACGTGTTGCCTGGGCAGGCATGAAACACATGACTGGTCACTGTCATGTAATAGGTCTCCCTGGTTTTAGCTCAGAATATCAGTTGGCTAATGATCTGAAGAGATTTTACTTGAGAATTGATGATAATCATAATTTTAGTAACACACTGGTTTTGCTAAAAGAGAGTATTGTAATTTGTCTTTGACCAATACGACCAGACTTTGTAACCTGGTTAAAGTGGCTGGTCAGATTTCAGGGAGGTCTCAGGTCCAGCTTGTGGACTTTTATAACAGGCTGGTGCTGAGGAAGGTGTTATGTTCTGTAGTGGAGATATCAAAGATAGGCACGGCTGTGGCACTGATTCAGACTTTGAGCACTACGGTCACCCCGGTGTGTCGGCCAGAACACCACTTAAGGCCAAATTGTCCCAGAGTAGGAAAGAAGAAGGGAGCTTGAGGTTCCGTTGGAGGCACTTTATTGTCACCACTCAATTTCTGGGGCTGTAAACACAGCGGGTGTACATAGGTGTTTGTGTGTGTGTGTGGTTTTCCTACAAGGGAAATAAACAATACAAATAAAAGATAAATAAAGAGAATAGACAAGTAAAACACTCAAATACAGACATAATACAATATAGTTAACATAATCAAATATAAAGATCAGAACAATCTAGTACACTTCAGACTGCTCACACTATGCAACTAAACAGCATTAGTGCGAGGTTAAGTTACCGTGGGGATATAGGAACTACTTCCGGTAGTTGTACAAAATAAAAGCGTCCCCATTGTAATCAGCCGTAATGCTCTTATTGTGAAGGGCAAGCGGGAACGCGATCCTTCCGGCCAAACTACGATCGCTATTTTATTAATCCTCGTACCTAATTGTTCGCTACAAACTCCGCTACTTTAAAGTAAACAATCACCATTATCACATACAACATACAGAGAAGGTCTGATACCACAGGAATGACGTTATGGACATACAAGCGACCGTACATGCGTCAACAAAGCTAAACCAGGATAAGCTAACGACATAAGTTAGCATATGAAATGAGGGTGAACTCACGCGCTGCATGCATGGCCTACCGCTCCAACCATGGACTACATTAGCTCCTAAATGGTAAACGTACTGACACAAACAAAGGCAAAATATAACACAGGTCAATACTCACTTGTCATTTACGCACACATAACATTCAATCAGTGCAACCCCTCCAGACCAACACTGCTCATCCAACATTAGACTGCCCACCTTACTAACTGGATGATGTCACCAGAAGGTGGGCTGGCCCAAACTGACAGAAGAGTGAATATTAAATGAACTTATATAAACTTATAAACACCAATAAAACTATTCTATGAACTTTGGGGCCTTTTATACAGCCGCCCCCAAATGTATGTAAGACATTTGCTCATCAATAAGGCAACAAAGTTCTAGGGTTGTGGTGAGTTCGACGCAGAGCTGTCCTCATATTCCCCAGAGGGCAGCGCAGGGAGGACAACCAGTCTGGCAACTGGCCGAGTGTAGACTCTCTCCTTCACCTTCACGTCAGCTGACCTGATGCGTCCATCAGGGCTAGGATGAGTTTTAATCACCCTCCCCACAGGCCAGAGAGCCCTGGGAAGCTGTGGATCAGCGATCATCACCACAGAGTCCTCAGCCAAATCAGCTGCTGTCGATTGCAGACTCGCCAGAAGTGGCAGACTGGGAATGTACTGACGGATGAAACGTGACCAGAAATGGTCAGCCAACACCTGGGAATGCTTCCAGCGACGGCGACTGAGGAGCTCATTCTCTGGGTATACTATCTGAGGTAGTGATCCATCCGGCCGCCCCATCAGAAGAACATTGGGAGTCACTGGATCTGCATCTCTGCCATCGGAAGACACATACTCCAGGGGTTTACTATTGAGTATCCCTTCCACTTCGATGAGTACAGTGCGAAGCACTTCTTCTGGAACTGACTGAGCACCAACTGTGGCATAGAGGGCATACTTAACCGCCCGGATCTCCCTTTCCCATGCTCCCCCAAAGTGTGGGGCACCTGGAGGATTAAAGCGGAAGCTGATCTTCTGGGGTGCTAGAAGCTGTTGTAGTTCCGGGGCCATCTTCAGAAAGGTCTCACGCAGTTCCCTCTCACCTCCCCTGAAGTTGGTCCCCTGATCTGAAAACAACTCGGCAGGTGTACCTCTACGGGCGACAAATCGCCGAAGAGCCATCAGGAATGCATCTGCATCAATGGTGTTAAGAACATCCAAGTGGACTGCCCTGGTGGTAAGGCACTTGAATATGATTCCCCATCTCTTCTCAATATGCTGTCCAACCTTGACCTCAAACGGCCCGAAGCAGTCCATTCCCGTAGAGTAGAAAGCCGGTTTATATAGACGTAGCCGGGCTGCTGGCAGGTCTGCCATCTTTGGCACTGTAGGTCTAGCTCTCCACCTTTGACAGTCAGCACAGAGGTGTTGGTAGCGCCGGACAGCTTCACGCCCTCGCAGAATCCAGTAGGAGCGCCGAAGTTCTGCGAACACCCGCTCCGGGCCAGGATGATGGAGGCGGCTGTCAAAGTCTTGGATCAGGAGTTTGGTCACTGGGTGGCTTGGGTCTAGGATAATCGGATGGAGTGTCTCCAGTGCCAAACCTTCAGATCGACGAAGTCGTCCTCCAACACAAATGAGCTGTCTGGTCTCATCCACCTCGGGTGACAGAGAGAGTAGACGACTGCTCCTGGGAACTGGCTTACCGACTTTCAACAGGTTGTACTCCTCCGGAAAACTATCCATCTGAGCCCCCTGTAGGATTAGCCTCTCCGCCTTGCGATAGTCCTCAGCAGTGGGATGAACATCTGGTTGGGCCGCCCCATGTAGCTCCTGCGCTGCAACCTCTAACATCTCACTCCAGGTTCTGTAGCGGCACAAATCTGAAGTTGGCTGACCTGACGGAGTAGCTGCAGTGGTCCCACAGAACACAGCTTTGCGCAGCTCCGAGGCATCTCCTGCTTGGTCAACCATGAGATCTTCTGGCCAGGAGTCTGGACTGTGCAGGAGAAAGGATGGTCCTTGGCTCCATCTATTTGGTACAGCGAGCTCCTTTAGCTTCTTCCCACGTGTCACATCGTCGGCTGGATTCCTTCCAGAGTCGACGTATCTCCAGGAGTGCCTGTCTGTCAGCTCTTGTATCTCGGCTACACGAGTGCCAACGAAGACCTTAAATCGGCAGGATTCAGAACTCAGCCATGTCCGCACTGTTGTAGAATCAGACCATAGGATCGTCTGGTCAATTCTAAGGGTGAGCTCCCTTTCCAGCACTTGTGAGAGCTGTGCCCCAGTGAGTGCAGCACAGAGCTCCAATCGGGGCATGGAGTGAAACCGCTTGGGGGCAACCCTGAACCGGGCCACCAAGAATGACAGATGCACTTCTCCATTTCTGCCAGTGGTCTGGAGGTAAGCTACTGAGCCATAAGCTTCTTCAGAGGCATCACAAAATATGTGTACCTCTCTCTGACAGCCGAAGGTGTCCACTTCCTTAGGCACATATGGTCGGGGAAGAGTAACTTCAGGCAGAAATTGCAGCTCTTCCTCCCAGGCTGTCCACTGCTGCATAAGCTCCTGAGGTAGATGTGGGTCATCCCAACCCCTTTGCTTGTCCCAAAGATGGCGGATGATTACCTTCGCTCTGGTTGTGTAGGGTAAGATGAACCCTAGGGGGTCGTACTGGCTGGCCAGGACCTTGTAGATATTGCGCATCGTGGGGACTGCATATGCAACTTGACGGTGCTTGTAGCCTAGGACATCTGTGTGGAATAGCCAGCTCAATCCAAGGGTCGATTCTGGGGTATCTACCTTGTTCTGGGCCAGCCATAGCTCCACACTAGCAGAGCAGCTCTCTTCTGGTAAATGACTGATGACGTCACGTTCATTGCTGGCCCACTGTCGTAGGTCAAACCCTGCTGAGGCTAGGATGGCCCGTAACTTGTCGACAAGGTTCCTTGCCTCTCCCACGGTGGTGAAACTCTGAAGGCAGTTATCCACATAAAAACACCTTTCGGCTGAGAGTCTCACGTCGTCATCTGGCTGGCTGTTATCCATGACGTGACGCTGCAGGGCGAATGTGGCACAGCTACACGAGGTTCCAAACGGGAGCACCTGCCACTCGTAGACCGCCGCCGGGCTCTCGTCGCCGATGTCTCGCCAGACAAATCTGAGCAGGGCACGATCTTCTGGTAAGAGATAAACCTGGTGGAACATGCATTTAATGTCGCCACTCACTGCAACTGCATGCTCTCTGAAGCGTAATAGAACTCCCAGAAGCGACGCACCTAAGGTGGGCCCAGGCAGCAGGTAGTCATTCAAGTTCTGTCCTCTGTACTGAAATGAGCAGCTGAAAACCAAGCGGTTCTTGCCATTATGGCTCACCATGTGATAGGGGATGTACCACGCCTCCTGACCTTCTGTCACAGTTGTCCCAGAGCCACACTTAACAATGGAGCCAGCCTTGATAAGCTTCTCCATCTCCACCTTGTAGGCTTCAGCTCGTTCTGGGTCTTTGGCCAGCCTTCTCTCCACACCCCGTAGACTTGGCATGATGGCCTCTTTAGTAGCCTGCAGTAGAGGCATCCCCTTCCGGCGAAGCAGTGGGGTGGCATAGCGGAGTATGCCTTCAACCTCTATTCGGACAGTTCTGGTCTCCAGAATGCATATGGCCTCTTGGTCTTGCCTTGAACAAGTAACAAGCTTCTCGTTTCGGAATGGAACGATGTCGACCTGCCATAGTTTCTCCACGTTTCATTAACTCACTGACCTGAGGTGCCACAGTTGTCAGTAAGCACTGCTGCGGTCGGGCAGGCTGGCCGACTATACTTGCTGGCCCTTGTAGTGCCCAACCTAGCCTGGTACGAATAGCAGCAGGCCCTCCTGGAGGTCCCAGCCTGACTGGTTCAACGGGGGTAACCAGATGGGGATGGTCACTGCCAATGAGTAGCAAGGGTTTCACATTTATCAAGGTGTGGATCGGAAGGCCAATCAGGTGTTTATACCTTTCTCTGAGTTGCTCCATGGGATAAGTGTGGCCTGCAAGTCCGATGTGTGCAGCAGTAAAGGCCCCAGCAATCTTGAACCTGGTCCTGGACCTTGAGGGAGAGGAAACAGAGATAGTCACTGACTCACCTCTGAGGGTCTGCACATCCTGCCTAATCGTGCGCAGTGGGACGTCCTCTGCGATCCCTTGCATGCCTAACTGCTCAGCAGCCTCTGGCAGAAGCATTGTCCTCTCTGACCCGTCATCCAGTACGGCATAAGTGCTGATTTTTCGCTTGCCATAATGAATGCAGACTTTGACGATCTTTAGAAGGACTCTGCAGCCTTCAGTGGGTCTGTCTAAATACAGGACGTCGGTCGCCGCCTTCGAGTCACCGCTCACCACCGCTGTTGTTGGTGACCCTTTCAGTGTTCTAACATTGACATCATGCAGTACCTGCAGGTGCTTCCCTTGGCAGAGGCTGCACGTCTTCCTCAGATTACACTGGGCCGCTTGGTGTGACCGTGCACAGCGCCAGCACCTCTTGTTACTCTTTTTCCACTCTGTTAGCTGGTCCTTTGTCTACTTGGATACCACTGTGCACTGACTGAGATAGTGCTCTTCTGTGTTACAGAATGGACAGTATGGTTTGTTCTTACTGGCCACACCCCTGGCCTCACCGCCTGTGGCTTTGTCGTTATCTCCTTTGCACCATGAAGGACTGTGATGGATCTCTTACTCTGGTGCACCTCAGGCCTGGGCCACTGTTTCTCCTTTGTCCCTTTCACTGCTAGCTGCCCTTCAGAGTCTTGGCACCAGGACTCATACTTAAGCCACCCTGCGAGATCTGCCAAGGTATGCATCCTCACGCCTTGTTGGAACATGCAGCGGTGGAACTCTGCTCTCTGCTCGGGGGGTAGTTTACTAAGCAGACGAGCAACATGTGAACCACAGTGCAGTTCTGCTTCTCCTTCTGGGCCTAGTGTCCTTAACATCCCCACTAGTGACTGTATCTGGAGGGCAAATCTCTCAAATGCCGAGACGTCTCCACGCCTGATGTCAGGTGAGTCCATCATCGCAGCAATACGCCTCAGCACTATCTGATGTGGCTGGCCGAATTTGTCATTGAGGGCCTCCATAGTATCAGTGAAGGGTGTGGTAGAGTTGAGGTAAGCATCGGCTATTAATCTGGCCTCCTCTAGGTGCAGGTGATCAACCAACACTTGACACTTGAACAGCTCAGTCGCGTCCTCAGGTAGAAGATTCCCCAATCCCATCTTAAGCCTAGCAAACTCACTAGGGTCTCGACTTGAGAAGTTGGGAATTGTTGGGCGGGGACCATGGTAAACTGTCTCTGAGGTGATAGAAGTCTTGCCCGGATTCGGTCTGTCCGGCAGTGGCTGTGTAGAGGACAGATTGAACTGCTGCTCTGGGGATGCTGAATTACAGTCATGCTCAGTCTTACTGTTCCCATTGGCGGCACGCGGATGCTTGGACCCGCCCAGTGGGAAATTGCCTGAGCGAGGTGGAAGATGAACCGGCTTGAACCAAGGAGGTGAATTATGGGAGGCTTTATCTGGAAACCTGAGAGCCGGGGGAGGATCTGGTGACAGACTCTGTCCTGGGTGGTTCACGAACCTATTAGTAGGTGGTACTGCCATTGCCTCTGTCTCAATGGCTGGAAACACACATGCATCTTTATGATGGGGGTTCAACACAGGTGGGTCACTAGGCAGTGGTGCTTCCTCTACTGAATCTGGCCACGGTGGTGGAGCAGGCCAGTCATCATCCTCCTCAATCTCTGGTGTATCACCCGGTAGCGGTGACTGCATTAACTTACTGGTTTGGAGGGAGGATGGGCCCTGCAGGCTCTGGACAGCTTCCACTAACTGTCTCATTTCTGCTCGCAGTGCCTTGAGTTCGACGAGTTTGACATACGTTGCTGGGTCTGCTGGATGAGGTGGCGCTCCTTAAGGATATCCTCTAACTCTGCACTTATTTCCTTATTTGGATGCGTATAAGGGAGCACAAAGGGTAGAGGAGTAGAGTGATCATAGGCTTGTTCCCCATGACTTCTCTCTGGATACAGCTGGGGGGCTAGCTGATTCTCCTGGATGTGCTGTTGGCTCTGAGCTCCATAGCGCGAGGCCGTCTCATGGAGAATAGCATCCCGCCTCCACTGAGGGCTGGCTAGGTTGTAGCTAAAGGGGGAAGCGAGGGAGGTCATCCTGGCCTTGTCTTCTTGGTGTGTGAGCTCTACATCCTCTCTATGTGCCTGGCTAATGTAGCCTGGGTACTCCATCTCATAATCTGCGTAGCGCACAGGTGGGCGAGCATGTCGTTTGGGGCGTGCGCCGCGAGCCTCATACTTTGGGACTGATTCCATCTCTGAGGCAAACCTAGGCTACGTTCACACTGCAGGTGTTAATGCTGAATTCCGATTTTTTGATCAAATCCGATTTTTTGTCTGCTTGTTCACACTACAAATAAAATGCGAGAGCAAACGCGCTCTAGTGTGAACGCTCAAAGCGACCCGCATGCGCAAAAGAAGATGTCACAAACAACGCGCTCTGTTTAGACCCAGACCAAACAATATTGTTTGACTGATGGCCCTTAATATAAAGACTTCGGACTTTACGTTTCCCAATTTTTGCTTTAAGTTATTTTGTTATTTACATAATAATGTAAATAACCTAATAATTATCCTTATTGCTGTTTTAGAGAGGAGCGGTGCTTCAAAGGATAGTTGCAGATTTCTGTCAGAATCTGCAGATTATACAGTATAAATAAAATGTTCACGTTTCTCCAACGTTGTCTTCCCAACAGTTTCACTGACATCTACGCTGGATGGCCAGGAAGCGCTCGCGATGTCTTCTCTGGCGCTTCTCCGGCGCTGATAATTGGCGTCTGTCTGTGTCAGTGACGTAAAAGACGGATTTAATGCGACTTAACCGTTCACACAGCAGTCGCTTTCTAAAACATCGGATATGTATCGGATTCAGTACCACATACGAAAGTGACCCAGATCGGATTTGAAAATATCGGATTTGTGCCGTTCACACTGTCATACCATGATCGGATATGGGTCGCATAGGGTCAAAAAAATCGGATTTGATGCGCTTTCGCCTGCAGTGTGAACGTAGCCCTAGTGCATCCGGCTCGAAGGACCATTAAATGTAGTGGAGATATCAAAGATAGGCACGGCTGTGGCACTGATTCAGACTTTGAGCACTACGGTCACCCCGGTGTGTCGGCCAGAACACCACTTAAGGCCAAATTGTCCCAGAGTAGGAAAGAAGAAGGGAGCTTGAGGTTCCGTTGGAGGCACTTTATTGTCACCACTCAATTTCTGGGGCTGTAAACACAGCGGGTGTACATAGGTGTGTGTGTGTGTGTGGTTTTCCTACAAGGGAAATAAACAATACAAATAAAAGATAAATAAAGAGAATAGACAAGTAAAACACTCAAATACAGACATAATACAATATAGTTAACATAATCAAATATAAAGATCAGAACAATCTAGTACACTTCAGACTGCTCACACTATGCAACTAAACAGCATTAGCACGAGGTTAAGTTACCGTGGGGATATAGGAACTACTTCCGGTAGTTGTACAAAATAAAAGCGTCCCCATTGTAATCAGTCGTAATGCTCTTATTGTGAAGGGCAAACGGGAACGTGATCCTTCCGGCCAAACTACGATCGCTATTTTATTAATCCTCGTACCTAATTGTTCGCTACAAACTCCGCTACTTTAAAGTAAACAATCACCATTATCACATACAACATACAGAGAAGGTCTGATACCACAGGAATGACATTATGGACATACGAGCGACCGTACATGCGTCAACAAAGCTAAACCAGGATAAGCTAACGACATAAGTTAGCATATGAAATGAGGGTGAACTCACGCGTTGCATGCGTGGCCTACCGCTCCAACCATGGACTACATTAGCTCTTAAATGGTAAACGTACTGACACAAACAAAGGCAAAATGCAACACAGGTCAATACTCACTTGTCATTTACGCACACATAACATTCCCCAGGAATCAGTGCAACCCCTCCAGACCAACACTGCTCATCCGACATTAGACTGCCCACCTTACTAACCGGATGATGTCACCAGAAGGTGGGCTGGCCCAAACTGACAGAAGAGTGAATATTAAATGAACTTGTATAAACTTATAAACACCAATAAAACTATTCTATGAACTTTGGGGCCTTTTGTACATGTTCAGACAATCCTCTCTTTAATAATTTTCAGCTGCTTACCTTAGGTCGCTTGTATAAAGTGCTTGCAGTGAAGACCAAGAGACACAGAATGTCTTTTATACCTGCTATTATTATATATGCTACTAATGAAACTTGGGCTGTTCTACATTTTTTTATGTTGCTTTTTTGTATTTGTGTTGTTTGGTGTGTGTCTGCAAATCATTGGGGAAAATACATTCCTACATTCCTATATTACTTACTTACCCTATAGTCAAGAGCTCTGGGTAGTTACATAAAAGAATGAGGATTCCTTATATCCTTCAAAGCAGATTAGTTTTCTTTGAAGTTTTTCTCATCTAGATTCACGTCTGTCAGTGGGCAGCTGTGGCTACAATGTAGCTTGCCATCACCAGTGTGTAAATTTGTGTGTGAATGGGTGGATGACTGAATGTAGTGTAAAGCACTTTGGGGTCCATAGGGACTAAGTAAAGCGCTATACAAATACAGGCCGTTTACCATTTACCATTTATCTAGATTTGACCAGATACATACAGAGAGGAGGTTGCAACAGAGAGGAGGTTGCAACAGAGTCACCAACCTGTCTCTGAATGTGGACAAAACAAAAGAGATGATTTTTGACTTCAGGAGAGCACAGAGAGATCACTGTCCACTTAACATCAATGGATCCTATGTGGAGGTCTTCAAGAGCACCAGATTCCTTGGTGTCCACCTGGCGGAGAACCTCTCCTGGTCCCTCAACACCAGCTCCATAACTACGAAGTTCCAACATCGTCTCTACTTCCTGCAAAAACTGAGAAAAGCCCATCTCCCTCCATCCATTCTCACCACGTTCTACAGAGGGACTATTGAGAGCGCCCTCAGCAGTACTAAGTACTAAGTGCAGTACTAATAATACATGATATGTTTAAAGGCCTTAGCCAATCAAGATCGTGTGTGTTTGAGTACTTCTTTTATTCACCTGTGTGAACACTTCTGCATACACCTGTTTGTGTGATGCACTTGTATTCATAAAGTTTCTCCATGTAAGTGTCTAATAGTGGGTGTGGGGAGCCACAGCCCTGCCCCCCAGGACATGAAGCAGGCATGGAGGAGATCCAGGGCCCAGACATCCAGAGGCCCCCTAGAGCATGAGAACCCAAGGAGGAACACGGGAGGGGCAGTTGCACCACCCACCTACAAAAGAGCTGATTGTCTTATCTCGCCTATAATGTGTGTTTGTCTGGTCTTTCTGTGCTCAACCTTTTTCTCTCTTTTCCCTTCATCTACCAATCGCTTGTGGCAGATCCCATTATCTCCTTCTGGTTCTGTTAGAAGTTTCTTTTTGTTAAAGGGGAGATTTTCCTTCTCACTATTGCAAAGTGCTTGCTTGCTTGTGTGCTTCCTATAGTTTCCTCCAATACTGTACTTACAATACACAGTGCCTTGATGACTGTGGTTCTGAAGTTGTGCTACACAAATAAACCTGAATTGAATTGAATTGACAGCAAGACATAGAAGAGGTGTGTGTATACTGGTAATCAGCTCTGAGCCCCTTCTTTCTTCCAGTGGTGATGGAGACCCTGACAGATGAACTCAGACAGGGGAGACAAGAGGAATGAAAGTCAGTAGAAGCAAGACACAATGCAGACGGGTGCAACAGCGATGCAAGGAGCAGAGGTAGTGAGGGTGGACTGCTGTAAATATTCTCTATTTGAAAATAAATAAAAAGTGTTAAAATTAGATATTTTTTATTTTATTCTGTTTGCTTGTTTTTGTTTTAATGAAATTCTGTTTATGATACTTGTGTAAAGAAATCCTTGTTAAAGATGTTGAAGACCCTGGTTAAGTGTAATAAGAGGCTGTATGGTTTTTCGGTCAACTTGGAGAAACATCTGACATAATGCCCCTGAGCTCAATTTTGATTTGCAAAAATTTCAAGCATTTTTTCCACATAGCATTATGGGGCATTTTATGTAGAACTGTGACATGAAAAATAGATTGAAGTCATTTTGGAATCAGGCTGTAACATAAAAAAATGTGGAAAAACTGAAACACTGTGAATATTTGCTGGAGGTCGGTCTGTATTTTTTGTTTTCTTCTTAAAGAATAAAATTGTCTTATTTTTTAGGCCACATTACGCAAATCAGCCACTCCAGAAATACTTTAGATTAGAGCAGATCTGTTGTGTTTTCAAAACAAATTATTGTTATTATTTAAGTTTATTATTAAACAGCCATTTTGGTCCAGAGAGCCAATGAGTGATCACTTTTATTAATTCAAGTTTTGCCATTAAATATTAAGAAACATACATTTTAAGGGTATGTTGGCTCATCAGGAAACGAGTTTATCAACATGTATAAATGCAAACATTTTGACTTTTTGGGTAACATTTAAAACGGGGGGCATTAAAAAGCTCATATATAACATGGTTAATAGTAACACTTTCATACTTTATAAATTTTGGATTAATTATTTCTAAATTATTATGTGAAGTACAAACCAGTTATTTCAGAACTAGTAATGGTTAACAGTATGATTTAAAAAGTCTAAGTAAATAATTACCAAAGTATTTAGAATCACATTCGTATGGTTATTGATTAAGATAAGTACTAATTAACTGTGTGCGTTAATAGACACTTTAGAACTTCAGTATTTTTTGTGACCTAATCTAAAGGGAAGACTATTTTTGTGGGCTTTTTTTCATCTTTCAAATATTTATTGCAAGATCTTAGGTGTCCTACTTTCAGTCTACTAATCCATAGTGTCATCATGTCTTGGTTTTCTGTCCACATGCTGCATGTGTACAATCTTGTTTAGGGTTGGCTGGGTGGGTGAGGCTCCATTTTTATCTTGTGACTCCAGGCTCTAGGTACAGAATGAGCAACATTTCTCACAACGTAGTTATCAGACTCAAACCCTAACATCCCTCAAACTCATTCACTCAGTGCTGAGTCTGGGTGCAGTTTCCCCCTCCAGGGGCAAGGGTACCTAGACTCGGGGCTTAGAGTACGCTTGGGGAGTGTGATTGTGTGTACAGCGTCTCTCTATGTCTGTCTCCACGTTGGGTGAGTGTTGAGCAATTGTATATGAGAGCATGAGGGTGGGAATAGATGTTTGTATCTGTGTGTGCCTGTTTGTCTGTGTCTATATGTCAGGTTGGGTATCAGACGCCACCTCTCTGAGGACATCTCAGGCCCTCCAAGGTTTGGAGGCCCATCTCCCCCCACCACTTCCCCTGCCGGTGGCGGACGCCCTCATCTGGGACTCTCCTCAGCTCTTTCTGGGACAGTGGCGCGGCTGCCCCTCTGTTGGTCTTCCTTGGTCTCTTGTGTTCTGGGGGCCTCTGGATGTCTGGAGTCTTGATCTCCTCCATACCTGCTTCATGCCCTGGAGGTCGGGGCAGTGGCCCCCCACACCCTCTAGCAGATCATTACATGAAGGAACCTTTTAAAAACAAGCGCGTTCATGCTCACAGGTGTACACACGGGTGATCACACACACAAATTACACCCTTTTTGGCTCCTACCTCAAAGCACACTGTGCGCTGTCGATCTCACGTGCTGCACAATAATGTTTAATATTTAGTATTTACTGTCATATTCTCATATATCATTGTGATCTTGTTTATTACTCTCGTTTTCTTCTGCTTGCTTTCTTTTTTCTTTCTCAACAGGTGATCCAGGTGATCGATATATGTATTTTTTGTCTGCTTATTCTGTTGGTTTTTGTTTTTTGCCCTTTTTCCCCGTCCCTCTTCTCAGGTTTTTTTCTTTCCCTCTTTCTTTCTCCACATTCTCTCCTCCAGTCAAGTCTGTCCCGTATTCAGCAAGTGAAAATAAAATAAACAATAAAAAGTTGAATCAAATGGACCATTACGGCAAGGCTGGGATGGTCCATTTGGTAAAGTAAATCCGTTGGGCATCTTTCTTCGCCTTTAGACAATAATTCTGATGGCAAAAGAACCAAACGGGACAGGTTTAAAAAAAAAAAAAAAAAAAACCCTAACATCCCTCAAACTCATTCACTCAGTGCTAAATATAGATATTTATATACCACTTAGGGGTTACGAAGCAGTTTTAACATACCCAGGATATCTTGAGCAGCTTCACTAAGCCTAACAACTTTAATTATGCTAACAGGTCACACACTGATTGTTTATTAACTTCTGAAGCCATGCCTTATCCTTAACCTTGTCACATGTTGTCCTCTTTAAATCGTAGTCAATCCTACCTGTGACACTGCCATATACTGGAGTATTACCTTATTTTGGTTAAATTCCCACAAAGGACAAAGTCCAGTAAAAACAGGGTCCAGATCAAGCACATAGAAGTCCAACCAAAAAACAAACAAAATGACACATACAAAAAAACTGATATGAGTCATAAATTAAACTGCAAAGAACATAGCATAATAGAGAGTACAGACAAACATTCAGATTATCTAAAACCATAGACTTATTAGAAATTTGGATTCAGGAGGGACAGGAGGGTAACGAGACAGGAACAAGCAGTCACAGACACAAGTGAAGACAAAATATGACAGTTAAGACAGAAAGCAAAACTGACATAGCACACAAAAGAAGAACAGCTTTTAAAGTAAAACAGGAAATAAATGACAAATTCTAAATACAGAGGCTCACATTAACATGACAATGAAAATTAAGTAAACACAGGATGAATAATAAACATAAAACAAAGTCCAAGAACTCACAACTGTTAATAGAATATTAAATCATAAACAGGCACTTACAACTCTTTGAAAACTAAAACAACAACAGAAATTTTTTAAAAAGCACCATATCTATATCACAAGAATTGCATGAATAGTGATGATAATGATAATCTTTTATTTGAATCACAAAAAAAAAAACCAAACAAGCAAAGCAATATACTGTATATAAAAGAAAATCCATCAACTCAACCTGGGTGTCTATTGTCTTGTGTAGTTTGGGAGATGATTGGATGATGGGGTGGGTGCAGTTTTCTCTGCGGTGGAGTCGGGTGGGCTGCCCCGGACTCTGTAGGGCTGGGCGGTGCTGCTGCTGTGGGCCCCGGTCCGGATGGGCCTGGGCCCCCTTGCCCTGGTGGGTTCCAGAGTGTGGGGGTGCCTACTGGGGTCAGCGGGGGAGCTGGCCCCAGGGAGGGGCCGCTTTCCCCTCCCTTTCTTCCCTCCCCATCCTCATCTACCTCCCTCTTCCCGCTCTACCACACCCACCCACACACGCAGGGCTTGGGGTGCAGATATGTCACCAGGGTGCAGGGGAGGCACTCCCCCTCTGTCCCCTTCTGGCCGCCTGTGCCTCAATTTTATTCTGCAACCTAGACATCCACATTTCTCACACTCTCACATAACACATACATATAGGGCCTTGGGGGTGGGCACGTTTTACAGCATCCAGAGGATGGTCGGTGTATTCCAACCCACCTCTGGCGCTGGTGCCCTACCCTCAATTTTAATGCATATAGACACTGAGGGTTTTCGGGAGGAGCCGTGTTGCTCTCTGGCAGGATGCACCATGCCCTCCTGTGTTTTAAATGCACTTTAGAACAGCACACAGCAACACTACATATGAGCGGGCGGAGGGAGGTTTGGGGTCTTCACTCACCCCGGTTCTGTTAGCTGTCAGGGCTGGGGGGCTGGGAGGAGGTGCTGGCCGTCAGATTGGGGTCTGGGATGCGGGGCCTCCCTGCTACTGCAGATAAGGAGGCGGTCCGCTTGCCTCCACCCCAGAGAGAAGGGTTACACCTCCTGGGTCTAAGTGCGGCTTGCCCCTCTGGGGGCGGGGGTACCTGGACCTGGGATACAGAGTATGTTTGGGGAGTGTGATTGTCTGTGCAGTGTCTATTTGTGTCTGTCTACATGTTGGGTAAGTGCCGAGTATTTGGTTGTGTATATGGGGGTGGGGATGCACGTTTGAGTCTGCGTGCGCCTGTTCGTCTGTGTCTATATATCAGGTTGGGCCTTAGACTCCACCTCTCTGGGAACATCTCAGGCCCTCCAAGGTACGGAGGCCTATCTCCCCTCACCACACTCCCTGCCGGTGGCTGATGCCCTCAGACGTTGGTGTGCTAGTGGTTCTTGTCGACTGGGCGCTCATGTATGTACCGGCTCACTCCTGGTGGCCGATTGGCGGGGCCTGGCGCCTGTGGCCCGGCTGGGCCCCTTCCGGGGGGTGGGGTGCCCTCAGGCCTCTGGCCTCTGGGCCTGAAGCTCGGTCCTCTCTGGCGCAGCTGGCTGCCGGCAGAGCCCGCGGGCACGCCACTGCAACCCCCTCTGGCCTCTGCTCCGTGGCTGCTGGGTGACCTCTCGTTTGGGGCTCTACTCAGCTCTTCCCAGGAGGGTGGCACGGTTGCCCCCTTTGGTGGTCCTCCTTGGGTCCTCGTACTCTGGGGCCTCTGGATGTCTGGGGCCTGGATCTCCTCCATACATGCTTCATGCCCTGGGAGACGGGGCTATGGCTCCCCTCACTCCCTAGCAGATCGTTACATGGAGAAACCTTTGGAATACAAGCATGCTTATCCACACAGGTGTACACACGGGTGTTCACAGACACAAACTACACCTTTCTTGGCTGCTACCTCAAAGCACATTGTGCGCTGTCTATCTTGCGTGCTCCACAATAACATTTAATATCTAGTATCTACTGTTATCTACTGCTAGCTAGTTTATTGTGATGGTGCTGTATTTATTATGTTGCTCTTTTTTTGTTTGTTTGTTTTCTCTTCTGCTTTTTTTCTCCATACAGGTGATCCAGGTGTTTTGTTTGTTTTTTCTTTCTTTCTTCTCCCCTTTCTCACCATCTCTTCTCCCCTCTATTTTTCTTTCTCTTCCTCTCATTCTTTCTCCCTGTCCTATCCCCCAGTCATGTCTGTCCCGACTGTAACAACCGAAAATAAAATAAATACATAATTGTAATAAAGGTCAATCAAATGGACCAATATGGCAAGGCCATGATGATCCACTTGGTAAAGTAAATCTGCTTGGCATCTCTCTTGGCCTTAAGACAACAATTCTGATGGCTAAAGATCCAAACGGGACAGGGGAGGAAAAAAAAGAAAAAAAAGAAAATCCATCAACACTCCACCTTTCACGAACCAAGAGGAGCGTCAGTTTTCATCAACATTTGTCCGAGAGGGAGACAAGTTGAGGACAAGCCCCTCAACCCCGGACCTGGGCCCGCTGAAGGTTGCCAGGGACTGGCAGATGCAAGTGGACTCGGATCAGAGGCTAATTTTTCCCACAGAGATCGAAAAAAAAATTGTCCTATGGTCTAACTCCCAAAAGCTTGCATACGTCATTGAGCTGATGGTACCATGGGAGGAAGCAACTGAGGAAGCATATGAGCGTAAGAAGCTGCGGTATGCCAACTTGGCAGCTGAGGCAGAGGATAGAGGCTGGAAGGTCAAGGTGCGCCCGGTGGAAGTGGGGTGCAGGGGCTTTGTTGCCAGTACAACAGCAAAACTGCTTAGAGAGCTTGGGATCAAAGGACAGGCGCAACGGCAGGCTTTAAGAGAATTAGCTAACATGGCTGAGAGGACCAATCACTGGCTATGGCTAAAAAGGGCTGACATCACTTGGGACTCTAAGGCAGTCAGCCAACCGCGCAAGAAAAGAAAATATTCTGCTCTTCTTCCCTCTGCTCTTCTTCCCTTTTCTGGGAGGCAATGGGGAGGTAGAGGGTTCAGCCCGATCCGGCAGGGAGGTGTGGGAAACCAGATCGGGCGCCCCCCTTCCAGCTCTCCTCTCTCCTATCTCGTCCCTTTTGTCTTACTTCTGGCTCTGGGTTGCCTTAAAGCAATGCAATATCAGGGACAGAAGAAAGAAGAAGAGAAATAACAATTTAACATAAACCAGTGACCCACTCCAGGGCCTGATCAACCCTGGCAGGGCCTCCTTGTATGAGGGTGTCTAGTGAAAATGGCCGAAACACCCGATTAATCCAAGGTCCACTACTGATGATGTGTCCCAAATCTTAATATGATAACACAGATCAGATCTCTAATCCCAAAAAATGGCAGATTAGCTTGGATAAAAGACCGAAAGTTGAGGCACGCAACGATGTGTGCTGCTGGCTCTGGGTTGCCTTAAAGCAATGCAATATCAGGGACTATAACATCTAGTCCTTTCACTGAATGAAAGAATACATACATATATATACACACGTATATAAATACACACATAACATAATTTGTTACATCCCCACAATGAGGGATAAACTTAACATAAAGAGCCGGCAACGCAGTTTTACCAATAACACTAGAAAAAGAAAAAGGTTGCAACAACAAAGAACACAACAACCGAACAAAAAACTCCACACCACGAGGAGGGACTTCCAGGCCCACAAGCTCACCCTGTCACTAGCAGCAGCTAGCTTTACTGCTGCCAAGGCCCACAAGCCCACACTACTCACGTGAAGCAGCTACACTGCACACTGCTTCCAAAACTCCACACTTCCACACCACAGGCAGGGCAATCACACACCTACAACACAAAGCGGAGACACCAGAGAAAACCACCCTCCTACATCCAGTTCATCCCCAGCTTATATGACCTCAGAGAGGTGATTGCTGACTGGGCCCAGGTGGTAAATGAGGTCAATAAGCAGCAGCTGTGTCCTGGGGAGAGAGAAGAGCAAGAGAGAGACAGAGGGGTGGAGCAAGAGAGGAAGAGGCGGAGAGAAAACACTACACCCACACAAGGACAGTTTCAGGAGGCCCAGCTAGGGCCGTAACATAATTAAACACATTATTTTCTACTTATCTCTGTATAATTCTTTCTCTCTCTCTCTCTCGTGCTCATTCTCTCTCTCTCTCTGTTTATATATATATATATATATATATATATATATGTATATATATATATATATATATATATATATATATGTATATGTATATATATATATATATATATATATATATATATATACATATATATATATATATATCCGATGTTGTTCCCGGGATCTTGTTGCTGTCATTGGGAATCACTACATCGATCACTACGGTCGTCTTCCTCTGTTTGCCTACCACCACTATGTCCGGTTGATTAGCCATCAGCATTTTGTCCGTCTGTATCTGGAAGTCCCACAGGATCTTAGCTCGGTCATTCTCCACCACCCTTGGGGGCGTCTCCCATTTTGACCTCGGGTCTTCCAGGCCATATTCGGCAAAGATGTTCCTGTACACTATGCTGGCCACTTGGTTATGGCGTTCCACGTATGCCCTACCTGCTAGCATCTTACACCCTGCTGTTATGTGCTGGATTGTTTCAGGGGCATCTTTACACAGCCTGCACCTGGGGTCTTACCTGGTGTGATAGACTCCAGCCTCTATGGATCTTGTGCTCAGAGCTTGTTCCTGTGCTGCCATGATTAGTGCCTCTGTGCCGTCTTTCAGTCCAGCTTTGTCCAGCCATTGGTAGGACCTCTGAATGTCAGCCACCTCCTCTATCTGTGGGTGGTAAATGCCGTGCAGGGGCCTGTCCTTCCATGATGGTTCCTCCTCTCTCTTGGGATTCTGCTGCCTGAGGTATTCACTGAGCACGCGGTCAGTTGGGGCCATCTTACTGATGTATTCGTGAATGTTTGTTGTCTCATCCTGGACTGTGGTGCTGACACTCACCAGTCCCCGGCCTCCTTCCTTCCACTCAGCGTACAGCCTCAGGGTGCTGGACTTGGGGTGAAACCGTCCATGCATGGTCAGGAGTCTTGATGTCAGTGGCTTCTATCACCTCCTTTTCCAGCTTATTATCCCAGCAGGGTACCTGATCACAGGCAGGGCGTGTTGATAGCCCGGATCTTGTTCTTACTGTTCAGCTGACTCCTCAGGACTTACCTGACTCTCTGTAGGTACTTGGTGGTTGCAGCTTTCCTAGCAGCCTCTTCGGGGTTCCCATTTGCCTGTGGGATTCCCAGGTACTTGTAGCTGTCCTTAATGTCTGCAATGTTGCCTTCTGGTAGTTCCATCCCCTCAGTCCTGACATTGCTGTATAGCCTGGTGGTGTGGATCAGTGAATCGATGTCTCGTTCACTCTTGGCATACAGCTTGATGTCATCCATGTACAGTCTTGATTAAAAGTTTAAGACCACTTGAAGTTCCAAGTAGAGCTTCAACGTGCAACCAGAAGAAATGGGAGCGAGACAAAACATTGTTTTGAGCATGCTTAAACAATGCTTAAACTGAAACAGGCTGTTTTACAGTTGACCACACCTTCAAGGGACCACACCTTCAAAAAAACCCATAAACCTCCCCAAAACAGAAATCAAAGTTCCAAACATGAACTCTGTAATGAGTAGCTCCACTGTTATAGTTGATCACTTGCAAGCGTTTCCATGAGGTTAGTGGGAAAATTTCTCCCAAGTGGTGAAGACGGCTGCACGAAGGGCATCTACTGTTGAAAAACCCAGTCATTAACACACAGTTGAGGGCCGTCAGTCATGAGGGATGCTCTCTGCACCATCTGGACATAGCCAGCGGCCGTTTGACGCCCCTGCACCTCCACTGTTCCACTGAAGGAAAAAGCACCCCAGACCATTATACCTCCACTGTGAGGCATAAAAAAGATCTCAGGTACAGTACTTACTGATGGTCCCAACCCTATGGGCTCAAATTGTGGTCATAAATATTTTGTACTTGTAAATCAGTTTTGTACTTGTAAATCAGGATTTCTAGGTGTAAAAAGAATTTTTGTGTGTGTAAAAAAACATTTGTATGTGTAAAAAGAATTTGTGTGGGCGTAAAAAAGATTTTTGTGTGGACACAATAGCCAAACCCATCTGTTCTCTGATTGGATTGTTAAATTTGTGATTGACATGAGATCACATCAGATGAAAGGAAGAAAAATAGGGTCAAAATTTGTACTTGTAACTTGAAACTTGAGTGCAGAGTTTCACATGTATTTTTTGGCTAAGTCCACACACAAATCTTTTTTACGCACACACAAATTCTTTTTACGCATACAAATCTTTTGTACACACACACAAATTCTTTTTATACATACAAATCCAGATTTACAAGTACAAAACTGATTTACAAGTACAAAACTGATTTACAAGTACAAAATATTTATGATCACAATTTGAGCCCATACAACCCCATTTACAGGGCAAGAAATTCCACAAATGAACCCTGACAAGGCAGACCTGTGGTCACCTGAATGTAGGTTGCCTGTGAAGGAATTTCTTTTGTTTTTCTCTTTGCTACATAATTCCATATATCTTGCTTCATATATTTGATGTCTTCAGTATGTTTCTACAATGTAGAAAGCAATAAAAATAAAGAAAAAACATTAAATGAGAAGGTGCGTCCAAACCTTTCACTTGTAGTGTACATCTATTTCCTGATCTATGAAGTATGACTTGAGGTTAATATTTTGAAGTGGTTACAGCTCTAGATTCTACTGATCAACAATCCTCTGTGGTAGCAGTGCACAATTTCCACGTTTTACATTCAAGGAAAGTGAAATGAGGTCCTTGGCTGGAGACAGTCAGATAGGATGCCTTAGCTGAAAGACATGCTGCGTAAGTACTTCTGCAGTTTCAACCACTGAGCGCACTTTAGGCAGGGCTACAAAGTGAACAGCTTTGAAAAAACAGTCAGTGATTGTAAGGATGACGGTGTTATTGATGACAGTGGTAATCCAGTATGTGTCCAGTGCAGTGATCACCAGGTGTCTCTTCACCTGAGTTTCCAGAACATATGGTTTGCAGATCTGATAATATGATCATGAAATTAATCATCCACCTGCTGTCTAGAGTGTCCTAGTGCCACGTGCACTCTTGGACACTGTTGGGTCTGCGCTTCCACAGGCCCCGCTGGTTTAGAAACTTATTCCCGTTAACGACAAGGAAGCAAGACGAACAGCTTTAACCGGTTTTTACTTGCTAGCAAGGGAGGCTGGTTGGAACCAGGCTCTTGGAGCTGAACGCTCCTCACCGGTCTCCTAGCCAGCATCAAATAAACAGCCTTTCTTGCCGCCTTTTATTGAAATCAGTTACAGTACACACAAGCACCACCCATTGTAAAACCCCCCTATGGTCACAAAAGGTTAAAACACTGCGTGCGTGTGCGTGTGTGTGTGTGTGTGTATGTGTGTTTGTGTTTGGGGGTGTGTTTGTGTGACCTCCTGCCCACAAAAGGGTCATAAAGGGTCATAAAGCCACCAACAAACTGGCTGGGGAGGGAGTCAGAAACTAAGGAATGTCTTTGATCCTACAGTTTGAACTAAGACTTACAAATTTAAGTAACACAATGACAACATTTAACAATTTGACTCCAACAGACACCCATTGTCACACAGGGTGTTTGTTATGGACAAACTTTCATTTGGTGCATAAGCACAGACAACAGTCAGGGCCCCTTCCCTGACCCAAAGGCACAGAGCCCCGCCTCTCTACAGGAGACTGGTTCCAGGGCACAAACCTTGCATAAAGGTATATCCATATTTAGCTGGTACCTGTCAACCCCATGCACTAGCTCAGGCTCCTTCCCAACCAGAGAGGTGACATTCAATGTCTCCATCACCAGCCTTGGTAACAGGGGATCAGTCTGCCTGGGTTTCTACACTTGGCTGTCACTTGACACACAATGCACCCAACTCTTACAGCACCTTCTGCAGGTGCTGGGCACACAGGACGGTTTCCTTTCTTCATGCTGTGCCTGACCTCCAAACAGTGAAATGTCAGTTGATTCATCCAAGCAGGATTCCTCTCTGAGTGCAAAGAGCTACCCACGAAACTGAAACTGTAGCAGTGTGTGCAAAGCAGACATTGTCTCATGTGTGATGGCTTGTTTGCACTTGTGGCTGCTGAGTTCTGCCCGCTGCAGTTATTGAATTTAATTCAAACCCGTGAAATGAAATGCTTTGCTCTCACAAATGGCTTATGTATAAAAAATAATGGTGATCATTTTACATTTCTTCCATTTCTGAATAATCACTATAACCATTGTTCTTGTAGCCCATTCCAGCCTTGTACTGATCTACAGTATTGTCCCTGACATCTTTTGACAGCTTTTTGGCCTTGCCCACTGTGGTGAAAAGGTTAGAATGGAAGAAATTGATTCTCTGTCTGTGCTTTAAACAAGTTGAGATCAGGAATATCTGTAAATGACTGATTATAAACTGTGTGTCAAATCATATCATAACAAAACTCTGTTCCACCCAAGGCAACAGCTGAAGTTCAGTGTGAGGTTCTCCATGAAACTGGATATAGACTAAACATCCATATTCACAATATCAGCAGACTTCAATTATGTTTCCCTCTTATCCTACCTCACTTGTTATTTCTGCAGAAATGTTACAAATCCTGTCTGCTGAGACATTCTGATACTAAAGTTACAGTCAGGAAATGGACACCTGATGCTACTGAGGCTCTAAGAGCCTGATTTGAATGAGATGACTGGAATGTGCTGCTAGAAACAGGGGAGAACAGTATGGACACTGACAGACAGGTTGACCTGTCAGATTGTTTTACTGAGTACATGAACTTCTGTAGAGACACAGTCATACCTACAAAGACTGTATGCTGTTTGCACAACCAGAAATTGTGACACTACACACGACTGAGACCACACAGTGTTCTTGTTATGGGTTTCTTTTTCTTTTATTGCGCTTGCACAATGTTTTCGGTTTGGCACCAATGTTCCTTTGGACTGTTCAGTTTTCCACCTGACTCCACTCTCCTGTCACCAGCTCCTGGCATCACTGAAAAGGGAGAGACCTGATTACCACAAATAAGCTGCAGCTGCCCATCAGCCTCCCTGGTACTGCCCCTCGACCCTGCTGTACCACGCCTCTCCCTGCAGTGGGCCATTTGGAGACCCAAAAGTACAATGTACAATGCTAAAATCTTTTTTTTTTCTTTTTTTTTACAAAATACAAATGTAATGGCTTTTACAAACAAGCCGTTATTACTACACTTACTGGCCACTTCATTAGGACCCCCTTTTTCCATCAAGTGCCTTAATTCTTTGCATTATAGTTTTAACAAGAAAACATTCCTCAGAGAATTTCACCATATTGACATAATAGTATTACATAGTTGCTGCAGACTTGTCACCTCCACACCCATGATGCAAATATCTAATTCCACCACATTCAAAGGGTGCTCTATTGGATCAAGACTTGGATGCCATTTGAATACAGTGAACTTATTTTCATGTTTTAAGAATCAGTTTACGATTACAGTGGAACCCCAACTTACGAAATTAATTCGCTCCCGAGGGTCTTTCGTAAGTCGAAGCACCCATCGCTTTTTGAGTGAACGATAGGCTATAGGCTAATTGCTAACTGCAACAACAATACGTCAAGTGGAACAACGAAGCGCAAGTACGAAAGCCAAGGGGGTTGTCACATGATTCGGAAGGCATTGTGGGCATTGTAGGCATTCTGGGCTCAGCAAATCAGAGCCAGCGGATTTCGTTATGTGGGCATTTTGCCATAACACGGGCAGAAATATTGCCGTTAAGTGCCTTCGTAACTTGAATTTTTCGTTAAACGGGGTATTCGGTCGGGGTTCCACTGTATTTAAGATTCTAGATTTGGCAATTCCTTTTCCTGCTAGAAACATCAACACCAACAAGGTATTTTCACACAGAGAACTGCTGCTCACTGGATAGCTTCTCTTTTTTGGACCATTCTCAGTAACCCTAAAGGAGACTGTGGTAAAATCCAAGCATATCAGCACAACCATGCCCTGATCAGAGTCATTTAAATGTTCTTTCTTACAAGGGATACACATGCAAGTGATATGAAACTGCAATAATTTTAGAAGCAGCATTCCAAAATTAATGTAAAAACTAGACTTAAATCTAACACTGTAAGTCTTTTACAGCTTTGTTTCCTTAATGCCATAGCTTTAATGATCTATGGTAACTGTGTCCCCATTAAAAATGAAAAAGTGTAGACATGCCATTTGCACATAATATTTTAAAAGACAATAAGATAGAACTGTAACTTCATAAATACAGTTTTTTAAAATGAATCTGACCTTCTCTATACTTCTCTATACATCACATCTGAAATGTTCTTTCTTGTCATGAAGCCATGACATGACATCACATGTCGCATGTTGTCATAATAGTAACCTGTAAATCCTTTCCAGCTGTCTTTTTAGCCAGTTGCTTAGATTTCATGCCTAATTGCAATGCAGGCTGCAGTGTTGGCTGGATTTGGTACAGGCAATCCTTTCTTAGTGTCCTTTGATATAAAATACCTGGATGTTAGGCAGGGATAAGTCACTCCATAATATGGCCTGCGCCCCGGAAAGTACAGGGTACTTAAGATGTAAGATGGAAAATATTGTTTGATTTTCTGGAAATTTACCATGAAATAACCCAGTACATAAAACTACTGTTGCTGTACTTAATTTTACTTACAGTGCAATTATTTTATTGTTTGGTGTACAAAAGCGACTACCCATAATTACAGGGTACTTGTGGTCTTACAGTGTAATTATTTTATTGCTTCCTTCAAAAACCTCACTTGTTACACAAAATTACATGGAATTACAGGCTACTTTTGCCTTAGTTGTGGGTCCAACAGTGTAGTTGTTTCATTGTTTCACAGGTCTTGCAGGTGACTCCATAATACGCCTCGCATTCCAGAAAGTACGCTGTACTTGTTGAGCCTTAATGGTGGGTCTTACAGTGTGATTGTTTCATTGTCTCCTGCAAAAACCTGACTCGCTGTCTGCAAAATGTGCATAAGAACTTGTGCCTTATTTGCAGGTCATGTTATAAAGTGTTACTGGAATCTGTATTAATACAAGCTGTATCCTCCTCTCTGCAGCTCTGCAGCTTTTTGTGAAAATAGTCTTTAAGGGCATTTGTAGTTCCATTTGCTATTATGAAAGACATTGCTATCAGGTGTCAGGAGGTAAGTTAGGCTGATCCATAATCTGCTTCTCTGCTTATCTGCTAGGTGTGAGATGAGATGAGAGTTTTATCAACATACTACTCTAGGCAGATTTATAAAGTGAGAACAGTGGCACCCTGCAAGAAATTCTTATGAACTCAGGCACATTTGATTTTTTTGTGTTTATATCTACACAGCCAGTAATCCTGCTCCGTATTAAAATAATAAATAATATTACTAAATAATATTATTGTTGTGCTGGTCATTTGTGTTTCTTGGGATAACACTGAAGAAAAGCAAAGAGGTTATGATGTGTTGTATATATATATGTATAAAAGATGGTCATTGTGTTTGCAGTTGTCTGACGTGATGTACATTCTGTTTGAAATGTTACATTAAACCACCAATGATTCATGCATCACTTATAGGAATCTATTTTGAAAGTGAAGATCTCTAAATTAGATATCATAGATATTTAGTATTAAACACATCTTTTTTGCCCTATTCCATGTGCTTGGGGTCTTGGCTTATTCACCTTCTCAAAGGTCAAATTGACAGTACAAGCTTTTTCCTTCTCCTTGTGTTTGAAGTACTAATATTGACACTGATAAAACAGCAAAAGAAACCTCACAGGTTAGGTTGATTGTTCTGTAAATCTGCTGAGATCAGATATGGACCATTCCTTTTCAGAGTTTATCTTCTGTGGACAGCATTAGAGGATACTTTCTGGGGCAGTGGTAATCCTGTGTTAAAGACAAAGAAGGGTTAAAATCTAAAATTACATAATCCAACACATATAGGATCCTTAACATGGCAGAAGAGTGTTTAAATAGATTTACTGTCATGTCAATATTTATTTATAATTTCTTTATCATTTAAGGGGTAGAATATCACTTTGGTGGCTCTTTTTGGACTGTGTGGACCCGATGTCCCAGTATCATACTTTGGGCTTTTGCCACCAAGTTAGTGTATGATGAAATGGCTTATATGAGCACAGGTTAGTTTTCTGATACTTCAGTGCAAAAAAAGTATGCAGATGTAACTGTAGCAAATGTTTTACAGAAGACTGAAATCTATATATCTGCCAGAACAGCCTCATTAGATCCATCATTTGTCTGAAGTTTGGCTCCATCTAGTGTTTAGATGTCAGCCCAACAAGACATCTTAGTGTTAAAGACCTGCTGCAAACTCCAAATCAGCACACAGTAGACACATGTGTCTAATCAGGAGCTACTTAAGATCAGGTGTGGATCCCCACTTTTATTTCATTTGTGTTTGCTCTGTCAGTTAACCATTCAGGTCCTTGACAAGGTAAATTGATATATATATATATATATATATATATATATATATATATATATTTATTTTTATTTTTTTTAAATGTATCAAAGCAGGAATTTTGAATGATGCTAGTATCACAGTGACTGATGAGCTTTTTCCATCTGCTAGTTTCAAGGTTCAGTCCTATTGGGTTTCTGTTTTTGACTCATTTATTCTCTTAATTAGGCTTGAATAGAAAATGCTGTTTATCTTTGCAAATGTATTCCATTTTCTTTGATCATCCCATTGTGGGTCCTACATCTTACACTATAGCCCACTTTTTTTTCTTTTTAAGAAATCAGCTGATGTATGAACACTACTGTCAAGCCAACTTAATGTATTTCTTGAACTGTTAACCTTCTGAACACTTAAACCTGATGCTGCTCCTTGCAGAAATGTTAAATTGCCAATGGTGTACAAGTTTTTTGAGTTACAAACACACAGCTTCAAACTAAATTTAAAGAAGTCCAGGCGCTTTCCTTGCAAACTCCTTTGACTTCAAACTAAATGAAAATTTGGTGCCATGGTAAGGATTTGGCCATATCAAATCTGCCATAGATCCCACTGGGTTGAGAGATGATGGCTAAAGACCACAGCACAGGTTTCTCTCTTTCCAAACCAGGTCATTTACTCTCTCCTCGCATGTGGTCATGTTTCTGTATGGCTAATGCCAAATGAATAATAATGACCTTCATTCACGGTGTGTAATGTCTCTAAGATTTGTCCTACAGGTAGTAAATGTCTTCGCTTTTTTTTTTCTTTGTGTTCCTATTAATACAATATAGATTCATAACTGACACCCCTTCCATGTAGGTTGACTGAACATGGCAGCGGCGGTTAATAGGCCTCTGGCTCCTGAAGGGCCAAGTGGAGCGAACCCACACGTTCGAGTTAACGCTGATGTGGCAAACTCTGCACAGCAGGATCCAGGACTACACAGCACCAGCCAAGATCCTGGACCTTCATCTCATCCTCAACACCCTGTCTTTGCTAGACCTCTCTTTTATGTTCATGCTCCACCTCTACCCCCGTTCGTCCAATACCAGTGGCCCATGCCCTTACCTTATAATCCCTTTCCAGGCTTCCTAGGCATGGGTAAGTTGAGAATTTTCATTAGTTTATAAATATTTTAAATTGGTGCTGTGCCTATGGGCTCAAATTGTGGTCATAAATTGTACTTGTAAATCAATTTGTGAACCAGGTTTTGTAACCTTGTAAACTAAAATATCTGAATTTTTATGTTTGTGTATCTGTAGATGAGAATTTGTGTGTGGGGTCTGGTTGCACATGCAAAGCAAAAAAACTACGTGTAAAACTCTGCGCTCAAGTCCCTTCACTTGCGTGCAAGTTTAAAGTAACAAGAGCAAATCTTGACCCGATATTTTTTTTTTTTTTTTTTTTCTTCCTTTCAGCTAATTCGTCAATGTCATGTCATTCACAAATTTAACAATCCAATCAGAGAACAGATGGGTTTGGCTGTTGGAGAGGTGCTTTACTGAGCTTCAGGTGCTGGAAGGGTAATACAGTTTGAACCTGGAGGATGTCTATATAAATATCCCATAGGGGTCATACAAGCCTTTCGGTAGCTGTTGAAAGGGTAAAGTTTTGGTATATCAATGGTTAGACTAATCCTAAAGTAATAAGGGTATTTCTAATACAAAGTCAGGGCTGACCCGGGACCATTTCTGTGAGTCACAGTGCGCAGCATAAAGGTCCTTTCACAGCGTGTCCTGCTAATGCTAACTGATAACTAAGCACCAAGTATCCAGAATTTGTTTATCGCTAATTCATAACGAAGAAAGCTTTGTAACTATCCCCACTAGTTAAGACTGTCATATCCCCAACACTGATGGTAAATTCGATTCTTTTTACTGAAACGAGTTTGAGTCACGCACCAAAATGAATCGGGGGTTTTTTTGAGTCACTGATACAGTTGCCCAGAGAGTGCAAAAAATGCACATTTTCACTCAAACTTAATTTGTTTCTTTTCATGTATGTCCTACTGCTAAGATGAGTGATTGAAAAAGAAAAACGACTATTTTTATAGAGCAAAAAAGAGCAAAAAAAATTAAGATTTCTAAAGGGAACATTTATTTTATTTATTTTTATTTTATTTTATTAGTATTTTCCTCAAATGTGTCAAATATATATTTTCTCATCTAAATGTCCACTGAGCTGTGAGCCAGGGGGCAGTAATGCGCCTTAACATTGGTTGCCAACCAAGAAGAAGAAGCTGTGAGCCAGGAGGGAGGGGTTGAGTGAGTGATTCGTGTATGCTACGGGCTATGTAAACTTCAAATATCTGCTCGATTTATCAAGATATCATATATTTCCAAACGTGCTCCGACGTTTTCAGACGTCTGTGGCCCGCCAGCTCCATAGTAGACCGCGAGGTCGAGGATCACTAGAGCCGGTGAGAACAGCGGACTCCCGGCACATCGTTTTCAACCCCCCCGCGGTCTTTTCGCTACTCGGGTTAAACAAACCCCCAAACCCCAGCAGCTGTCTATTGTATTGAGTGTCTACTAAAATAAAAATAAAAGCGTTCTAGCATCTTACTTACACTATTTTTATTCATAGAGATATCGCTACTGAGGTTAAACATGATATATAACTCACTTGGTTCACTTCTAAATGTTAATGTTTAGGTTATTTCAGTGTTTTATTTGTTCCTGAGTAAATCGGTTGGGCTGTGATTAAAGTTAAGCTTCATAACATATTACTCACACTTAAATATGGGCCTGTGACATCATCAAGTACCCTGGTGTTCCAATTGTACAAATCGCGAGTCCGTGCTCCCGTGCGTTCTTGGCAAGTCCGGACTCGCGGAGAACGCGAGTATGGACTCGCGTACTTGAGAATTGAGAAAGGGCCTACGATTCAGCACAGGAAGGGAGGGGGTGAGTAACTCAAATGTGCTGTTAGCATGTTAGCAGAGCGATGCTACTGTGAACCGAGGAGCTATTGTCTTGATGTGAGCTTTCTACTCAGGGTTTTCTCTTCCAGTTCAGAGCAGAAATGTTTGTTAAGAAACTGGCAGTTGTTGGTTGTTGTGGGTTTTTTGTTTGTTTTTTTTTTTTTTCCCCCTACAATTTTAATTATAAGCTAGTTATATTTCTACTAATGAAAATAGTTTGCTAACAGCAACAGGGATGAGTCAGTGAATGAGTTAGTTGGGCTTGTGAATCATGATTCACGAGCCAGTAAAGTGATTCTCGAGTATTGAACGATTGGTTCATGATTCACACATCACTACCTGGGTGCGCACTCACAACAATGGCTGAGCATAAACGGAGTCATATGTGGACGTATTTTACCTCCACAAACAGCCAAGACAAGGTTTGCGATACATGTGGCAAGACAGTGATGTGTTGTGACAACACCACTAACCTCGTCAAACACTTCACAACTCACATATCACAGAATATGATGATGTTGAGGCGAACTGAAGAGCAGCGGGACAGGTGCTGCTAGGGCGAGACAGACATCTCTCGCGGAGTCCTTTAGTGCTGCAGGCAGGCAACATGCTCAAATAGCGCACAACTTCAGGTTTTTTATTTCTATATGATAATTCTGCATTATTAAGTAATAAGAATAAGTAGTCTGATATCCTGTAATCATTATGAAGCTATTATTACAATTTCATAATACAATTACATATTGTATCATGAAACATTAAGTTTTTGTACAGTGTATCGGATCAGTATCGTTGATAACACCCTGAATTTTACTTGGGATCGTAAAGGAAATCAGTGGTATTGCACATTAGTAGTAAAAGGGCATTTATTCTTCCAGGACCTGAAGCTCAGTAAAGCACCTCTCCAACAGCCAAACCATCTGTTCTCTGATTGGGTTGTTAAATTTGGTCAATGTCATGTCAATTACAATCAGCTGAAAGGAAGAAAAATCTGGTCAAGTTTTGTATGTGTAAGTTGAGTAACAAACAGCCAGGGAATCTGAGCGCAGAGTTTTACACGTATTTTTTTTTTTTGCTTTGTGTGTGCAACCAGACCTTAACGAAAAAATTTGTAACTTATGTAAATATTTTTTACACACACAAATATTCTCATCTACAGATGCACAAACATAAAATTTTCTGATATTTTGATTTACAAGGTTACAAAACTCAGTTCACAAATGCGCATTTGATTTACAAGTACAAATTATTTATGACCACAATTTGAGCCCATACTGTACCCCTTGTGCGCTCTCTACATGTATGCATGCAAGATTCAGTCTTTCTAAAATGTGTGAAATGGCTCTGCAACTCCTATCATCACATACAGAGCAGTAACATGTTTATATCTTGTAAAGTAATTAAACTGTAAGGTGGCACTGTCTGTATATTATACCAAAATGATCACCTTCACTCATTTTTTTTTTTCTTTTTTTTTTCTTTTCTCTTTAAGGATATGGTATGGTCATGCCCCCACTTCCCCCTCCCCCTTACCTGGAGTCTCCAGCTTACATTGTACCACACCCTCAGGTACAACCAGTCGACTATAGACGCCTGCTTCATCCCCAAGTCCACAGTCATGCTCCTTGTGGATCGTTTCAAAATTTAAACCAGACTCGCAGAATTCGCCTGCCTCATACTACCCCTGTTAGAGAAACGGTGAATTCTGAGGTCCAGACAGAACCCATACACAGAGGTGGAGGTGGCTATGATGAGGGATGCCCAATTCTCAGCTCAGACTCCGGACGTGCAACTGCCTCCAATTCTCCTTCATCCTTAAGCTCTGGTTCCCAAAAACAAGGCTCAGCTGAGGTTGAGACCTATATGTTGGCCAGTACTGGGGCGAAAGAACAGGTCAAAGGGGCTGGCACAAACAGAGTCAAACATGACTGTAACATGGTGCATCCTACAGGGATGACTGTTCAGTCATCTAGAAGGGCAACTCAAGAAATGCAGGGATGTAAGGATGGTGCTGTTCAGGAGTCCTCTCTTATCCCTCCTTGCAGAAATGCGCATTGCAACATGTGGTCAGTGAGTTCTCAGGATAGCATGGGGCCAGTATATAGCTCTTCTCAAAAAGAGGATGAAGTCAAAGAGAGGCGCATCTCTGTTCCTGACATTCTAAGCTGGGGAGGTGATACATCACAGAAAATGATGACAATGGCAGCTGAGGCACTCCTTCAAAATAATCATGAGATTCCATGTTATGAAAATGAAGTGGAGCATGAAAAGTCTGTTTATCAAAGTCCAAGTAAGCCAAAGAATCATCCAGTGGTGGTTAGCAGTGGTGATAATGTAGATACCGAAGTTATTTCAAGTTCTAAGGACAGTGAAATGATCTTTAAGATCCTCAGACTTCCTTCTCTTTTAGAACCCTTTTCACTGTCAACAAGAGATGCAGATTCTGTGGAACTGCTTGTTAAACCTTGCCTATCTAATGGAGATGAAATTCTGCAGGCACTAAATGCACTCCGCAATGGGACAGAAAATGGTAGTGAGACGCATGAAGAGCCTACAGAGACCACTCCAAAGCACACATTTTTAAGTAGATGTCAGACGAATAGAAATATTAATGAGTCAGTTTGGTCTGTGGAGTCTCTAGCTCCTTTCATTCCTACTAAGGAGTGGCTACAGCAGAACAGCGTATTTGAACCTGAAGTCATTGTAGAGATGGAGAGGGCTGACAATGGTAAATGGTCAACCAAAAAAGATGACCTAATTGGTACATTTGCTAAAGAAAGAAGGCCATCTTCAAGATTTTCTTCTTCTGACTCTGTTCTGGTGTCAGAAAGTGTTCTTACTTTTAGTACCCCAGCTAAGAAGCAAAGTCCTCCAAAGAACCCAGACATGGTGTGTGAAACTGAAGTCTCTGAAACAAAAGGAACTGAAGAAAGCCAAAGCACAGTTCCTTTAGAAAAGTATCCTTTAACTTCACTTACTACCCTGCAGGGTATAATTTTAACTGCCTCCACTGATGAAGAGATAAATGACCATGGGTCTTCAAATCCTGAGGCTAACCAAAGCCCAAACCAGGGAACTCTTATATATGAGCAAGAGGAGAAAAGCTCAGTTGAGAGAAAGGAAACCTGCCTCATTAACTCTGCAGCAGAGGACAAAGTCTCATCCACTTCCCAAATGACTTTCCAAAATGACACACGAATGGAGGTGGCGACTAGTGCACAAAAAGTGGACGGTCAAATGAGAAATGTGGAACTGGGTGTGCCAACAACTGGCCAGAAGATGGCTCAAGTGACACCATCAAAGGGAAATTTAGTAGACTGTGCAATCCAGTGTACTGAATTACAGGGTCTAAAGTGTTTATGTGAGGAGTTAAAGGAAGGTGTGGGATCAAACAGAAAACCTCATAAATATCCAGGTGGTCTGATTTATTTAGTTTTTTAAATTGTTTTTTCCTTTCATGGGGGTATAGTGCTCTAATTGTAATTTATCTCCATAGACTTTAAAAAGGCAAATGATGGAAAAGCTGAAGCATTCTGCAATCAGAAAAATTCAAAGAGGAATGGTCAGTGGCGAAACAGAGGTCCAGGTAATGAGATACAAGCGTTACATTAAAATAATCATGGGTCATCTGAAGGCCTGCCCAAAAAAGACTCACTGTATCTTTGCTGTCACATTTTTCTAGTGCAAACTTGTTCAGTCCTACAGTGTGACTTAAGTAGCTTCATGCCCATGGTAAGCAAGTTTGCTATTACAAAGACACGTGCAAGGCAAACTTTATTCTCAGATGGCCTTAGCTTCAAGTCTTTGTTTTATATATTTGACAGTCTGACCAAAGAAATCTTGGCGTGCCAGATGACATACTCCTTAATTTGGGAATGCACTGTTGTATACTGTACATAGAACTGACGCACTGTACTTTAATAACCTGATGAAAAATTGCAGTGGAATGCATCTGGGCCATCTAATGAAAGAGTGGCCATGTAGGACCAGTCATTTGTATTAAGTTAGAGACAACACTACTTCTTTGTCGACAGAAAGGCATAACGGCCAGCAGGAAGACTGCAATGGATACGGAAGCAGACCTGGGAAGTTGAAAGGTGAGTCACTAAATGATCCTGGCTTGTCTTCGGATGGAAAATTGTGCTCACATGGGGCAGATCTGATTTTAAAATTGAGTACCAATTGGTCATTTTGGTTTGTGTAGCTGATCATGTAACATTATCAACAATTATGCAGTAACTTCACAACTCAAACTGAGGTAAATATTGTGTATAAAATAACGTTTCACTACAGTTCTATATCACAACATCATTAACTTGATATCCTTAATGGTAGGCTGATGGCATCTGATCTTGGAAGCTAACAAAGGTTAGACCTGGTTAGTAGACCAGGTCAGGAAGTCGATGGTTTGATCCCCAGATCCTCTGGTCTGCATGTCCAAGTATCCTTGGCGTGGTTGTGAATGTTGGAAAGTATTTAGGCATAGATAAAAGTACTGTATGAAATTGTGAAGGTTAAGTGTTTAGAAAAAGGAGTGCTTGAATGAAAACGAAGCATCTTTGCATAAGAACCTGCCCTGAGTGCAAAGTAGAAAAGTGTTTTGTGTCAGTTTACCACAATTTCACATCTTACTGAAGTTTGCATTGGTTATTCCTCCTTCAGGTGGGAGTGGAAGGAACCCACGGTACTGACGCTGACCACACTTCAACACAAGTCAACACTTGGTTTTTGTTTTTGTGTTTTTAATTGAGTTATTAAAAAGTTTCTTACTTTTCAATAAAAGCATTGTATTAAACATGATTTAAGTGTTTTGTTTTTTGTTTTATGTCATCTTGCTTGTCAGACATTACTTTGGATGCACAGGTTTCTGACTAGTATAGCAAACCAGTTCTTCAGGTAAATGACAATGGTTACTTAACAACATTCACCCTAAGTCAGTGATAATTTCACAGCGGTGAAATTGGGTGCTTAGAAAGGTGAGAACTTGTTTTCCAGAATTTGAATTCACACTTGATGCAATCATTAAATGTTAGGGTTAATTGGAAATTACTTTTAACACTAATTTATTAATTGGCACTTTAAACTTAACCAAAACCTAGTTACCCTTATTTGATTTCACAAATTTTCCCACTTCTCAGTGGGGCCAAGCAAGGATGTCCTCCTCTTTGCTTTTTTGCTTTTTTTTTTTTTTGCTTTTTTTTTTTTTTCTTCTTCATGGAGCCACTAGTGACAGTAAGATAAAAAGATCAAAAGTATTTAAGCAGTCACTACAGAAAACAAAACTATAGAGACCTTTATATAAAGATCTCCTTTATACAGTGTTTTATTCAAGATCCATAATATCCTATAGTTGTGTTTAATACACTTATTAAATCTTAATCCAGTTAAGACACTGGGAGCCTACAATACTGCTGTCGTACTGGAGCATCATCCACTAAAGCATTCTCATGTTCCACTAAAGTTGTACATCCTAAATTGTGCTATGCTTCTCCAAAAGTGCTAGTCTCAGCTCTGATTGTTCATCTGACAGGTTAGCCAACAACAAAGCAGAAAAATCAAGGGGAGGGTGCCCCTGCACAGTCACTTCTTGAGGCATTATCAACATATTGGGGTCATCAAAATCCTCAATGAGGACAGTCAACCAACTGTATGTGGTGGATCAACCACATACAGCTCAGTTAGCTGTGTACAGGGCAGTAACTAAACATCCTCCTTCCCCACGTAAACCACTGGAATTTCAAAGCAGAATCAGAGCTAGCCATATGGGCGTGTACTTCAACATCAGTAGTAGACCCAGCACCATTCTTTGCAACCTGACGTTTTACCCTACAAAACTTAGCAGTGGGACCAGCCCTCCTGCACCAATAGCAAATGGCCATGACAGAACGATGCAGACTGAGTGAACTCAAACCCAGTTCGTTGCACACTGTGTATCCAGGCTGCTCAGCTTGGCAGACAAGATTTTACACCATATATCCAGAAAACGGGGCACAATCATTCATTAGCTTGTGGAATTAAAAGGTATGATATGATAAAGTCATCTGGATCAGAACCAAAAGGTAACTCTCCTCCTCTAACTATAACCACTGCAGCGTTTTAAGCCACAACCATCAAGGCCTCTAGAGAAGCCTTTGACAACATCACAAGTCTTCATAGGGGATTTGAGAAAGAAATGCAGTTTTTATCTTACACAGTTTCCAAGTGTTCTGGCAGTAAACTAAAATCTATGAATCAGACAGTCCAAAAATTACTCTCTCTGTCAGTGTTGGATAAGTTACTTTAAATTAGTAACTTAGTTACATTACTAGTTACTTCTCTAAAAAAGTAACTCAGTTACTTCAAGTTACTCGTTACTTTCAAAGTAACTAGTTACTAGGGAAAGTAACTTTGGTTTTACTCAGAATTCTCTTGTTAATGTGTTGCTTCCGTAACTGGATACCCAGCAAGATTGCCAGTCTTCTAGCTTGCTTACTTGCCACAAGTGCACTGTGCCACCTAACAATAGAAAGGAAAAAATAATGTGCACATTTCCACGAGAGAAATCCCACGCCTGGACCGTCGTTGACTGCCGCCATGATTCTAGCCTGCTTTTTACATCCAACACAAAAACTGCAGTCGTGGTGCTTTTGATTGTACTCAGAACTTGGAAATTCTGCATTCTGAATAGGAAGATGTAGGTAAAACCAGACTGCAGATGAGCTGCATACAGAGCTGGACTGAGACAAAAAAAATCGTCCCGGGCATTTTGACTAGAGACCGGCCCACCATTATAGGAAAAATCATAAAGCCTTTGAATGAAAACAAACACTGTTGTGACAGTGATGTACACTGTTCTGATGGTATATATGTATCAATCTATCAATTGTTTGTTGTAAGACTCAGATAATTATGTTTTTAAAAGCGAGACATTTTAAATGAGAATAATAAAGAAAAGTATTTCCTTGTCCCCCCCCTTTCCCTGTTAATGCCCTACCTGGCCCCCTGGCAAAACTTTGCTAGACCCGCCCCTGCACAGTTACCAGCTGTCAGCTACTTAGAAAAGGATCCTGGTGTTATTTGTCTCTCAGAAACAGTTCATAACTTCCCTTCAACTCATTCATGTCACCTAAAAGGTAAACCTGTTTCTCCATCACCTGTTCAGCTCTGATGATTCAGTAAGGACATCTCCTGGTTTCATCTTCATGTTTCCCTCTCACCAGATAACCAAACCGATATCATGACCAGCAGCTTTACAGCTGTGGCTCCAGCAAACATCAGCTGATACTAGAAATTAATATTAAATAAATGCTAACAACAGGTGATCAAGCTTAAACGTGCTGCTGTTGTTTAGCGCGACATCTGCTGGTTTCCTCTTTCTGGAGCAAAGTGGGCGATAAACAAACAAGAGAGAAAAGCCGATCAGCTGATCATTGATCAGTTTCGTGATTGAAGTAGAAAATGAGAGAATGAGAGAAGAAGAGGCAGCTGTGCAGCTCCAGCTTTGTGTCTTTTTCATTGTAGCTGAAGTCCGGGACAAACTGTGTTCCTTTTCACCTCAGTACGAAACGCGTAATATTTTCTCTGAATACCAGACGATTCTGTTTTTTAGGGGACGGTTGGCAACTCTAATAATTAATCGTATGAACAAAATAAAGTTCAACATCAGTAACATAGCACCCACCCAGCTGTATAGAAACTCTGTCATGCTAGCTAGCACGCAGTACGAAAATGTCAGCATACCGAAAATAAACTCCACCTAAACTTGGTTTATATCTGACTCCGATAGACTGCAGGTCATAACTTCTTACCTGAAGTTCAGTTCACCTGACACGCAGACCGGCGGCCGCTTCGGGTCTCTCCTCTCGCCTCCCTTTTCCTTCATCCACCTGCTGCTTCCACCACTTGCTAATGTTACTGAATCTGTGGAAGCTCCGCGATATCCACCACACGAAGTAACGAATAACGAGCCTATCCAAATCCCAGTAACGAGTAACGCGTTCCTGGTTTTGGCATAATAACTAGTTACCGTGCTCGTTACCACAATAATAACGTAGTTACTGTAACGCGTTACTTAATAACGCGTTAGTCCCAACACTGCTCTCTGTGGAGTTGCTCTGGAGCTGATATGGTGTCAGGGTTAAAGACTGACCCAAATCTTTCTTTTGATAATTTTGATCACCAAATTCAAAAGTGTGTTTGATAAGGGAATGAACCCTGATCTGGCTATTCATAGACATTTTACGTAGAAACAAGGTAACAGGAGTGTAGCAGACTTTTAAGTAGATTTTTTGATACTCTTTAAAGACACCTTGCACTCCTCTGGTTCTTGGTCACCCCTGGTTAAGCCTCCATAACCCAAACACAGACTTGAGCAAAAACAGTATCCTTTGGCTGGATTATCTGGTGTCATCACCACTGTTTGAAATCAGCCTCCCCTTCTGTTAACTTGGACTCTCCCTCCATGTCTTTAGATCTTCCTCTGGGCCTTTCTTAATAATTTTGTCTTTGTTTATTTAGACGACATCCTGATTTTCTCCAAGTCTATCCATGAAAATGAGTCCCATGTCAGGCAACTCCTACACCTTCTTGAGAACAAGCTCTATGGTGTGAGATGTGAGTTTCATGTGGAGTCAGTTTCTTTTCTCAGCTTCATTGGGAATAGGACAGTTAAAACCTGATCCGCTCCATCCAACAAAAAATAACCTCCTTGGTTTTGGAAACATCTCTAAGGCAGGACAGGCAAGAGAAAGAAAAAAAGGAAAAGGGGAGAAAATAGGGGAAAATATAATAAAAGGTGTCGACAAGTAGGCCCAAAAGACCCCTATACAGTAAGTTCATTTCAGCTCTCTGATTAAAAAACTTAGCCCTGATCCTATTAGTCTTACCTAGTAGATAATGCAGAGTTCAGCACGAGCTAACTATCTGCCTTAAATTCATCCAAGCATCTTCCCTAATAAGAAGTAACCTGAGTAATCTTGCAGATCGAATCCTATCAGTCTACCTGTCAACGGTAGCTCCCTTATTGATCGTGGCACTTGTTATTTCTGGGATGATTTAGTAGCCTAGACAGCAAGCTTCAAGGAAAGATTATTTTTATTATTCTGCCTTTCCTGTTTCACAAAAGGTTAAAAAATGAATGTCCACAATTTACACAATTGCAGGAAAATTTATTAAAGCAATTTAGCAGGAGCAAAACAAATGCAAACTCAAATAATAAAAATCACAAAACAATCAAATCACAAAGGATATTTATCTAACTAATCTACTCCGAGCTTATGCTACTTTTGTTCTCATCTTTGGTTGAAAGAGGTTGGAGAGAGGATGAACACAAATGGATCCAAAGATGCACTTATCCTCGAGTTCTGATTTGATGTTAATCACCCAACAGGAAAGTAGCTGAGTATTCAATGGAAGTATTATGGAAATCAAAATCCTTCTGAATTAAGCATCTAACCCGACAAAAAAAGCAGATGAAAAGCCAAAGATTCCAACATCAATTCACAGGTTCGCAGGTTGGACTTTGGTTCCCCCTCTAGAGTCTCTGCTAGGAATTTTCAACTGTGAACCTCTTAGATCCAGAATCTTCTGAACTGCTCATCTCACAGGAGACAAAAGGGAAAAACCTCGAATCTCTTCTTTATCTCATTTTTATACCTGCTCACCCTTTCTCCCTCCTCTCCCACTGGACACCAAATCTTCAAGTTTTTGGCCATCCAGTAAGGTTGTTGATATTCAATCATCCGATGTCCACCAACATTTTATATATCTCTCTCTATCAGACTTTAAACTTTAAAATCACTTCATTCCATTTTCTTTGTTATCCTTAACATAAAGTATTCACATTCACATCACATTTAAGGCTTCTCTGCTTAGGTTGCTGCCCCCGCAATCCTGCCCCAGATAAGCACAAGAAGATGGATGGATCACATTTAAACATTCAATCTCTTCTTTTTCTTGTGATGTGTGAGAGAGACAGAGAGACAGTCTATGTGTCTTTGTCACAAAATGTACTTGATAGTGAGGGTGGGAAGCCACAATAACCCCCCCAAGAGACAGAGGACAGAGAAAGATGGAAAGAACTGAGCATCCATTTATTGTCTGGATGACCACAAGAAACCTAGCTTACCTCTATATTGCTAAACACCTAAATGCACAAACGTGCTGTTTGAGCACTTGGAGTCTGGCTTCCTGCTGGATTGCTTGCTTCTACTGCTCTAGTGCGGATGAAGAATGCCATAGCAAACATTTTGGTTATCATTGTGAGTTGTGAGTTGCTTCTCTACCCCTGGACCAGTGTTGGTACACTGGTTAAAGTCATAGTGGTAATTTTGCTGGCTGGTGGTGTTCCCTTGTGCTGCTACAGTGGCGTCCCAGTCAGTTTCTGAGTCAGTGTCAGACCCGCTAAAGGCTGTGGATCTGTCAATGCTGACAGTAGATGACCAGAAGAAGGTGCTGTTTCTTCTCACATGGTACAGCCCTGTTTTTTCAGCTCATGATGGTGATTCAGCTGGTGAAAGAGCATATTAATCAACTTCTTGAGACACAGGTAATCAGGGAGAGTAGCAGTCCATATGCATCCCCCATGCTGGTAAGGAAGAAAGATGGTAGTCCCAGGATGTGTGTTGCCTATAGGCCACATAATAGTAAGACCAGAAAAGATGCCTTTCCTGGTCCCAGTATTGAGGAGTCTTTCGATACTCTTACAGGCACATGTTGGTTTTCCACATTGGATTTGGCTAGTGGTTACAACCAGGTTCCAGTTGCTGAGGTAGATCATCCAAAAACTGTTTTTTGTGCACTGTTTTGTCTCTTTGAATGGAAACGCATGCCTTTTGGCCTTAGTGATGCTCCTGATGCAGCAGACATTTGTCTGTGTCAGTCACTGCTCCTATATCTGGATGACATTGTGGTCTTCTCTTCTACTGTTGAGCATGTGGTGGAAGATTTCTTTTCTGATATATTGATCAAATATTTTAACCATATCACTTTAGTAATTATAGAATCATATTGTCACCAGTTGTATGCATGTAGGATAGCACCACAAATTGGTCTTATCACTCACATACACATACACAGCGGGGCCTTTGTAAGTTCATGGGAGATGTTAGGCAGGTATCTACATTAATGTTTGTATTAATGTAGATTAATACTCAGATTTCTACCTTTCCTTTTTCACAAAGGGCGAAAAAGGGAATGTCCACAATTGAAACTTTTTAATTGCAGGATGTTTTATTAAATTAATTTAGCAGGAGCAAAGGAAAACAGAATCAAATAATGGTAAAAAGAAAATCAAATCACTTATGTTTATTCAATTAACCTACTCTGAGCTAATGCTCACTTTGTTCTGATCTTTGTGAGGAGAAAGGTTGGAGAGAGAACACCAAGCCTGAGGATGTGCTTATCTAGTGTTCCATGCTTAGTGGAAATTCAAATCCTCTTGATTTTATAATCTTACAAAACAAAAATAAGCATAGAAAAAGCGGAGCAATACAAAACCAATTGAAAAGTTTGGGCAGTGGTATATCCCTCTTGTATCTCTGTTGGGTTATCCAACTGTGAATTTCTGAGATCCAATCTTCTGTACTGCTCATCTCACAGAAGACAAAGGGAAGAACAACTTATCCCTTCTGCACAACACTTTTATACCCGGTCATCCTTTCTCCTCCCTTTCTTACTGTATGTTACATCTTCTGAGATGACATCTGGTCTCACTCACGGTGACATCCAATCAACGTTGTTAACATTTAATCACCCGATGTCCAGCCACACCTTATCATCCTCTCTCTAACGTTTACACATACTTGATTTAACACAGTTAAAGTTTGAAATCTTTAACTTTAAAATCAATTCATTACATTTTCTTCTTTTCTGTGTTATTCTTAACATAGAAAGCTGCACTACATATGAACATTCAGTCACATATGAATACACTTCATGTTACATTAATTATGCAATCTTACTTAATTTATCGTTAACTCATTCTCACATGAACATTCATTTAAACATAACTGCTTTTTAATTCACATGTATAAGAAAACGTTTCTCTTCAAACGCTGTGTTTGTCAATCACAAAATAATGCAATTTCTTTTATTAAATCGTGCCGTTCATAGCCAGACATTTTTTTGCTGCTCAGTGCTTTTCACTCACTCACTCCTCCCATCCTTCTTGTCTACACACACACATACACAGTTACAACACTTAATACCCTTTCTCTTTTTCAGAATTATGTATAATGATGGGTTGGCGACACAGACACACACACAGAGACTAATCTGTATGTCGAAACCGGATCACATCTATGCATACAAAATCCACAAATTAGAAACATTTTCATTACTCAACTCATTTCTCATTAATGGTAAATGGACTGGTTCTTATATAGCGCTTTTCTACTCAAAGCGCTTCATACAACTAATTCATTCACCCAATCACTTCTTCTAAGCTCTTAAGTGCTCTATCTAACATTCATACGCATTCACACTCCAGTGGACGCATCAGAAAACAACATGGGGTTAATATCTTGCCCAAGGATATTTGGCATACAAACTGGAACCTGGGATCGAACCACCGACCTTCTGGTCAGTGGTTGACCTGCTCTGCCACCTGAGTTACAGCCACCCCAGAATTATCAGACTTATACTTTAATTCATGTCTTTGATTAAGAATAAAGATGATTTATTTAAGATAACAAAACCACATGTAGATAGACTATTCTCATGCACTCTGTATAATTTTTAATATAAATGTCAAGTCCTGAATGTTAAGTCCTTTTACGCTGTCTCAGATGTAATGAGAGGTAAGCCAGGGGACTTCCTCTCTCGACAGAACACATCTTCCACAATTATTTCTTACACATCATAACAATACATAAAATATTATGAGAATAATGAAGATCATTTGATCATTTGGTTATTTCAGATGGTTTCTGAAAGTTAAAGGGCCTGTTGATTAGACAAAAAAAATCCAGAGTAGAAAATGACAATAACAGTCAATACTGAATTATTAAATCTGTGGAAAGTTGGAATATAAATCAAGAAAGTTTCCTTAAGCGTCTACACTATTGTCAGGCTTTACTTCAATGCATATTATGTAGGCTAATGGAAAACTAAAATTACTTTATGCTTGTATAAATATCAAAAACCTGTTAACTTAAACATTTTAAAGGTCAGTACCCAGCTGGCAAATCTCATCCAGCAGAAAGTCGATGTCCTCTTGTTGAGTGGCAGGATTGGAAAACACACACCTGAAGAAATTGACTTTGGTTCCCAACGGCTGATAGCCAATCAGAACAGAGCCCTTTTCCATCATCCTGCCTTTGATCCGAGGAGCAACCTGCAGAGAAATATATTAAAGATCATCATCGTTAGTATGAACACGTCAAGAAACTGAGACAGAAGAGGTCCCAGATGCAGACTAGAAAGACAAATCGTTATCAAAATAACACAGGAAGTAACATGACACAAATATCTAACACAAAGACTACAATACAACCGCCTAATCATAACAGTCACTAATAATAATAGCCTTACTTCTAAAAGGTACCAAAGCTAACTAAGAAACCTAAGGATAAAAATAAGAAAATAATCAAAGAAATAAACCAAGAAATATCTACTACAACAATAACACAAAGCTTAACCAGAACATAACCACTGTAATGATGTGCACTGACCTGATGGAGTCTTCTATCTCTGTCAGGTCCAGGTGGCAAGCTTCTCAGACTGGGAGGGATGTACCAGAAACACACATTACTGTGCTCTGGCTGTTTGAGGGAGGAAAAGGGACAAACCATGTTTGTTCATTTCAATAGATGAGAAACCAAAGAGCTAAATAAGGTAAAGAGAAAAAGAGAAGGAAAAAAACAAATAATATCTAACTAGTTAGATACTAGTTAAACTAGTTAAAGGTAAAACAAACAAACCAAAACATGTATGTCCTACAACAGTTCCTGGTTACATGTAAGTTAGACCTGGTTCAGGTTCAGGTTAATTTTTATGTTTTGTTGTTATCACTGTTCAGCTAACCAGCCAACAATTTGTCACTGTTGAAATATTTCTTGCACAATTTTCTTTAAATTCTTTTTAATTTTAGTTTGATACATTTCTTTATTTACAAATTTAAAGCACACTGCACTAGTGTTCATAAGGTGATTAGCAAAAGCAATATTAAAGAGCTGTTTCTGGTTGGTCAATTATCCATCCACCCATCCGGTGGTAATATTTGCAGTTACATGTTTATGGCACAGTGAGCAACATTTTGTTGACAGGTTTAAATGTCTGTATTTTGTTATAATTGCTAGAATCCCAATGCACTCACACTCATTGTTATGAGTCTTTTTTGTTTGTTTGTTTGTTTTTAACACATCTTAAACATAAAGTAATACAGTGGTCCCTCGTTTATTGCAGGAGTTACGTTCTAAAAATAACCCGCAAGAGGTGAAATCAACTTTATGGGTTTTTTTGTGGGTTTTTTTTTACAATTATTATAGATGTTTTAAGGCTGTAAAAGTCCTCACTACAAACTTTTTACACTTTTCTGAGACAGGCATGAACGTTTTCACACTTTTCTATCTTGTTTAAACACTCTAAAAGTTCAAACCTTCGTAGAAAAATAAGTCCAGTATTATAGAATGAAGCCAAAGGCACCCGCGGTTGCCTTTGACGGTGCAAAACGTTTCGTCGACATTGCTTTGTTTGTTGTGGAGAAAACTTACAAACATATAGCACTTCAGAGTCACACTGCTAGCCATCGAAGATTTATGTAAATTTGACAAGCTGAACGCATTCTGTACTGTACAGGAGACACGGCACGAGATTGATTGACAATGGTCTATAGCCAATCAGGACGCAGAACACGATGCAGTGTAAAAAAAACAACAACAAAAAAAACCCAAATTAAAACATGAACAAAGCATGCAAAATTCCTGCATGATTCTCTAATCATGCAAGAGAAAAAGTTTGACAACCAACCCCAGTCTACATGGCAAATGCTAGAAATTACACTTACATATATTGAAATTCTTTACAATAAAGACTTTGGATGCCTGTGAATCTAGAAAGGAAATTACACTTGTGAATTTTAAAAACCTCTAGGAATGACCTAAATTAAACAATCTCACTGTCTGAAAAATAATGTCCAAATTCTGTACACTTCTGATAACCAGTCCACCCAGGACTTTCCAAATAACCCAGGACAAGACCTTTTGAGGCAAAGATGTCTCTTAAATGACATTATTCATTTTATTTTAAGATCTGTGGGTAACTCTTGCCACTGTTAATTGTGTCACAGTGAATTAATAAAAAAACCTCTGCTGTTGTCATGGTACCGACCACACAGGGAACGGTGTGGATTAAGGCCTCCAGGTGTACTAAATTTCCCTTAATGAAATGACAGGGCAGGTTCCTCACTCCTTTTGTCCGTGGGGTGAGGAACCGCGACACAAGAACCACGACACAAGGAGGTGTGGCATCGTCCTCAGAGCTGGGACCAGCTGGTCGTGACCCTCCGCCTTCTCTGGCCGCCCAGCCAGGTTGTCCTCCATCAGTGTAATGGCTGCCTTCAAGCTCGCTGGCTGGTGGCAGCAAAGCCACCATGCTGTCCCCCTGGGGAGCCCCTCCACAAACTTTTCCAGGACCATCTGGTACCTGGTGTGTGGTATCTCTGATCTCTGAGTGATGTGAAATTAATCTTTACACCTGTAGACATGGAGTGGTTTGGCGACCGTGGCACTGTGCAAACACAACATTAGGATTATTCTAAATTTGATGTTGAATATGCGATCATTCATTTGGAATGATGTGTTCTGGACAGGAAAAGTATTGGTATTTTACTAAAGTAACAGTAGATACTTTTATAAAATGGAGGTTTAGTCCAACTTTCTGTGTCACCTCTAATATAATATCTGAACTCAACTTACATAGGAGAAAAATTCAGCATTTTAAATGGCCGTGTACCATGTACACCCAGTCTCCAACATAAGGTCATGTTGCAGTGCAAACTGAACAAAAAATTGATTTGGCATATAGTACTATCAAAGAATCAATATTTCTGGAAGAATATCTGTAAAGAGCACACTCACTTTGTTTTTGAAGACTAGTTCAAATTCTGTCCTTTTCTGCAGCTGATCATAGAGATACTCGGCATTCTCCAGACATTTGTTGACTTGAGATCCAAAGCCGTCTGAGCCCTCACATATTGAATAGTGGACATAGTGAGAGAGACAAATAGTTATTGTTAAAATGACATAAAGACATCTTATAACCTTGTTTTGTTTAGGGAGGAAAGTGAAACCATTTGTAAAAAACAAATTACTACAAAAAAGAATTCATGATATTCCATTATATTTAAATAATTTTACTCTTGTTTACTAAATGTTTGATATGCTTATACTTAAAGGTTAGGCTTAGGTAAAGGTTAGAACGTCATTTATACAGAGAGGTTATGTTACTGACACTATCGCACACACATCCACACCAACATTGCGGTTTTAGTTGTACTTTAAAAAATACCTTTGCCTTCCACATCAGCCAGAGTTTAAACACATCAACGTGTCGGCCACACTGGATGCTTTTATCTCCAGTGTCATAGCTCACATCGTATGGTTTGTCCGTCTGAAAAAGGTACTGGGCCCCCAACTTATTACACTCCTGTAAGAGACCCTGAAGATGAAAGAGGCAGAAATCATTCATACAAAGTAAAGCGGAAACTACACAGATGGGCCACTACATCCTGACTACCTGCCTGCCTACTAGAAGCTTGCTAAGGTCTCAGCTCTGAGCTATGTTTCCTATAAATTGCATTTGCATACAGTTAGACTGCATTCATCACATTTTTTGTTTGCATAGGCAACTGGCATTAGCCTGCACTAGGCCTTTGTCTGGTTTAGCACTAGTGCCAGCTTTGTCTTGGACACTAGTCATTTGTCCAGGAGGCTAGTAACACTAGTTATCACTGGCTACCTGTTTTGCAGAGGTGTTATTGCTTGCTTGAATTTACTTATTAATTTCTTTAGATGGCCATGAAATCAAAATATATCGGTACATTTCCTGGCCTTTGCTTGGTGATTTAGAATCCTGACTACCAATTTGAGGTGTGATATAAAATTATTGTTATTACTGTTAAATATTTAAGGTTATTGTATTTGTGTAAATAAAAAAAGTACAGTTTGTGATAGCTTTTGTTTGCATTTTCTGTTTAGAGTTTAAGGGTATGTTTGTAAACATAGTTTAATTAATAAATAAACTGTAATTTTGGGAGCTGACCATTATTAGCTAGCTGGCTAAAATATCATATATGGAGATATGGAGATGGAAAGTGGACCTTCTAAACAGATTGTTTTACAGAATCCTGGAGAGTAAGAGGATGCTTGAAGAATGGAAACATTTTCAATAAGAAGGGTGAGTTACAAACTGTAGGGTAAAGTTGATGACCCATTCCACGAAGATATAGAAAGAGTTGTTGAAGCTACACTACTAGTCAAACGTTTGGGCACACATTCACATTCTACTCATTTAATGGTTTTTCAATATTTTCATTACTATTTACATTCTAGATTCTCACTGAAGATATCAAAACTATGAATGATAAATTTTATATTTTAGATTCATCAAAATAGCCACTCTTTGCTTTGATTACTGTTTTGCTCACTCTTGGCATTCTCTCGATGAGCTTCATGAGGTGATCACCTGAAATGGTTTTCCAACAGTGTTGAAGGAGTTCCCAGAGATGCTGAGCACTTGTTGGCCCGTTTGCCTTCACTCTATGCTCCATCTCATCCCAAACCATCTCCACTGGGTTTAGGTAAGGTGACTGTGGAGGACAGGCCATCTGCCACAGCACTCCATCACTCTCGTTCTTGGTCAAATAGCCCTTACACAGCATGGAGATGTGTTTGGGGTCATTGTCCTGTTGAAAAATAAATGATGGTCCAACTAAATACAAACTGGATGGGGATGGCAAGTGGCTGCAGGATGCTGTGGTAGCCATGCTGGTTCAGCGTGCCCTCAATTTTGAATAAATCTCCATCACACACCATCACACCACCTCATCCATGCTTCAAGGTGGGAACCATGCATCTATTCACAAAGACACGGCGAGTGGAACCAAAGAAGTCAAATCTGGACTCATCAGACCAAAGCACAGATTTCCACTGCTCTCATGTCCATTCCTTGTGTTTCTTGGCCCAAACAAATCTCTTCTGTTTGTTGCTTTTCCTTAGTCGTGGTTTCTTGCGCTGATTCACACAGTCTCCTCTGAACAGTTGATGTAGAGATGTTTCTGCTACTGGAACTCTATGTGGCATCTATCTGGGCTCTAATCTGAGGTGTTGTTAACTTGTGATTTCTGAGGCTGGTGACTTGGATGAATTTATCCTCAGCAGCAGAGGTGACACTTGGTCTTTCTTTTGTGGGGCGGTCCTCATGTGAGCCTGTTTCGTCAGAGCGCTTTCCTAACTGACTGACCTTCAGTTCTTAAAGTAATGATGGACTGTGGTTTCTCTTTACTTAGCTGATTGGTTCTTGCCATAATATGAATTCTAACAGTTACCAAATAGGGCCGTTAGCTGTGTACCAACCTGACTTCTGCACAACACAACTGATGGTCCCAACTCCATTAAGAAGCCAAGAAATTCCACCAATGAACCCTGAAAAGGCACACCTGTGAAGTGAAACCATTTTAGGTGACTAAATTATGAAGCTCACTGAGAAAAGGCCAAGCCACTGTCAACAAAGCAAAGGGTGGCTACTTTCAAGTAATCTAAAATACAAGACATATTTAGAGTTATTTATCAATTCTTACTTTGCTACATACAACTCCATATATCTTGCTTCATATATTTGATGTCTTAAGTATATATCTACAATGTAGAAAGTACTAAAAATAAAGAAAAACTATTGAATGAGAAGGTGTGTCCAACCTTTTTTTTTTTTTTTTTTTTTAATTCATATTTTGGATGGACAGAAACATTAACAAATATACAACAGGAATAATCATACTGTCAGTTCTCTGTCCGCTTCTTAACAACAACCAACAAATAAGGGCTAACAATAACTAAAGAGAACCAAACAAACAAACAAACAAAAAACACACCAGGAGAGACAAAATGAGAAACCGCCTCCTGGAAAACATCAGCAAAAACAAAAGCAAAGGGGGCAAAACACCCGGGTGCCTAAAAACAAAACATAACCTTGACCACTGATAACATTAGACAATTTCTTCCCTCTACTGACTTTCAAAGTAAAAGAGCAACAACAAAAATACCAACGACACATAAAAAAACAACCCCCCCCCCCCCCCCCCCCCAAAAAAAAAGAACACTTATCACAATATCTAAGAGACATTGTCGATGTACAACAAAAAAGGACCCCAGACCTGCTCAAAAATATCTTCTCTCCCCTTAATTCTGTACATAACCCGTTCATATAATGCCATCTTAGACATTTGTTCAGTCCATTCCCCGAGAGAACAGGGGCTGGATGACTTCCAGTGCCTCAGTATTATCCTGCATCCTGTTATGAAAGCCAGACGCGTCCACAGTCTCTGTTTTTTTGAAAGGATACTGTTGTCAGGTAACAGGCCCAGGGCACACACAGCTCGAGACTTAGAAAGATTAAGTTTAAAAATATCATTCACCAAGTTAATGATCCCGTCCCACAAAAAATCATTTTTCCGACATGTGTACAACATATGAACTAGAGTCCCGGCTTCCTCCTGACATTTCCAACAGGTGTCATTATCCACAAGCTTCAGCCTGACTAATTTACTGGGAGTCCAGTAATTTCTGTGAAGCAACTTGTACTGGATAAGTTGAGACTGTGTTTCAGGTGAGCAAGCATACCATGATGAAACCAGCTTCTTCCAACTGTCCTCTAAAATCTGGATACCCAGATCCTTCTCCCAACACTGCCTCAGCCCCCCCAAATTGGGAGAGTGCGCCTCTCGGAAGATCCCGTAGAATTTGGATGCCCTGATTCTATTAATGCCAGGAGCTGCAAACATCTCCTGAATACTAGATGGAGGGTCTGGGTTATTATTCAAAATGGTTTTAATACAATGTCTAATTTGAAAAAACCTCCAAATTTCCCTTGGATCCAGATTAAATTCTCGTCTGATTTCTGCAAACGATTTCATGCCAGTCTGCCCAAATAAATCCCCCACCTGATTGATACCTGTCCTAGCCCAAGCCTCCCACCTGACCGGTTTCTTACCAATTAATATTTTCTTATTATACCAGATAGAGGCTCTAGAGGTAAGATAGGGGCTAATGTTAATATATTGGTGAGCTCTAAACCAGGTCTCTTGCATGAAAGCCAATACTGGATCTTTAAACGGTACTGGTCTTCCCCTCTGAGTGAGGAAGGCCTCTAAAGACGAGGGAGCCACAAGACTTTCCTCAATCACAACCCATGATGGCTTCTCCGTAAGGGAATTATGTATCTTAACTAACTGAGAGAGGGAGAAAGCATAGTGATACCAGACCATCTTGGACAATGCCAACCCGCCACTATCTTTAGCCGCATATAGTTTGGACCGATTAAAAGATGGCTTTTTGCCTGCCCACACAAAACCCTCCACACATGTATTATAAAGCTTTAGCAAATTATGTGGGACTGCTATCGGTAACATGTGAAGAAAGTACTGAAGTTTAGGGGCAATAATCATCTTCACCAAGTTAATTCTGCCCAAAAGGGACAGATTTATTTTAACCCAATTCTGCAACAGCGGACGAATGTATTGAATCACTGGGGAGATACTTACTTGCATTATATTGTCTAAACCAGGGGTCAGTTTAATCCCCAAGTAAGTCAAACCCTCGGGCATCCACTTGAACTGCCATGAGCTCCTCATAACTGGAGGACACAATTTAGAAATGGGCATAACTTCCGACTTAGACCAATTTATAGTGTAGCCAGAGATTACAGAGAAGGAATCAATAATTGAGGAAATTGCAGGAACGGCCTGTACTGGGTTACTTGAAATCAGTAAAATGTCATCTGCATACAAAAAAGTTTTATGTTCTTCTCGACCCATATCCACCCCTCTAATTTGCTTACATTCACGTAATGCAATAGCCAAAGGCTCCAAAAACAGGGCGAAAATGAGAGGTGATAAGGGTGAACCTTGTCTAGTACCCCGACTTAACGAAAAGGAGGGTGACATTATCCCATTGGTAGTAACTGTAGCCATTGGATCTGTATATACCACCTGAATCCACTGCCTAAAAATGGGACCAAAACCGAATCTCTTCAACGTATAAAACAGAAATGGATACTCAACTTTATTGAAGGCCTTCTCTGCATCTAAGGAGAACGCGACGACAGGATCTAAATTATTCCTGCTCTTCCAGAATATGTGCAATAACCTACGTAAATTATCTGCAGAACTTCTGTTTTTCACAAAACCGACCTGATCCCTATGCACCAAACAAGGAAGAACCTTCTCAAGCCTAAAAGCTAATATCTTGGAAATAATCTTTTCGTCCACATTAATTAATGAAATTGGGCGGTAATTCCCACAATGCTGTGGGTCTTTCCCTTTTTTATGTAATAACGTGATCACTGCCGATCGCATACTAAATGGTAGTCTCCCTCTTTGAAACGCGTCTTGATATACCGACAATAGTCTTGGAGCTAATTCGCCCACGAACACCTTATAAAAGTCTGATGGAAATCCATCGTTGCCTGGAGATTTGCCCAATCTAAGACTGCCAATTGCCTGCTTAACTTCAATTAGTGTGATCTTACCTTCTAATACAGTTCTTTGGTCTTCGGACAGGCTGGGAATTTTAATAGAAGAAAAGCGTCAGAGCGCTTTCCTAACTGACTGACCTTTAGTTCTTAAAGTAATGATGGACTGTGGTTTCTCTTTACTTAGCTGATTGGTTCTTGCCATAATGTGAATTCTAACAGTTACCAAATAGGGCCGTTAGCTGTGTACCAACCTGACTTCTGCACAACACAACTGATGGTCCCAACTCCATTAAGAAGCCAAGAAATTCCACCAATGAACCCTGAAAAGGCACACCTGTGAAGTGAAACCATTTTAGGTGACTAAATTATGAAGCTCACTGAGAAAAGGCCAAGCCACTGTCAACAAAGCAAAGGGTGGCTACTGTGAGAATAAAAGAAAATTGCTTCATTATCACAATATATTTCATAGCTTTGCCAATAGCATTAATCACACAGCTTATAGCTTTAAGATGGCCTTGAAACATTTAAACATACTGACACCATATTAATCTCTCACAGGTGCAGTCATAACCATTTTATATTGTTATATCTTTACACACATTGCAGCTCTATGGTCTTAAAGAGTTGAAGCTTTCCCAGGTAAATAAAGGTCACAAGCTTCATTCAGCGCTATGTCTGGGTGATACATTGGTAAGGAAATTGGGAGCTTAAGAAAGAGTGCACACATGCTTACAAAACACATATATATATTACATATAATCTAGAAACAGGTTTGAGTGGAGGCCTGAAGGCACTCAGTTAACATGCTGCACTGGAGCGTCTGTCTTGACAACAGGTGACGAGTGGAGAGGACCGGCCCCTGGAGACCACAGAGGCCTGAGTTTATTGCCTTCTTTGGAAGAAGATGCCAAAAGGGGAACTCCTGTGTCTGCAGTTAATTCTTAAAATACATAAATGTTCTGTACATGCAAATTATGTGATTGTAAACGCAAGAGGGGGCGTCATAATACTCTGATGATATAAAAGCAATTTGAAGTATAATTTTGGCGAAGACCCTTGCTGATGTATGCAGTGACTGTCTTCCCGCGCGTGAACTTCAATAAAGATTGCTTTGACTCAGACTTTCTGGACTGTCTTGGTTTTGTACTCTCCACCAATTTCGGACCCGTAACACTACTTTCAAGTAATCTAAAATACAAGACATATTTAGAGTTATTTATCAATTCTTACTTTGCTACATACAACTCCATATATCTTGCTTCATATATTTGATGTCTTAAGTATATATCTACAATGTAGAAAGTACTAAAAATAAAGAAAAACTATTGAATGAGAAGGTGTGTCCAACCTTTTGACGGGTAGCGTAGATTAAGAAGAGAGGTGACGATCATTGACCAGTAGCATGATCTTATGCCTAGAAAGAGCACTACATATGTGCTATTTGCTTTGAGGGTGTTTATGGGGAAGTATAAAGAACCCCAAAAGGTTGATTCTGTTCATCTGCAGAATGAACAGAATCATTCTGTTCATTCTGACGAAACAGGCTCACATGAGGACCGCCCCACAAAAGAAAGACCATTGGAAAAAAAAAAAAATCCTAAAAAAACAGTAATATTCCGGCAGCTGGGGTGCCAAAATAATACCAGGAAATAACAGAAAATAACTTTCCCATGAAAATACGGTTATTTTCAGTAATGACAATACAGTTTGTTGCCCTAATTTTACATGGGATTTTGCCTTTTTCAAGTGCTTTTAAACATTAAATTAGGAACAATTTAATTTGATGAAACAATGAAATTACCTATAAACAAGGTCAATGAATGCGGCAATATGAATAATAATACTTAAATGTACAGAAATATACGGTTAACAGTTGGTTTAAATAATAATGGATTGCATTCACATAGCGCTTTATGAGACCCTCAAAGCTCTTTACAATTCCCCTCTGGCCATCACCAGTAGGCAGTAGGTGAAGTGTCTTGCCCAAGGACACAACGACCGAGAGTGTCCGAGCCAGAGCTCGAACCGGCAACCTTCTGATTACAAGGCGAACTGCCAACTCTTGAGCCACGATCGCCCTAAATAGCAACAATAATAATAATTATTTGATGTAAAAAAAAGTTTATAAGAATCATTTTATATATTTTTCCATAGCATTACATTTGAATTTAACAGTTCTATCTTTCAAATAACGGACAAATATTTGTGAAATTATGATACATTTGTGAATGTATTTTAACAATCTAAGTATGCATATGTACAGACAGATACATTTAAAAAACAAGAAAATTATGTTTTATTACATCTACAGTGATTTTACGATAATTTACATTTGAAATGTAAAATCACAGTCTATTTATGTGAATTTAATGATATTCTAGAAGAACAGTACAAAACTGTAAAATACACAGTAAAATACTTTTATATTACAATTTATTTTTACAGTGTAGAGGCGATTGAGCATTTGCAGTCGTAGCGCCTAAGCTGTGGAATAATTTACCCCTACAAATCAGACAAGCTCCTACTGACAATCTTTTTAAATCTTATCTTAAAACACATTTTTATTTACTGGCTTTTAATACAGCATAAGAGTTATTTGTTAATTCATATTTGGTGTTTTGCTATCAATACTCTAAGTTATTTTATTAGGTATGTTGTATTCTTGTACAGCACTTTGGTCATCTGTTGTAATTAAATGTGCTATATAAATAAATAAACTATAAACTATAACTATAACTAATATTACATAACCATACACACAAATCATGTGTGTGTACTAAATTTCTTCCTAAATCAGTACAGTAAAAGACAAAGTACTTAATCTGATGCATAATTTATTTTGAAACAGTTTTCAAATAGTTTCAGAAATTACTTACAATATGCTACTTACTACAGTAGTTAACAAAAAAACTAAAAATCGTATAAAACACCATAAACATACTTATTTCTTAATGTTCTAACAACATTTTATAGCAATTAACCAAACCGTCTCGGAAAAACTGAAGCCCACACATCTGCTTCATTAAAATGGTAAACAGAGGAAAATACAGACTGACAATAGCAGTCTTGACTCCAGATTAAAGCAAATCTCTTACTCTTTTCTTGACCAGTATGGCAGAGCACTGCAGAGGGACACCCATCATCTTGTGTGGATTCCATGTCACTGAACATGCTCTGAAAATGAAACAAAACACAAACACAAAAGAAAACAAAAATATGTGGCACATAGTTACAAGAAGATCTTGCAATATGATGTAAATTGTCACAAGCTTGTTGAATTTGCTAATATTTTTTTTTTTTTCATTTTGAAGTTTGACATTAGATACACAACATTACCTTTACCAGTAAAGTCTTTTCTCAGTTTGTGCAATGCACACACACTGAGTTTACCTTCAATGAAATTTTGGGAGGGCCTCAAAGAGAGGCTCAGTGATAAACACAGATGGCTTTTCCATCTGGCAGGACATTTAATAAAGGAGGGGTTTCATTGTGTGCTAGATAATAAAAAAAAATGACGCACTTCAACCGCTCTGTACTAACACGATGCAATATTCAATCATACAGAAACATAAATGCTTCCTGTGGTCAAGCTGGATGGTGGGTATGTTATTTTCTTTTCAGTTCAACTAATCATTATGTTCAGTGTCATTTGAAACCTTGCTTTGCTTTATTGTTGAGCTGGCTCTCAAATTGCTTGTTGGCTCTTAATAGTGCTGTTCCAGTGGAAATATGCTGTGTGAACTGACTGGGAATATTTGGATAGTTACCGTTCAATGCCCTGCAGTTTCATTCTGTGTCTGTCTGACATCAGCAGGCCTCCACCCCAAGCTGCCTGGGGGGACAGAATCAAAGAACACAGGCACTTTAGATAGACCATCTATGTTTCTACAAATGTGTTTCTAGAATTTATTACACACCCCTTAAAACTTGACTATTTAGATTTGGGAGCAGGAAGAGTAAATTACTGGACTGTGGACTACCAAATATTAGGTCCCTGTTAGTAAATGATCAATTCAATTCAATTCAATTTTATTTATATAGCGCCAAATCACAACAAAAGTCGCCTCAAGGCGCTTCATAGGTACAGAGAAAAACCCAACAATCATATGACCCCCTGTGAGCAAGCACTTTGGCGACAGTGGGAAGGAAAAACTCCCTTTTAACAGGAAGAAACCTCCAGCAGAACCAGGCTCAGGGAGGGGCGGGGCCATCTGCTGTGATTGGTTGGGGTGAGAGAAGGAAGACAGGATAAAGACATGCTGTGGAAGAGAGACAGAGACAGACTGAAACTCTTCAAATAAGCCATTCCTCTGCAGGTGATCTGTTAGCTGTTTGACAACTACTCTTTCAAGGATTTTTGATATGAAAGGAAGGTTGGAGATTGGCCTATAATTAGCTAAGACTGCTGGGTCTAGAGATGCTTTTTGAGTAAAGGTTTAACTACAGCCACCTTGAATGCCTGTGGTACATAGCTGATTATTAGAGATAGGTTGATCATATTTAAGATTGAAGCATTAATTAATGGCAGGACTTCTTTGACCAGTTTTGTAGGACCTCTTTGAGCAGTTTGAGCAGTTTTGTAGGACCTCTTTGAGCAGTTTGAGCAGTTTTGTAGGACCTCTTTGAGCAGTTTGAGCAGTTTTGTAGGAATGGGGTCTAAAAGACCCCATTCCTACAAAACTGTTTGGAGGAAGTAATTATTGAAGTTAACTCAGAAAGATCGATTGGAGAAAAAGAGTCTAACTTAACATCAATGGTACTGAAAGTAGCTGTAGATAATATTACATCTGTGGGATGACTATTGGTCATTTTTTCTCTAATGATTAAAATTTTATTTGTGAAGAAGTTCATGAAGTCATTACTAGTTAACGTTAAAGGGATGGTTGGCTCAACAGAGCTCTGACTGTTTGTCAGCCTGGCTACAGTGCTGAAGAGAAACCTGGGGTTGTTCTTATTTTCTTCAATCAGTGACGAATAGTAAGATGTTCTGGCTTTGTGGAGGGCTTTCTTATAAAGCAACAAACTATTTCTCCAGGCTAAATGATGATCCTCTAAATTTGTGACACGCCATTTCCTCTCCAGCTTACGAGTTATCTGCTTTAGGCTACGTGTTTGAGAATTATACCACGGAGTCAGGTACTTCTGATTTGAGGCCTTAGTTTTCACAGGAGCTACAGTATCCAGAGTCGTACGTAGTGAGGAGGTAAAATTATTAACAAGATAATCGACCTCTGTTGGAGTAGCGTTCAGGTAGCTGCTCTGCTCTATGTTGGTACAGGGCATTGAAGATGATAACAGTGGGTGGAGTATATTCTTAAACTTAGTTACAGCGCTTTCAGAAAGACATCTACTGTGATAAAGTCTACTCTCCACTGCTGTGTAATCAATTATTGCAAGACAAAGTTACTTCCGGTATGATGGTATGATGGCGCCTGTGTTTGGCTTTGCCGCTGCTGGCCGTGGTTTCTCTGTGCTGTTTTTTTCGGCCTTTTTGCTTTCGCTTTTTGTCACTAATGTGTTGGCTGCCCTTGTCTATGATTGCCTGACGCTATTATCCATCCGATTCTTTATGATAAGTCAAGATGCCTCATCCTCCTGCGGTATTTTCCATCCTCCGCTGCCGACACCGGTGTCTGGATCTTCGTTAGGTGTCATCAGTGGCGCCTTTCTGTGTCCGCGCAAGTCACGGAGGAGGAGAGGAAAAAGAGCAGGTGTCCAGGTAAAACTCAGACTGTTCTGGAAGCGGGGACTAACTGTGCCTGGATCTATGAGACGGCGCTACCTCAGGAGTGTTCATCCAGACTCTCCTGTTGTTTGGCCTTCCATCCCCGCGGTGAGTGGAATTTATGAACGTCGCGGATCAAACTCTGTTTCTTCGTCCCCTAAATCAGGCCGCTTCTGTTAATAATATGTCTTCTACTTCGCTGAGCGTGGCGCTTTTTAATGCTCGATCAATGACTAATAAAACGTTCTTGCTGAACGATTTTATTCTTTCCAAGAAACTGGACTTCTTATTTCTAACCGAAACCTGGCAGCGCGATGGTGACTTTTCATCCTTCATCGAACTCTGCCCGAGTGGGTACTCGTCATCAGCCAGCCTCGGACGTCGGGTCGAGGAGAAGGTGTCGCTGTGGTGTTTGGAAGCCGGTTTTACTGTCGCGCAGTGTTGGTCGGACATTTTTCATCCTTTGATCTACAGCTGGTTAGAACTGGAAATAAAGATCCATTTTACTGCGCTGTAGTGTATCGTCCACCTGGCCTAAACAGTGTGTTTTTAAAGGAGTTCAGTGACTTTTTATCCTCGACTTTGAAGCTGTCCAGACTGACTCTGACCTCTTTGCCAAAGGTTTCCTTAGCGTCATGGATTCTTTTCATTTTACTCAGCATGTGTCTGGTCCCACACACACCAAAGGACACACACTGGACCTTGTTTTTACTTTAAGTTTAAACATTGATTTTATTTGTACTGAGGACATTTTTATTTCGGATCATCATTGTGTTCTTTTTAATCTGTCTTTTCATTTGTCCCTCTCTCCTATTCGACATGTGGTTAGCTCTCGCATCTTAACTTCCTCTACTGCTGTTAAATTTTCCGATGCCTTTAATTTAGTTTTATCTCCTTATAAGGATGTTCATTTTTTTAACAAATCCTTTTAATAATCATTGTCTTTCTATTTTAGACAATGTTTGTCCTGTCAAAACTAGACTAGCTCCGGTTTCAAAGTCGTCTCCCTGGATAAATGACAGCATTCGCTTCTTAAAGCGTTGCTGCCGTAAGGTTGAGCGTTTATGGAGGAAAACGCGTTTGCAGGTCCATCTCCTTCATTTAAAGGACCTTTTAGTCTCTTTTAACACTTCAGTTCGAGATGCGAGGGCTGCCTATTTCTCAGACTTAGTGTCTAAGAGCAGAGGTAACCCCAAGGTACTATTCAACACCATTAGTGATATTGTTGCTCCTGCTCCACATGCTGTCCCAATTTCATCAAATGAAGATTGTGAAAAATTTCTTTCTTTCTTCGTTGAAAAAATCAGTAACGTGAGGAACAATATCTCTCCTTCTGGGTCTCTCTTGTCTGCTCCAACTCAAGCTAGGCCTGTAATTTTAGAAAGATTTTTACCTGTGTCCTTACCTGAGCTGGTCAAGTTAGTTAATTCAATGAAAGCATCCTCCTGCTCTCTTGATATTTTACCTGGATCTTTGTTTAAAAATGTCTTTCAGTCTATTGGTCCCTGTGTGCTCACAATTATCAATACCTCACTGGTTTCTGGTCAGGTCCCTGTTTATTGTAAGAATGCTGTTATTCACCCACTGTTAAAAAAAACCTAAGCTTGATGCTTCTCTTCTCAGTAGCTACAGACCGATTTCAAAATTACCACTCATTGCTAAGATTTTAGAAAAGGTGGTGGCTAAGCAGCTTGTAGCTGTTCTAGATGAATACAGCATTCTGGATAAATTCCAATCTGGCTTTCGTAGAGCTCACTCTACTGAAACTACACTTCTTAGAGTCTCCAACGACATTTTGATGAGATGTGATGCAGGAGAATGCTCCGTTCTGTTGATGTTGGACCTGACCTCCGCCTTTGATACTGTGGACCATCATATTCTGCTAGATAGGCTGAGACACTGGGTGGGTATATCAGGGGCTGCTTTGGACTGGTTTGAATCCTATTTGCATGAACGATCCTTTTCTGTGGCTACCTCTAAGTACAGTTCCTCTTCTACTTTTCTTGCCTATGGTGTGCCACAAGGTTCAGTTTTGGGGCCTTTATTGTTCTTGCTGTATTTACTTCCTCTTCAACACTTATTGAGCATTTTTAAGGACATTTCGTATCACTGCTATGCAGATGATATTCAGTTATATATCTCCTTTAAGCCCCATGATGTTTCCAAGCTACAGATTTTGCATAAGTGCATAGACCCCATTAGATGTTGGATGGCTGGAAACTTTCTTCAACTAAATGAGGAGAAGACTGAAGTTCTTGTTTGTGCTCCTAAAAATTTTGTACCTAGTGTTATGGAAAACTTGGGTCCACTTGCTACATTTGCAAAACCGTCTATCAGGAGCCTTGGTGTTAGTATTGACTCAGCTCTGACTTTGGATGCCCATGTAAAATCTCTGGTTCGCTCCTGTTTTTATCACTTGAGAAACATTGCTAAGCTGAGTCCCATTGTATTGCGCTCTGAATTAGAAATTGTCATTCATGCATTTGTTTCATCTCGTCTGGATTATTGTAATTCTTTGTTAACTTGTTTATGTAAAGCCTCTTTGGAGCATCTGCAAGTTGTTCAGAACGCTGCTGCAAAGCTTCTGACCAAGTCCTCCAAGTACTCCCATGTCACACCCCTGCTGATTCAGCTGCACTGGCTCCCCGTTAAATTCAGAATCCAGTTTAAGGTTTTGACCTTGACTTTCAGGGCTCTGCATGGACAAGCACCGACATATATAAGTGAACTTTTACATCCATACATTCCCAGCAGGTCCCTGAGGTCATGTGACCAGGGCTTGCTGGCTGTCCAACACACGAGGCTGAAAACAAAAGGCGACAAAGCTTTTGTAACTGTGGCCCCCAGATTGTGGAACTCTCTCCCTTTGAGCCTGAGATCTGTGGACTCAGTGGTCGCTTTTAAAAAACAGCTAAAAACTCATCTTTTTAAACTTGCTTTTGGTTGATTTTTATTTTTAGGTTTTAGCTTCTGTGAAGCACTTTGTGATTTTTATCTTGAAAGGTGCTATATAAATAAAGTTTTACTTTACTTACTTACTTATTGTAAATGTAAATGTTATCAGGAAATGATCAGACAGCAGAGGGTTTTCAGGAAACACTGTTAAATGTTCAGTTTCTATGCCATATGTTAAAACAAGATCTAGAGTGTGATTAAAGTGGTGGGTGGGTTCTTTTACATCAACATATTGATTCAGTCTTCCTTACAAAATTGGTTATGGCAAGATGAATATGAGTCAAATATGACTCTAAGTCACATTTGAATGCTTTATCAGATAAATGTTGTTGTGAATTGGCGCTATGTAAATAAACTTTAATTAAACTGTCTCAAAAAGTACTTTAAATGTTATAAGTAGCAGTAATTTGAAAACTTACACAACATCAAATTTATTTGCATGATGCTAGTGGTGTGCACACAACACTCGGCAATCTGTACTTCCTGATTTTAGATTTCAGATTCTCTTTTCTCAAACACACAAAACGGCAAATAAAACTGGTGCATGAAAGGCTCAACTCAAATGTGTAATACATTTATATAAAATATACAATTATGCACAAAGAGAGACTGGTTTGAGTGTATATTGTATTACTCCTGAAGTAGGTGCATAAATCTATTTACATAGTCCAACCATGGAGTCTAAATCATACTGAAGACAAAAAGCAAGTATGCACACTGTAATGCATTTGATTTTAGGGAAACATTTTGGTGTAGGTCAAAGGTTACACTGTAAATAATGTCCTCTGTGTGAAAGCAGGGAGAGGTGTAGAGAGCACTTACGTCAACGTGCATCCAGAGTGTGTGTGTGTGGCAGATGTCTGCAATGGCATTAAGGGGATCAAAGGCTCCATACACGGTAGTTCCTGCTGTGGCGTTCACATAGAAAGGAACCAAACCCTAGAGAGAGGCAGGGATTTGTACTGACAAGGACTGTTTTTACTGATGTATTTTTAAAAAACCTTTCATTCATACCTTTTCTTTAGCTGTGGCAATGGAAGTCTCAAGTGCTGCAGGAATAATTTTCCCTCTTAAACAAAAAGTGTATAAATGTTCAGTAAATAGAAATGTGCTATTCCCTTTAATTAATCTATAACACATGAAAATCAAATCTATTTATGCCAAATATATGCAATATATTGTAATATAGTGTATCAGAATCAGAGGAAATTATGTAATATAATGTAAGACACACATCACTATAAAAATATTATTATTGTCTTTTGTTTTTTAATATCTATGAAACATAATATCAAATATCTTCTCCTATTGGAACAATTTTAGCAAAACATTTAAATGAATACAGAAAAACTGGGACAGGTGAGCAAACATGTTTGATTAGGCCGGGTTAATGTCAGGTGTGGTTAGCATGCAGCTTACTCACCTTTCATCACATTTCACCACAACCACATTCTCAGTGCCTATGCCCAGCACAGCTGCAGATTTCTTTACTGAATAATGACTCTAAATAGAAGGAGAGACAGCCTTTCATCTGTATTTGTCTCACTTCAATATCAAGAAAAAGACTTCACCCTTTGATTCAACTGAAAGAAGTGCTCATAGTGATTCCATTAAGGCATTTGCAGGTGCTCGTTTATATTTATTATTCTGTAATTGTGTTTCACTCGTGCTGCACACAAGCCATTTTAGGATAGTGCACTGACAAAAACAGCCAACCATAAACAGCACAGTGCAAAGGTTTTGAGCCAGTGCCACCCTTCATTTTTTTTCATTGGCTTAGTTATGTATGAACATCAGACATGTTAGACCAGAAACAATGCAAGAAGTCTAAATAATGCCACTTTCATGTGAACCTGCAGGGCTTACGCCCATAGATTGAAAGAGTGTGCGAGTTATGATTACATGTTCTGACGTGAACATGGCCAGCCGAGGCAGAGCTCCCATCCCTCTGGTCTTCACCTCTGGGTAGAAGTGATATCTGGCCAAGAGGATGCTGTACAGATTGGATATCGTGCCTCCTATAGAAAATAGAATGCACAGTTAGTCCATTGTATACCTTTCTTTAAGGTATAAACTGTACCACCATTGTGGCAATGTAGTTTTGGAGTCACAAAGTCAGCACAGAAAGAAGGCTCAAATACATGGATGGGTGGTAAAAACAAACAAACAAAAACAACATAAAACCACTGGACTTTGACAGCCTGTCATTTATTTCTTCCTTTTAATCAAAATGTTAATTTGAATTAACATTCTATAGCCTTCAAAGTATGTGTATTACTATTCTAATAACAGAAAATCTAATTTCATTTTATTAAGGTTTAAATCAAATTTAGGGTTAGTGCTAATTAGCAATCTTAATAAATATGTCCTATAATCTCAACCAGATTTTAACCCAAACCATGACTTTTCCTTTGCTGTTTGTGGATTTCCATCCCTTTATTAGAACAGAAATGTCTCATCATACAATAACAGTAATCAGTCAAATCAATTTTGTATTGATTTGTGAAGAGTGCAAATCATGGTGTGCATGCATTTTGACAAAATCCATGGCAGTAAAAATTCCCCTTAGTGCATAAAATGACCATAATATATACAAAAATAGCTTTATCATTCATAGAGGTCAAAGGTTCAGGTTTTTTTTCTTTAATTAGTCAGTTATCCATATCTAAAGGTGTTTACTTTTAACTTCTTGAAGCAGATTTTTGCGATATCTTTTTTTTTTACCTGGACAGAAGAGTCCGTCACCCTCATCATCAGCCCACCCCACAATGCTTCGCATTTTTTTCAGCAGAACCTCCTCAATGAGGAGGAAAACAGGCGAAACTTCATATGTGAACCTGGTAAAGAAATGTACATTCTAGAATTACATAGAAATGTAATTCTATTACAAATAAAGCCTGTAAAACAAGCAGCTTCTCCCAGCCAGTTTTAACCAGTTAGATAGCTGCACATTCTCATATAAAACTCTGTGAACTCCACTAACTGGTTTACAGCCTGTGGTTTTCTGAATAAAAGAGATTCATGCACATGATAATATTTAATCATTCAATGTCTGCTTTAATAAATAATAATTGAAGAAAGAAGTGTTCTACTGGTGATTCCTCAAGGTGGATACACGAATACAACAGCACCCTGACTGCCATTAGGTATCAGAAAGAAATCCTTGGATTGTCAGAGCCTACGCTGGTGCAGTGGATCCTGGGTTCCTCATGGTGCACAACAATGCCTCATATGCCTTCTGTGGCAAGAGTATGCATTTTCAAAGTGTTCCTCCATTTTTTTTTGGATATACATACATTAGTATGTAAGTTTACACACACTCATCGGCATCAGTGTAATGTAATTTCAATTATTTATTTAAACAGTTCTTTTTCCAGGTTGAAATGATTGTCCATATTTATTTAATGAATTAAAAATTCAAATCACAGAGGAGGGGCCTGAAAGCTGGAGGCTCTGGCTCCTATTGTACAAGTGCTCTATTAGGGTGATATGGTACTATGAGGTCTTTAAGATAAGAAGGGTCTTGATTATTCAAGAGCAGGAGGACCTTGCAGTTGCAGCAAGATTTCAATCCATTACAGCTTAGTGTGTCACCAATAGTGTTCTTGGTGAGTGTGGTTCCAGCTGCCTTCAGATCATTAACAAGCAGAGGTCAAAGGTAATTTTATATTTCCTCCATTTCCACCTTCTCACCAAGCTTTTCACTGATGGTCTTATAACAAATTCCAGCCTTGTGCAGGTTTATAAGCTTGTCACTGATGTTCCTTCACAATTTTTTAGAATTGCCCAGGTTGGAATGGAACAACCTGATTTTATAGACAGCTTTCTACATTTAACAAGTTCCAAATCCAAATCCAATTTATTTATATAGCACATTTAAAAACTTTAAAAAGTTTTCCCAAAGCGTTGTACAAGAACAAAGCAATAGATAAACCCACTCACACTAAAACACTCGCACAACACACCTTAGTTCTATAGAAAATCTGTCCATTAGGCAGCCAAGAATCCTAAAGGATTTTCTGTGAAGAGGCCAAAAATCCCTCCTGAGATGTATTCTACTGTGCTTCCCAACAAGGGTTTCTCCACCAAGTACTAAGTCATGTTTTGATTGGAGATCAAATACTTGTTTCCCTCAATATTTTTACTCAATGACATGCAAATCAATGTATAACTTTTGTGTAATGTGACTTTTTTTGAGATCTTACATGTTCGTGTTGGCTGTTGAGGTCAACCACTCGCCGGCCACACCAATCACATCCAAACCTGAAGAGAGCTGATTGAAAAAACGTGGATGACCTGAAAAACATAAGAAAAGAAGAATTAGTGTATATATAGTTTTATGGGGTTTTTTTTCTGTTTGGGGTTTATATATGTGTTTTTATGCTTATGAGTGCATGTGTGTGTGTGTGTTTGTGTGTTTGTGTGTGTTATAAAATAATACATAATACTTTACTACTAAGGTTTGACATTTCTTGTGTGCATTTATACATCTCCAATAAAATAAAGACAACAAAGAATGTGATTAAAGATGTACAGTAACAGAAATGTCCTTCCCTGTAACAGGGAAGACTTGTTCTACCAGCAGTTCCAGTTAAAACGTTTTTTTTTCCTTCCCACTGTCACCAAAGGACCTGCTCAGAGGGGTCACATGATTGTTGAGGTTTTCCCTGTATTCTTTTAGGCTTTTTACCTTACAGTATAAAGCACATTGAGGCAAGTGTTGTTGTGATTTGGGGCTATATAAATAAAACTGAATGAAACTGAATTTATTTGATGTCTGACTATTGTCTAAAGAATATTTAATCAATTTCTTTCTAACAACCCACATTCCGTTAACCAATACTTTTCATACATATAGTGGTGCTCTTAAGGCATCAGATTGTTTGTTTGGAAACACTGGCATAAAAAGACTAACTTTGGTGCATGGTGCATCTTACAGTATTTCGGCAGCTGTGCTTGGGTGTGTGCGTGCATGTGTGTGTGTGTACTTGAGTGCATTGGGGGGCCTAAAATTTTCTTTGAATAAGTGCTACAAGCATGGCAGTGGCACAAGACTGCAAGAGTTGGTTTGGAGTGGCTGACTTGCCAGCATGCCACGAAGCTGCCTCTGACTTTTAAATGTTTGGCTCTTGATGAGTGGGTTGGGTAAAGTATATTCAGTTTCCCGATGAATAATGCAGTGGCAATGTTTTAGACAGCACAGATAAAGTGCATAAGGTTGATTAGAGTGGTGTAGTGATTAAAGACACAATTTTCTTTTACCGGGCCTTCTCCACTCATGTCTCCTTGCAAGTCTCCTCAGTTAAAACATATCATCTCCATTAGAAGAAAAATTGAACCTGGATTTCAAATTTAGGATTGATGACTTTGATTATAGCATTTATGTAACATTTGAAAACATGAAATTTTTCGGTTATGAGATGGAGGGCCCTCTCATTCAGTCATGTCGATAAAGAGTGGCGGGATGCCAACCACCTGGTGTGGTGTCAACAATATGGCACAAGTGCCGTGCCCCCCAGGCTCGTTACCCACATCTGGTCAGAATTTCAGGTCAGTAGGAATATATTTTCTTAGACAACTTGTGACATGCTCAATAATTACTTTATCTGCTGTATACGAAAAACACGGGAGAACTTGGACAGGAAAGCTTCGCTAATAAAGAGAGTTTCAATCAAGCAAAAACATTTTCAGTCTAGTCTGGTGAGATCTTGAAAAACTCAATGTCACTATCACACACAGGACTGACGATAACGGTGCTGATTGGAAGAGGAAATCTCATGGTCAAATTTTCCTTAGCCATAGAAGCAGCGTCAGTGGTGAATATCATTTTCCAATTATTTTATTACTCCTTCTGTTTACACTGATAAAGTAATGGCAGCTGAGATATTAAAGGTAAGGGCAGTGTTGGAAAACATGAAAGTTTTTTTTATAAATGATTCTTTTTTTTAAAGCTTGTGGTTAATAATGCTGCTATGCCCCAACTACTCCATAAGACACTGAAAAACAAATTGTTTCTTGCATTTTCCACAAATGACAGAGAACAAGGTCAGAAAATACAAGTAATATATTTTCCAAAACACACTTCCTGCCATCAAATGTTTTAGAAAAGGTACTTTGTACTAATAAGTGGGGAAAGTAAATATTTGCAGCTCATTAGGAAAATGTAGACTGCATAAAGAAGTTAGGTTTTGAGTCACAATGTAGAACCATGACTTCAACATAGAGTGGAATCCAACTGTATAGAAACAAAGCATATATTTGCATCCTATATAATATGGAGAGAATCTGACAGTGATGTCAATTAGGTGTTTCTTGACTTCTGAGCCATGGGAGACCTCCCTGCTTGTTCCAAACAGGGTGGTTGGTGCCTTGGGGGTGGAAATACTATTTTTCTCTTTCAGTAAATCTACTGTATATGAGTTCTAATACTAAACTAAAGTTCAGGAGCACTAGGACAAAACTAGGCTTATTCATTGCTGTGTAGTGTTCTAAAAACCAATGATATTTTTCAAAATAAATACATAAATAAGTAAGTATTAATAACAAGGACCTGCAAAAGCACATCAGCAGATTGCATGGCACACTGAGCACATCCGAATCTCAAGTGATCCAGGTAACGTGATTTGCATAGAGACGAATCCTCCATTGTTGAGTGGAACAGAACTTCTTAGTTTTTTAAGTTGCAAAAGAAACACACATCTGTACGTAAGAACTCAGACCTGACACGATAAACATATTTTCGTACTTCCCATACCTGTACTAACACCATATTTGAGGGTGTCTCTACAGTCCACTAGTAACTGCTCCAGAGTTTCTGGTTGGTCTGGCAGGTCAAGACTGAAGCCCTCCAGTCCCTCCTTTAGCTGATGAGGATGATGGAAGTCCAGCACCTATATGGTAGATACTATTTTTTACATTTTAAAATCATACACATTTTAAATCATACACATACATAAAAACATTTTCAATCATGTCAGTTTTGCTGGGATTTTAATATGGGGACTCATTCCTCTATCATTTTATTAAGAATTACATTTTTTGCCAGTAGGTAGAAGTGAAAAGTGAAAAACTGGATTAACAGCATACATGTGCTTTACATATATTACAAATAGACAAAGTGATTTGAAATAAATGACTATTATTTTAGTTTTTTAGATATTAAAGTAATTCTATAAACACAGAATAACCTGTAAAACTACTGTATATACACTACTGGCCAAAGGCTTTTAGAACACCCCAATTTTTCGAGTTATTTATTGCAATTCAAGTCGTTCAAGTCCAATGAATAGCTTGAAATGGTACAAAGGTAAGCGATGAACTGCCAGAGGTTTAAAAAAAAAGGTAAGGTTACCCAAAACCGAAAAAGAATGTACATTTCAGAATTATACAAAAAAGCCTTTTTCAGTGAACACAACATGAGTCAACAATTTAAAGCTGGTTCTACTAATTCCTACAGGTTTTTCAACTTTTCTGGATTATTTACAACCCCCTCTGTATAAAAGCAGTGTTGGAGCACACTGGTGCCATACCCTCATCAGTTGAACAGTATTGTACTGCAGAAAGTAGTGTGTTGTACAAAAATGGTGAGAAAAAGGCAATTAAGTAATGTTGATCCAGTGCTTGTTACTGGGAAAACAGTGTACAGTTCTAGTTGGGAAGATCCCCACAGAAATGCATATAGGTTAATTATGCAGTCTGTGATGCTGTTGACATATTCACCATTTGGATCACAGAGCGTGTCCCAGTCAGGAGTTATGCAGAGCCTTGCTGGCTTCCTGACTCCACCTCCTCACAGACTTGGTGACAACAGGAGTGTGCAAAACAGAAAGTCCATGTTTTACAGTCAAACACACTGCTGGAAAGTTGTCACAGTGGACTCCAGACTGGCATTACACTACTAAGAAGAATATTAGGACACTAATGGTTACACTAAGGCTGAACGATTTATCGTTTTCTGATCAAAATTGCGATTTCAGACAAAGTTGCGTTTTTTGTAGCACTCCTAACAGACCCAGGATCTGTAGTTTTTTGATGTTTTTTTTTTTTTTTTTAACACACACATGTCATCTCTCTACCATCCTGCCAAGCTCACCAATCAGAAGTGGCATGCTACTGGACAGGTCACGCTAACCAATCAAAACTAGCCAGCCCCTTACGCTTTGAAATCTGAACATGTCATGATGGCTTCAGCCGAACCAGAAGCGCAGTTAGGAGATTTCTACGGTGGCTCTGAGAGGCCAAACGGACTGCAACTTAAGAAAACACCAGCAATAAGAAAAACGCTGCATCTTTTGATAGCTGAACTCTGTTTGATGAGAGCAGCAAAAGATATCAGGCGATAACAAATGCCATAACATATTACATTGCCAGGGACATGGTGTTTGTTAACACGGTCACTAAATACAGATTTAAAAAAAACCTCCTTTGCATGCTGGACAGAAGATATGTGATACCCTCCCGCATCTACTTCAGCCGGGTTGCCATCCCACAGCTATATGCAGAGTGTAAAGAAAAAGTGGTAACAGAGCTGAAAAATGTAGAGTAATAATGCACATGCATGTTTCTTGTTAATAAATACATTTGAAAGCACTTCTTACCTTTAGTTTTCATCCTTACATCATATTAATAGCTTTTAATGCTCTGATGGTATGATGTCATCTTCTGTGATGTTTGTAAATCTTACTGTACATTGTGAATTTTGTGCTGAAGCATATCGTGAATTGAATTGAAATCATAATTAGATCATTTCTAAAACTGTTCGGCCCTAGTTTACATATTAGTCTATCAAGTGAAAGATCACTATTTGTATCCCAGGAGAAGACACAATCCCTTTAGGGTTGCACCAGGAAGAGTATTTGACAAAAGAAACAAAAAAAAAGTTTGGCACTTGTGAATAGGGGTACTGCTGTATTCTGAATCATGTACAGAGAAAGCTACTTTGATCAAAGTACAACTGTTTAAAGTAATAATAGAAACAGTACCTTAGAGCTCCTCTGATTAGACTTGCAGATAAAACCCAACAAGATGCCGACCAGTTCCTCCAGAAATCCTCTGGTCATCTCCTCACCGCCTGAAGCTGGGAGCAGGTCTGCGCGCGCACACACACACACACACACACACACACACACACACACACACACACACACACACACACACAATCCTTTCATAAATGTCAGGTGCCTAAATACTATTTGTTACTTGTAAGATGAAGCATGCACCAAAGCCAGTGTTTCCAATCAAACAATTTGATGCCTTAAAAGCACCACTATAGGTATGAAAAGTATTGGTTAATGGAATGGGGGTCATTAGAAAAAGAAATTGATTAAATATTCTATAGAAAATAGTAAATAATTCAGTTTAATTCAGTTTTATTTAACTCCTAATCACAACAACAGTCCATCTTTGTGGACAAGTTGTGGGAAGCCCCCAGGAAATTAGGCCTATCCCAGCATAACTAAGCGCTGGCTCAGGGCCGCCTGAAAAAGGAAAGTTTTTAATCCTAATCTTAAAGTAGAGAGGGTGTCTGTCTCACGAATCCAAATTAGGAACTGATTCCACAGAAGTGGGGCTTGAAAGCCGAAGGATCTGCCTCCCATTACACTTTTAAATATCCTAGGAACAACAAGTAAACCAGCAGTCTAAAAAGCAAGTGCTCTATTAGGGCGATATGGTACTGTGAGGCCTTTAAGATAAGAAGGGGTTTGATTATTCAATACCTTGTAAAGTTAATATGGAAATAATATATGCTTTCTCCTTCTAGTCCCTGTCAGTACTCTCGCTGAAGCAGTTTGGTTAAATTGAAGGCTTTTTTCAGGGAGTTACTAGGACATGCTGATAATGAATTACAATCTTCCAGCTTAGACATAATAAATGCACAAAATATTTTTTAGCATCACTCTGAGACAAGATGGCAGCTCTGGAGGCCAGGATCACTGAATTGGAGACCCAGCTTCGTGCCCTTGAAATATCTGTAGCTAGACAGGCCCTGTAGCCGGTGCAGTCGAAGGTAGCGTAGACTGTTACAGTACATGAGTTAATAACTGAACAACAAATCATAAACAAAAAGCTGTAGTTTAAGTATAAATGTTGTTTTCAATAAATTGCATGCTCAGAAAATATTTTGTCTCACTCCCATTTCTTCTTGTTGCATGTTGAAGCTCTATACTTGTAACTTTGTTAAGATCCAACCATGCAAAATATGATTTTTATTGGTATTTGGGAGCCATATTCATGCAGACAGGAGCCGGACTTTATTTTGATGGGCACACCATGTGGCCAATACAAATATAGATGGGATCATACCATTATGTAAAAGAAAGGGGGGCAGACATTTTGAAGACAGCTACACAGAGGGCGTTTATCAATATGCGTACTTGTGCGTACTTGCGTTCTCGTGTACTCGTGATACGTCATCAGTCGGAGACCAAGTACTGTTCCAATTCGAAGTACGCATCACGCCGAGAACGCGAAAAAGTCCCGGATGTGTTCTCGATCCGCCCGTTTTATCGAGCATGCATCGGTGTAGACTTGGGACAGCTAAATATCCCAGAATGCATTTCGTCCAAAACTCAACAGCGGACTCCCGGCACATCGTTTCCAACCCCCCCCCCCCCCCCCCCCCCCCAAACCGCTCGCGGACTTCTCACTACTCAGGTTAAAGAAACTCCAGCAGCTGTCTATAGTATTGAGTGTCCACTAGAATAGAAATAAAAGCGTTCCAACATCTCACCTGCTTGTTTTTATTAAGGTATGTACACGTATGTACATGTACACTATTTTTATTAATAGAGGTTTCACTACTGAGGTTAAAATGATATATAAGTCACTTAGATCACTTCTAAATGTTAATGTTTGGTTTATTTCAGTGTTTTATTTGTTCCTGAGTAAACCGGTTTGGCTGTGATTAAAGTTAACATAACATGTTACTCACAGTTAAATTAAGAGGGGACGGCAGTAAAAACTCCGGACCTGTGACATCATCACGTATGCTGGTGTTCCGACTGTACAAATCACGAGTCCGTGCTCGCGTACTTGAGAATTGAGAAACGGCCCACGAGTCCGTGCTCGCGTTCTCGGCGGGTACGTACTCCCGTGCGTTCTCGGCGGGTACGTACTCACCGAGAACGCGAGTACGTACTCGCGTACTTGGGCATTGATAAACGGCCAGAGAGACGTGGGAGTCAGATTTAAATGCAAGCGTGTTGGGAAAAAGTAAAGAAACGAGCAAAAATGTAAAATGAGCAGCATCTGGCTGAATGTCAATGACATTGGAGACTGCAAACCTAAGTGCAGAATTTATAAAATTAGGAGCTGGCTAAAGTGATACCCATTTTTATCTTCAGCCATTTTCCACCGTGGAGGACAAAAGGTTTCAGGTTTCAGACTGAGCCATGGCTCATTGTTTGAGTGTCTAAATGAGTCTCACAGGCCTGAATGTGTGTTTGAAGCCATTTATAATTGTTAACTTGCTTGATCTGCTGCTCACCACAAATAAGCACCAACAGAAACTTTGGACTTTTGACTGTTTTTTTACAAGTTTTACAGCTTTTCCTAATGATAAAAACCTCCCTTATGGCCGCTCATAAAACACTAAATAACTAAGCCATAAACAACGAAATGGCAGAAATGTTTCACTTTCTATTATAGAAATTTCCTTTTTTTATGACTACAGTTAAGAAAAGGGCAGTCTGGGCAATGAGCTACCAGAACCATTTCTGTAATTTTACAGATTTATTTATTGAAGTTCAAAGTCTTGCTGACAGATTTCTTCTTTGTCACAGCAACATTTTTTTTAATATGCAGAAAAACAGTTCAAATGTAACTTCTTTACACTGACAGAAAGAGGAGTTTCACTGGTTCGGGCCACTAAAAATCAAAGTGGGCAGTATGTGGCCTGTGATGTAAAATTAGTTTGACACCTCTAGTGCAAAACGAGCATTAAACAGAACTGGTCCAACCATTAATCTTAGTGTGTGGAGAGGACTCTCCATTTACATTAACAAATTGGAGTCTATTAGATAGATATGATACAAACAACTGCAGTGCAGTACCTGTAATACCTACAGCATGCTCTAATCGCTCTAATAGGATATTATGGTCGACAATATAGAACGCTGCACTGAGGTCTAGCAGGACAAGCACAGAGATGAGTCCACTGTTCTTATGGTCCAAGTAGGAAATGGTGTGCAGAGCCAGCACAGGCTCTATAATCTGTGGATCTATCTGGCCTGTAGGCAACCTAAAAAGGGTCAAGTGTAGCAGGCAGTGAATATGTGATATGAGCTTTGACTGTATGCTTATAACCATGGAGGTGAGTGCTACTGGGCAATCATCATTGAGGGAGCTCACACTGGGTTTCTTCAGAACAGGGATGATAGTGTTATCCTTAAAGCATGAGGGGACTACAGACAACAGCAGGGAGAGGTTAAAGATGTCTGTGAAGACATCTGCCAGTACGTCAGCAGCATGGTATCATGGTGTGGAGGGGTAATGCAAGCAGTGGTGCAGAACACCGCTGTAAACTCTCTGGGTAGATAAAATGGCGAGGCGAGGTGTTCACGATCAGGAGAGAACCCTTATGAAACTGCTTGTACATCCACACACCACTGTTTTATGCACACATCAATTCCCCTGCACTTACCCAACTTCTTTGTACAGTCCTAACGGTTATTGAAAGAACAGAAAGGTCCATTGGAACAATGGTCAAGTCAGAGACTGTGGGATCCACCCATGTCTCTGTAAAATTAAAGACATTACAGTCCTTAACAGGACGTAGTTCGTCTAGCTTGGCGTTAGCTAGAAGAAGGCTGGGAAGTGGGGAACGGTGTTGTCTGTTCCTCAGTTTGACCAGGACTTGAGGTTTTTTTCAACCCTTTCCTCCGGCGGTTTTTCCATACCTACGTACAGTCAGTTGGTGTGGTTCGTGATTGTGAATATTTGAGGACGTCTAAAAGAGTATCTGTCATAGGTGACCAGTGCATTGCATGCTAAAAAAATAGCGCTACACGAAAAAAATGCAAAACTGAGGAGAACACCGATTGATGGCAGCCATCCCCACTGGTGCCATCTTACTAACAGACTGTGTGTGCATTTGAGAGTTTTACCAGGGAAGAAAGCATCTGATTTGATGCTTTCTTTATCAGAGGAGCCACAGTATCTAGAGTTGTATGATGTGAAGATGTAATACTGTTAAAAAAGATAATTGGCCTCTGTCCGAGCAGTGTTCCGGTAGCTGCTCTGCACTGTGTTAAATGGAGTATTTTACCTACTTTACACAATTCGCTTTACATAACTGGCCTCATTCACCTATTCATTCAAACACTTTTTTCTATGCTTTTAAGTGCTTTCTATCTAACATTAACACACATTCACACTTTGGTGGATGCAACTTGGGTTAGTATCTTGCCCAAGGATATTTGGCATGATGACTGCACCAGCCAAAGATCAAACCACCAACCTTCCAACTAGTAGATGAAAACCAAAGAAATCATCAGACAAAACGGGGTTTCAGTAAATACTTGGAAATGTTCACTTTCTATGCCATATGTGAGAATAAGATCCAGAGTATGATTAAAGTAGTAAGTGGGTTCTTTAACATTTTAAGAGAGCCAGTTGAGTAGTAATAGATTAAATGCCATGTTGAGGATGTAATTTTCAGTATCTACATAGATGTACTAAATCACTGAATGCACTACATCAGTTCAATATAAGTTTGAGAAATTAGACAGAAACTCTGTATAAGGACCAGGTGAATGATAAATAAAAACTTCACAGAACACACAGATCACATCGAATGTCCATGTGGGGTTTTGAGAGAAATATCACACTATCAACTTCACACAGATCCACAAATGTAAGCCGTGTTCCTGTCCCAGTGTAAACCTGGGGTATCTGGGCCTCCTGAAGTAAAGCAGAACTTAATCATTTGTGTATAAATGATCACTATTTATTATAGTTGTGGTCAAACATGTTGTCACATATCTGTGTATTTGTGCGTGGATTTGAGCATGCATATGCGAGTCCTCAGAAATTACATACAAATCACAGTACAGATTGATAAATCTTTGTTTATGGTCATATTGTATGAATTCATAACACTTTTGAGGTAAATTTCTCTCCATATGTCTGGGTCTTTATGATTGATTAATAAAGTTGTTTACACTTTTCCTCTTCTGCCTGCGCTTCGAGGATTCTAACAATTAGTATGACTTGGGGTGTTGATTCATGTCAAATAATATAATCATTCTGCTGTAACCAGGTTTCTGTAAGGCAGAATAAATCAATATATTGATGAATTATTGAATCATATTCTACTTTCTTTGTTATTTCTTTAATGTTGAAATAAACGTTTGATGATATTTGGTTTGTTTTTAAGTGGTCGAACACAGTCTTTATAGGAATGGGGTTTTGGGAGTATAACAGGAGGAGAGAAGAGGCGTGTAAGACTGCAACTCTGCCTTCTGGTCTCAACCATGGACAATTATTTTGCAGGGGATTTAATAAATTTGGCCAGATTTGTGTAATAGGACATTATCTAAACATTTTTTATTAAATGGGCTACACAATACACCACTGTGAGATGTAACAGAAAGAGTAAGTGAGACTGTACAGCAGAGAGAGCCGACACCAAGTGACAGCACCACCCATCATCTATTTATTAAAATGTTGCTAACTGGAGTCTTCACTTGCTCTTCCTGTGATGGTAAAGACCAGACCTGTACGAATCTGTGTTCTCACCATTGCTGTAGATGCCACTGAAGTCAGCTGATGCCAGTTTTCTTTCACTAAATTCTGAGCTCCGCTTTGGTTTGTCCATGCTAGCTGTTTCACCAAAGTCCCTGTCTGAAATCACAATATGGAAGATGATCCCTGGAGGGCTTTCCTTTCTCCATTCCCTCCACAAAGCTTCAACTTTAAACTTTAAAACAATTAAAGATTGTACATATAACTGACTGAAACTGTACATATATATATATATATATACATATATATATATATATATATATGTATATATATATATGGAGAGAGAGAGAGAGAGAGAGAGAGAGAGAGACATATGCATATGTATGTATATGACAGCTACACATGGTATTTTCACTAAAAATACTTTCTGAACACAGTGTATATCTCTGCAGCTAAAATGACAAACTCTTCAAGTGAAACTGCATATTTCAAAAACAAAAAACTTAAAGTCAAACATATCTAATAAACATGTATTTGGAAAGCAATTTCTCTTACCTGACAGCTTTAGGAAATTCATATCCGTACAAATCAGAGTCAACTCCTGAAATATGTTTCAAAGTAACTTGGTTGCGTCCCACTATAACTTAAAAAGTAGTCAGATGAGACATCCTCTAAACATATTTCCAGCTTCACTTTTTCTTAGCGAGAATATAAACTGGATAAACAAACAATATGGTTACTTAGTTCTAAGTTCATACAACCTAAGACATACAAACACTGTGCTAGTCAGTGTACTGCATTTAAAGGGCTGCAGGCAAAATAAGGTGTGGCCCACACAATGCTACTATGAGTGTGAGTAAATAGTTTCAAACAAGCACACCTGCGTGTGGTTTTGATTATAAAACATAAAAAGGCTTGGATAAATATTTGCTTGAAACTTGAATGAGCAGATTTTTAGTATTTTGTGATGCACATTTGATTATCATTAGGTGTATGCAATTTCTGATTCACATTTAACCAAGCCACGGGTGTTGCATCAGGAAGAGTATCTGGGATAAAATCTTTGCTATATTAAACATGAATTATCTAGAATGACATGTCCATAGCAGATAGTTCGGGGCATGGGTTAACAATGGCTGCCCTCCAGTGCTGCTGGCCAAAAATGTCCTGGGGGAAACTGTGCTACTGCTGGCCAAAATAAAACAAAGAAGGGAAAGGTGGTTCAGAAGCAGTGAGACATGGACTTTGGAGGTGAGACTAGGGATTTTAAAAGTGGAGACTATGAGAGCTGGTTGATATGAAGGAGAGAAGGAAGGTAGATATAATGTATGTGGATGAAACCAGGTTGAAGGGAGGTAAGGCCAGGAGCACCGGAGGTAGATTCACTGTGCAATCAGGTGATTAATGTACTGGCTCTTAAAAACGCTTTTCTCTTCACAAAGCACTTTATACAATCTGCCCAAGCACTTTTTAAAAATGTTTTTTCTAAGTAAGTGCTATCTATCCAACATTTACACATGTTCATAGTCCTATAGAGGTGGAATGTGAAGTAAAGAGGAGCTTGCAGATTATTGTAGGGTCTTTACCTTACAAAATAAAGACTCTTGAGGCAACTGTGGTAGTGATATGGCGAAATAGAAATAAAATTGAACTGAACTGAACTGAACTGAATTAAACTGAATTGAATAGAGATTGAAAATGTGAGGTCATTCAGGGGTAAAACCGCAAAGGATTCTGGGAACTCGTGGAAAGCGGTACTAGCGCACGCAGGCTTTCAATTGAAATCAGTTACACAGCGATAAAAAGAAACACAAAAAATGGCAAGAAGCTGTTGTATTATTAACTGCAATAGCCGGTCGCATGACAGCCACGGGAAGCCGACGGGTAAAGAGATCGGTTGTTATCGGATTACGTCGTGGAAGAGGAATTGTTTAAGCCATGTTTCTGAAGTAACAAAGAGCCGACGGATGGCCTGGATATACCAAATACAACGTCCCAGAACACTCCAGCTCACATGTTAGTCTGCTCCAAGCATTCCCACAAAGGTCAGTGTTTTGTAGTAGTTAATACGTCATTTTTCATAACATAATTGGTGATATAGGTTACAAGCAAGTCTGGCGCTGAACAGAAATGGTCGTGCTATGCTCCTTTGTTTATTGTGCATAAATAGGGTTGCAAAATTCCTGGAATTTTCAAAGATGGAAACTTTCCATGGGAATAAACGGGAATTTATGGGAATAAACTGGGAATTTTCGAAATTGAAGGTTGGCTCTTCTTAGGGAACTTAAATATAGTTGATCAAAGTATATTTTTAGCATAATATTGACAAAAACAAACAAATGCAATTCAAATACACTTGAATATCCATGCCATTCCTTAATCACATGTACAGAGCACATGCTTTCTGCATGGCTATTGAGATCACCTACTGGCACTGTGCATGCCTCCATCACATGTACACATGGACCACACTTTTGAGCCTGAAGGACAAAGAGTATTGAAGGCACACATTTGAGCCTGTGGACTTAACAAGTGAGGTAAGTTTTGATGATATTATGGGAAAATATATTCATTAAATGTTTAAATTGTGAATATCACATAAAATGTATTAATCTGGTAGATAGCAATCTGATAAGATGCTAAATAAAACGCTAGCATCTGTTAGATGCTAAATAAGCCATAGCTAGTATAACATAAAGAAGATGCTAGCTTCCTCATTTGGCTGTTTTGTTTTGAAGATCATTCCAGTTGTTTAGCTAGCCTTACTATTTATATCTGTTTATTATCATATTGCAATTGTATTATTACGATCTCTTGCATTGCATTAGCATTTTTACAAGCTCTCGTTTTATTTTACAGAAAAATGCCACGTGCGCTATCTGATGTGTGGAGACATTTTACACCAGCTAATGTACAAGGGAAATCTGTATATATGTGTAAGTATTGTGATAAGACGTACGTGAAGAATGCCACAAAAATGCAGCAGCACATTGCAAAGTGCAAAAAAAATTCCTCAAGGCCCAACACATGCAGCAGCCAGGAGTTCCACTCAAGGGGTAAAATGAATCTGTTTCAGCTGTATCAGAGTCAGATACCCACTCATCAGCTCCCGGTCCCTCTGGCATCAGAGGATTCTTTGATTTTATGGATGACACTAGCCAGAAAAACGCAGATGAGTGTTTCGCTCGTGCAATCTATGCAACTGGCTCACCCCTGATGCTGACATCCAATGTGTACTGGAAGAGATTTTTGAATGTTCTCCGACCAGCATACATTCCCCCAACCAGACATGCATTGTCTACTCATCTACTGGATGAAGAGTTCAGTCGAGTTCAAGCAAAGGTGAAACAGACCATTGACCAAGCTGACTGTATTTCAGTCATCTCTGATGGATGGTCCAATATCAGGGGACAAGGAATTATTAACTACATAATCACCACACCTCAGCCTGTGTTCTACAAGAGTGTAGACACAAAGGAAAACAGACACACAGGCCAATACATTGCAGATGAGCTAAAAGTGATCATCAATGACCTTGGACCAGATAAGGTTTTTGCACTGGTCACTGACAACGCAGCCAACATGAAGGTTGCCTGGGCACATGTGGAGGAGACCTACCCTCATATAACTACTATTGGCTGTGCTGCCCATACACTAAATACAAGTCATTGGAACAGCGGAGGGAGTTCTGCATGAAGCCAGTGCATGCAGCAGCATACATGCTGGACCCCAAATATGACAAGGGCATACTTTCTGGGGAAGAGATCAACGGTGCCTATGCGGTCATTACAGCCATGTCTGACCACCTGGGTCTCGATAAAGGCAAAGTTCTAGGCAGTTTGGCAAAGTATCGAACAAAGCAAGGCCTTTGGAAAGGGGATGGAATATGGCAGTCATGCCAACACATATCTGCAGCCACCTGGTGGAAGGGACTATGTGAATCTGAGGCCCTTGCACCTGTAGCCTCCATCCTCCTCCAAATCCCACCATCATCAGCCGCCTCCGAGCGCAACTGGTCACTGTTTGGGAACACCCACACAAAGGTTCGCAACAGGCTCACAAATGTGAGAGTGGAAAAGCTGGTCGGCATTTGGGCAAACCTACGGCTCTTTGAGCCTGACACAGAGCCATCCTCAACAAGGCTGGAAAGTGACACTGAAGAGGAAGACTCAGAGTTGGATGCTGAGGAAGTGGACATGTTGTTGGATGATGATGAGGTCCAGGAAGAGTCTATTGACTGAGCAAAAATGAGAAAAGAGGATTGCTTGAAGGAAGATTTGCATGTTTAATGGGACGTTTTGGAGGATAAGTGGCATTTTCATTTAACCTTTTGAATGGGACTTTGTGGAGATTTTTGGACAGGGGGCATTTTTGAATGAGCGGGGTTAGGGGATGGTAATATTGAACTCAACATTTCTGTTTTTATTCATCCATGAAACAAGTTATTGAAACGTGTTCTATTCTACTGTACTTACAAATAAATCTGTTGAAATATCTGTTGAAAACATTTTGCATGGAGGTTTTCTTATGATTTCTGTTTATATTAATGCTTGGAAATAATATATTGCCAGTTAGTTCTCCTAAATTCCCATTAATTTCCATAATTCTCATTATTTCCATGGAAAGTTTCCAATATGGAGTATTTCCAAAATTCCCAAGCTTAACTTACCATGGAAATTTACCGGAAACTTTTCGGAAATTTACCGGAAGTTTTCCGCCCCTTTGCAACCCTACCTACAACACACCAGGGCCTGTGCTTCTGGCTGAGGCCATCTACACCACACCAGGGCCTGTGTTGCTGGTTGAGGCCATGTTAATCACACCAGGGCTTGTGCTGCTGACTGACACCAACTACACCACACCAGGGCCTGTGGCTCTGGCTGAGGCCAACTACACCCCATCAGGGCCTGTGCTCCTGGCTTTGGTCACCGACAACACACCAGGGCATGTGTGTATGGTTGAGACCACCTACACCACACCAGGGCCATATACACCACACCACGTCCTGTGTTGCTGGTTGAGGCCACCTTCAACACAACAGGGCATGTGCTTCTGGCTGAGGCCAACTACACCACACCTGGGCCTGTGCTGCTGGATGAGAACCTGTGCTTCTAGCTGAGGCCAGCTACACCACACCAGGGCCTGTGCTGCTGGCTGAGGCCAACTACACCACACCAGGACCTGTGGCTCTGGCTGAGGCCAACTACACCCCACCAGGGCCTGTGCTGCTGGCTGAGACCACCTACAACACATCAGGGCCTGTGCTGCTGGCTGAGGCCATCTACACCACACCAGGGCCTGTATTGCTGGTTGAGGCCATGTTGATCACACCATGGGCTGTGGCTCTGGCTGAGGCCAACTACACCTCACCACGTTTTGTGCTTCTGGCTGAGACCAGCTACACTACACCAGGGCTTGTGCTCCTGGCTTTGGCCAACTACACCACACCAGGGCCTGTGGCTCTGGCTGAGGCCAACTACGCCACACCAGGGCTATCTACACCCCACCAGGGTCTGTGGCTCTGGCTGAGGCCATTTAGACTCCACCAGGTCCTGTGGCTCTGGCTGAGGCCATCTACACCACACCAGGGCCTGTGTTGCTGGTTGAGGCCATGTGAATCACACCAGGGCCTGTGCTGCTGGCTGAGGCCAACTACACCACACCAGGGCCTGTGGCTCTGGCTGAGGCCAACTACACCTCACCAGGGCCTGTGTTTCTGGTTGAGGCCATGTTAATCACACCAGGGCCTGTGCTGCTGGATGAGGACCTATGCTTCTGGCTGAGGCCAGCCACACCACACCAGGTCCTGTGCTGCTGGATGAGGCTGACTGCAACACACCAGGGCTTGCGCTTCTGTCTGAGGCCACCTCCACCTAACCACGGCCTGTGGATCTGGCTGATGCCATCTACACCCCACCAGGGCCTGTGCTGCTAGCTGAGGCCACCTCCACCCCACCAGGTCCTGTGACTCTGCCTGAGGCCATCTACACCACACCAGGGCCTGTGTTGCTGGTTGAGGCCATGTTAATCACACCAGGGCCTGTGCTTCTGGCTGAGGACCTGTGCTTCCGGCTGAGGCCATCTACACCACACCAGGGCCTGTGTTGCTGGTTGAGGCCATGTTAATCACACCAGGGCCTGTGCTGCTGGATGAGGACCTGTGCTTCTAGCTGAGGCCAGCTACACCACACCAGGTCCTGTGGCTCTGGCTGACGCCAACTGCACCACAACAGGGTCTGTGGCTCTGGCTGAGGCCATCTACACCCCACCAGGGCCTGTGCTCCTGGCTTTCGCAAACTACACCACACCAGGGCCTGTGGCTCTGGCTTAGGCTATTTTCAACCCACCAGGGCCTGTGTTGCTGGTTGAGGCCATGTTAATCACACCAGGGCCTGTGCTGCTCGCTGAGGCCAACTACACCACACCAGGACCTGTGGCTCTGGCTGAGGCCAACTACACCCCACCAGGGCCTGTGCTGCTGCCTGAGGCCATCTACACCACACCAGGGCCTGTATTGCTGGTTGAGGCCATGTTGATCACACCATGGGCTGTGGCTCTGGCTGAGGCCAACTACACCACACCAGGGCCTGTGGCTCTGGCTGAGGCCAACTACACCTCACCACGTTTTGTGCTTCTGGCTGAGACCAGCTACACCACACCAGGGCTTGTGCTCCTGGCTTTGGCCAACTACACCACACCAGGGCCTGTGGCTCTGGCTGAGACCAACTAAACCACACCAAGGCTATCTACACCCCACCAGGGTCTGTGGCTCTGGCTGAGGCCATTTACACTCCACCAGGTCCTTTGGCTCTGGCTGAGGCCATCTACACCACACCAGGGCCTGTGTTGCTGGTTGAGGCCATGTGAATCACACCAGGGCCTGTGGCTTTTGCTGAGGCCAACTACACCACACCAGGGCCATCTACACCCCACCAGGGCCTGTGCTGCTGGTTGAGCCAACCTTCAACACACCAGGGCATGTGCTTCTGGATGAGGCCACCTACACCACACCTGGGCCTGTGCTGCTGGATGAGGACCTGTGCTTCTAGCTGAGGCCAGCTACACCACACCAGGTCCTGTGGCTCTGGCTGATGCCAACTGCACCACAACAGGGTCTGTGGCTCTGGCTGAGGCCATCTACACCCCACCAGGGCCTGTGCTCCTGGCTTTGGCAAACTACACCACACCAGGGCCTGTGGTTCTGGCTTAGGCTATATTCAACCCACCAGGGCCTGTGTTGCTGGTTGAGGCCATGTTAATCACACCAGGGCCTGTGCTGCTGGCTGAGGCCAACTACACCACACCAGGACCTGTGGCTCTGGCTGAGGCAAACTACACCCCACCAGGGCCTGTGCTGCTGGCTGAGACCACCTACAACGCATCAGGGCCTGTGCTACAGGCTGAGGCCATCTACACCACACCAGGGCCATCTACACCACACCAGGGCCTGTGTTGCTTGTTGAGGCCATGTTAATAACACCAGGGCCTGTGTTGCTGGCTGAGGCCAACTACACCACACCAGGGCCTTTGGCTCTGGCTGAGGCCATCTACACCACACCAGGGCCATATACACCACACCATGGCCTCTGTTGCTGGTTGAGGCCACCTTCAACACACCAGGGCATGTGCTTCTGGCTGAGGCCAACTACACCACACCTGGGCCAGTGTTGCTGGATGAGGACCTGTGCTTCAAGCTGAGGCCAGTTACACCACACCAGGTCCTGTGGCTCTGGCTGACGCCAATTGCACCACAACGGGGTCTGTGGCTCTGTCTGAGGCCATCTACACCCCACCAGGGCCTGTGCTCCTGGCTTTGGCAAACTACACCACACCAGGGCCTGTGGCTCTGGCTTAGGCTATATTCAACCCACCAGGGCCTGTGTTGCTGGTTGAGGCCACCTTCAACACACCAGGGTATGTGCTTCTGACTGAGGCCAACTACACCACACCTGGGCCTATGCTGCTGGATGAGGACCTGTGCTTCTAGCTGAGGCCAACTACACCACACCAGGGCCTGTGGCTCTGGCTGAGGCCATTTACACTCCACCAGTTCCTGTGGCTCTGGCTGAGGCCATCTACACCACACCAGGGCCTGTGTTGCTGGCTGAGGCCAACTACACCACACCAGGGCCTGTGGCTCTGGCTGAGGCCAACTACACCTCACCACGTTTTATGCTACTGGCTGAGGCCAGCTACACCACACCAGGGCCTGTGTTTCTGGTTGAGGCCATCTACACCACACCAGGGCCTGTGTTGCTGGTTGAGGCCATGTTAATCACACCAGGACCTGTGCTTCTGGCTGAGGACCTGTGCTTCCGGCTGAGGCCATCTCCAACACACCAGGGCCTGAGTTGCAGGATGAGGCCACCTCCACCTCACCAGGGCCTGTGCTGCTAGCTGAGGCCATCTACACCAATACCAGGGCCTGTGCTGCTGTTTAAATGCTAAATTGAATCCTTGGTGTAGGGTATTAGGCAAGCATGCAGTTACCATTAACACTGTAGTTAAATTGGAGGGTTGTGTTCGTAACTTCAAGTACTGCCCACCTCACCACTTGATTCCATAAATTGACACTTTGTGCTGGGGCTTGCAGCTTACGGCCATACCACCCTGAGCACGCCCAAGCTCGTCTGATCTCGGACGCTAAGCAGGGTTGGGCTTGGTTAGTACTTGGATGGGAGACTTCCTGGGAGTACCAGGTGCTGTAAGCTCTTCCTTTTCATGTCATTGAATTGCTGTTGATCCAGAGATGGAGCGTGCCTGTGCTGCTAACATAGGGCATCTAAATTACACCAGGGCCTGTGCTTCTGGCTGAGGACCTGTGCTTCCGGCTGAGGCCAGCTACACCACACCAGGTCCTGTGCTGCTGGCTGAGGCTGACTGCAACACACCAGGGCTTGCGCTTCTGACTGAGGCCACCTCCACCCCACCAGCTCCTCTGTCTCTGTCTTAGGCCATCTACACCCCACCAGGTCCTGTGCTGCTGGCTGAGGCTGACTGCAACACACCAGGGCCTGTGCTCCTGGCTTTGGCAAACTACACCACACCAGGGACTGTGGCTCTGGCTGAGGCCAACTACACCACACCAGGGCTATCTACACCCCACCAGGGTCTGTGGCTCTGGTTGAGGCCATTTACACTCCACCAGGTCCTGTGGCTCTGGCTGAGGCCATCTACACCACACCAGGGCCTGTGTTGCTGGTTGAGGCCATGTGAATCACACCAGGGCCTGTGCTGCTGGCTGAGGCCAACTACACCACACCAGGGCCTTTGGCTCTGGCTGAGGCCATCTACACCACACCAGGGCCATATACACCACACCATGGCCTCTGTTGCTGGTTGAGGCCACCTTAAACACACCAGGGCATGTGCTTCTGGCTGAGGCCAACTACACCACACCTGGGCCTGTGCTGCTGGACGAGGACCTGTGCTTCAAGCTGAGGCCAGTTACACCACACCAGGTCCTGTGGCTCTGGCTGACGCCAATTGCACCACAACAGGGTCTGTGGCTCTGGCTGAGGCCATCTACACCCCACCAGGGCCTGTGCTCCTGGCTTTGGCAAACTACACCACACCAGGGCCTGTGGCTCTGGCTTAGGCTATATTCAACCCACCAGGGCCTGTGTTGCTGGTTGAGGCCACCTTCAACACACCAGGGCATGTGCTTCTGACTGAGGCCAACTACACCACACCTGGGCCTATGCTGCTGGATGAGGACCTGTGCTTCTAGCTGAGGCCAACTACACCACACCAGGACCTGTCGCTCTGGCTGACGCCAACTACACCCCATCAGGGCCTGTGCTGCTGGCTGAGACCACCTACAACACATCAGGGCCTGTGCTGCTGCCTGAGGCCATCTACACCACACCAGGGCCTGTATTGCTGGTTGAGGCCATGTTGATCACACCATGGGCTGTGGCTCTGGCTGAGGCCAACTACACCACACCAGGGCCTGTGGCTCTGGCTGAGGCCAACTACACCTCACCACGTTTTGTGCTTCTGGCTGAGACCAGCTACACCACACCAGGGCTTGTGCTCCTGGCTTTGGCCAACTACACCACACCAGGGCCTGTGGCTCTGGCTGAGGCCAACTACACCACACCAGGGCTATCTACACCCCACCAGGGTCTGTGGCTCTGGTTGAGGCCATTTACACTCCACCAGGTCCTGTGGCTCTGGCTGAGGCCATCTACACCACACCAGGGCCTGTGTTGCTGGTTGAGGCCATGTGAATCACACCAGGGCCTGTGCTGCTGGCTGAGGCCAACTACACCACACCAGGGCCTGTGGCTCTGGCTGAGGCCAACTACACCTCACCACGTTTTGTGCTACTGGCTGAGGCCAGCTACACCACACCAGGGCCTGTGTTTCTGGTTGAGGCCATGTTAATCACACCAGGGCCTGTGCTGCTGGATGAGGACCTGTGCTTCTGGCTGAGGCCAGCCACACCACACCAGGTCCTGTGCTGCTGGATGAGGCTGACGGCAACACACCAGGGCTTGCGCTTCTGTCTGAGGCCACCTCCACCTAACCACGGCCTGTGGATCTGGCTGATGCCATCTACACCCCACCAGGGCCTGTGCTTTTGGCTGAGGCCAGCTACACCACACCAGGGCCTGTGTTTCTGGTTGAGGCCATCTACACCACACCAGGGCCTGTGTTGCTGGTTGAGGCCATGTTAATCACACCAGGGCCTGTGCTTCTGGCTGAGGACCTGTGCTTCCGGCTGAGGCCATCTCCAACACACCAGGGCCTGAGTTGCAGGATGAGGCCACCTCCACCTCACCAGGGCCTGTGCTGCTAGCTGAGGCCATCTACACCAATACCAGGGCCTGTGCTGCTGTTTAAATGCTAAATTGAATCCTTGGTGTAGGGTATTAGGCAAGCATGCAGTTACCATTAACACTGTAGTTAAATTGGAGGGTTGTGTTCGTAACTTCAAGTACTGCCCACCTCACCACCTGATTCCATAAATTGACACTTTGTGCTGGGGCTTGCAGCTTACGGCCATACCACCCTGAGCACGCCCAAGCTCGTCTGATCTCGGAAGCTAAGCAGGGTTGGGCTTGGTTAGTACTTGGATGGGTGACTACCTGGGAATACCAGGTGCTGTAAGCTTTTCCTTTTCATGTCATTGAATTGCTTTTGATCCAGAGATGGAGGGTGCCTGTGCTGCTAACATAGGTCATCTAAATTACACCAGGGCATGTGCTTCTGGCTGAGGACCTGTGCTTCCGGCTGAGGCCAGCTACACCACACCAGGTCCTGTGCTGCTGGCTGAGGCTGACTGCAACACACCAGGGCTTGCGCTTCTGACTGAGGCCACCTCCACCCCACCAGCTCCTCTGTCTCTGGCTGAGGCCATCTACACCCCACCAGGTCCTGTGCTGCTGGCTGAGGCTGACTGCAACACACCAGGGCCTGTGCTCCTGGCTTTGGCAAACTACACCACACCAGGGCCTGTGGCTCTGGCTGAGGCCATCTACACCACACCAGGGCCTGTGTTGCTGGTTGAGGCCATGTTAATCACACCAGGGCTTGTGCTGCTGACTGACACCAACTACACCACACCAGGGCCTGTGGCTCTGGCTGAGGCCAACTACACCCCATCAGGGCCTGTGCTCCTGGCTTTGGTCACCGACAACACACCAGGGCATGTGTGTATGGTTGAGACCACCTACACAACACCAGGGCCATCTACACCACACCAGGGCCTGTGTTGCTGGTTGACGCTGACTGCAACACACCAGGGCCTTTGCTCTGGCTGAGGCCATCTACACCACACAAGGGCCAACTACACCACACCAGGGCCTGTGGCTCTGGCTGAGGCCAACTACACCTCACCACGTTTTGTGCTTCTGGCTGAAACCAACTACACCACACCAGGTCTTGTACTCCTGGCTTTGGCCAACTACACCACACCAGGGCCTGTAGCTCTGGCTGAGGCCAACTACACCACACGAGGGCTATCTACACCACACCAGGGTCTGTGGCTCTGGCTGAGGCCATTTACACTCCACCAGGTCCTGTGGCTCTGGCTGAGGCCATCTGCACCACACCAGGGCCATATACACCACACCAAGGCCTGTGTTGCTGGTTGAGGCCATGTTGATCACACCAGGGCCTGTGCTACTGGCTGAGGCCAACTACACCACACCAGGCCCTGTGGCTTTTGCTGAGGCCAATTATACCACACCAGGGCCATCTACACCCCACCAGGGCCTTTGCTGCTGGGTGAGGCCACCTTCAACACACCAGGGCATGTGCTTCTGGCTGAGGCCAACAACACCACACCTGGGCCTGTGCTGCTGGATGAGGACCTGTGCTTCTAGCTGAGGCCAGCTACACCACACCAGGTCCTGTGGCTCTGGCTGACGCCAACTGCACCACAACGGGGTCTGTGGCTCTGGCTGAGGCCATCTATACCCCACCAGGGCCTGTGCTCCTGGCTTTGGCAAACTACACCACACCAGGGCCTGTGGCTCTGGCTTAGGCTACGTTCAACCCACCAGGGCCTGTATTGCTGGTTTAGGCCATGTTAATCACACCAGGGCCTGTGCTGCTGGCTGAGGCCAACTACACCACACCGGGACCAGTGGCTCTGGCTGAGGCCCACTACACCCCACCAGGGCCTGTGCTGCTGGCTGAGACCACCTACAACACATCAGGGCCTGTGCTGCTGGCTGAGGCCATCTACACCACACCAGGGCCTGTATTGCTGGTTGAGGCCATGTTGATCACACCATGGGCTGTGGCTCTGGCTGAGGCCAACTACACCACACCAGGGCCTGTGGCTCTGGCTGAGGCCAACTACACCTCACCACGTTTTGTGCTTCTGGCTGAGACCAGCTACACCACACCAGGGCTTGTGCTCCTGGCTTTGGCCAACTACACCACACCAGGGCCTGTGGCTCTGGCTGAGGCCAACTACACCACACCAAGGCTATCTACACCCCACCAGGGTCTGTGGCTCTGGCTGAGGCCATTTACACTCCACCAGGTCCTGTGGCTCTGGCTGAGGCCATCTACACCACACCAGGGCCTGTGTTGCTGGTTGAGGCCATGTGAATCACACCAGGGCCTGTGCTGCTGGCTGAGGCCAACTACACCACACCAGGGCCTGTGGCTTTTGCTGAGGCCAACTACACCACACCAGGGCCATCTACACCCCACCAGGGCCTGTGCTGCTGGTTGAGGCAACCTTCAACACACCAGGGCATGTGCTTCTGGATGAGGCCATCTACACCACACCTGGGCCTGTGCTGCTGGATGAGGACCTTTGCTTCAAGCTGAGGCCAGCTACACCACACCAGGTCCTGTGGCTCTGGCTGACGCCAACTGCACCACAACAGGGTCTGTGGCTCTGGCTGAGGCCATCTACACCCCACCAGGGCCTGTGCTCCTGGCTTTGGCAAACTACACCACACCAGGGCCTGTGGCTCTGGCTTAGGCTATATTCAACCCACCAGGGCCTGTGTTGCTGGTTGAGGCCATGTTAATCACACCAGGGCCTGTGCTGCTGGCGGAGGCCAAATACACCACACCAGGACCTGTGGCTCTGGCTGAGGCAAACTACACCCCACCAGGGCCTGTGCTGCTGGCTGAGACCACCTACAACGCATCAGGGCCTGTGCTGCAGGCTGAGGCCATCTACACCACACCAGGGCCATCTACACCACACGAGGGCCTGTGTTGCTTGTTGAGGCCATGTTAATAACACCAGGGCCTGTGCTGCTGGCTGAGGCCAACTACACCACACCAGGGCCTTTGGCTTTGGCTGAGGCCATCTACACCACACCAGGGCCATATACACCACACCATGGCCTCTGTTGCTGGTTGAGACCACCTTCAACACACCAGGGCATGTGCTTCTGGCTGAGGCCAACTACACCACACCTGGGCCTGTGCTGCTGGATGAGGACCTGTGCTTCAAGCTGAGGCCAGTTACACCACACCAGGTCCTGTGGCTCTGGCTGACGCCAATTGCACCACAACGGGGTCTGTGGCTCTGGCTGAGGCCATCTACACCCCACCAGGGCCTGTGCTCCTGGCTTTGGCAAACTACACCACACCAGGGCCTGTGGCTCTGGCTTAGGCTATATTCAACCCATCAGGGCCTGTGCTGCTGGCTGACACCACCTACAACACATCAGGGCTTGTGCTGCTGGCTGACGCCATCTACACCTCACCAGGGCCTGTATTGCTGGTTGAGGCCATGTTGATCACACCATGGGCTGTGGCTCTGGCTGAGGCCAACTACACCACACCAGGGCCTGTGGCTCTGGCTGAGGCCAACTACACCTCACCACGTTTTGTGCTTCTGGCTGAGACCAGCTACACCACACCAGGGCTTGTGCTCCTGGCTTTGGCCAACTACACCACACCAGGGCCTGTGGCTCTGGCTGAGGCCAACTACACCACACCAGGGTTATCTACACCCCACCAGGGTCTGTGGCTCTGGCTGAGGCCATTTACACTCCACCAGGTCCTGTGGCTCTGGCTGAGGCCATCTACACCACACCAGGGCCTGTGTTGCTGGTTGAGGCCATGTGAATCACACCAGGTCCTGTGCTGCTGGCTGAGGCCAACTACACCACACCAGGGCCTGTGGCTCTGGCTGAGGCCAACTACACCTCACCACGTTTTGTGCTACTGGCTGAGGCCAGCTACACCACACCAGGGCCTGTGTTTCTGGTTGAGGCCATCTACACCACACCAGGGCCTGTGTTGCTGTTTGAGGCCATGTTAATCACACCAGGGCCTGTGCTTCTGGCTGAGGACCTGTGCTTCCGGCTGAGGCCATCTCCAACACACCAGGGCCTGAGTTGCAGGATGAGGCCACCTCCACCTCACCAGGGCCTGTGCTGCTAGCTGCGGCCATCTACACCAATACCAGGGCCTGTGCTGCTGTTTAAATGCTAAATTGAATCCTTGGTGTAGGGTATTAGGCAAGCATGCAGTTACCATTAACACTGTAGTTAAATTGGAGGGTTGTGTTCGTAACTTCAAGTACTGCCCACCTCACCACTTGATTCCATAAATTGACACTTTGTGCTGGGGCTTGCAGCTTACGGCCATACCACCCTGAGCACGCCCAAGCTCGTCTGATCTCGGAAGCTAAGCAGGGTTGGGCTTGGTTAGTACTTGGATGGGAGACTTCCTGGGAATACCAGGTGCTGTAAGCTTTTCCTTTTATTGTCATTGAATTGCTTTTGATCCAGAGATGGAGGGTGCCTGTGCTGCTAACATAGGTCATCTAAATTACACCAGGGCATGTGCTTCTGGCTGAGGACCTGTGCTTCTGGCTGAGGCCAGCTACACCACACCAGGTCCTGTGCTGCTGGCTGAGGCTGACTGCAACACACCAGGGCTTGCGCTTCTGAATGAGGCCACCTCCACCCCACCAGCTCCTCTGTTTCTGGCTTAGGCCATCAACACCCCACCAGGTCCTGTGCTCCTGGCTTTGGCAAACTACACCACACCTGGGCCTGTGGCTCTGGCTGAGGCCAACTACACCCCATCAGGGCCTGTGCTCCTGGCTTTGGTCACCGACAACACATCAGTGCATGTGTGTATGGTTGAGACCACCTACACAACACCAGGGCCATCTACACCACACCAGGGCCTGTGTTGCTGGTTGAGGCCATGTTAATAACACCAGGGCCTGTGCTGCTGGCTGAGGCCAACTACACGACACCAGGGCCTTTGCTCTGGCTGAGGCCATCTACACCACACCAGGGCCATAAACACCACACCACGGCCTGTGTTGCTGGTTGAGGCCATGTTGATCACACCAGGGCCTGTGCTACTGGCTGAGGCCAACTACACCACACCAGGGCCTGTGGCTCTGGCTGAGGCCAACTACACCTCACCACGTTTTGTGCTTCTGGCTGAAACCAACTACACCACACCAGGTCTTGTACTCCTGGATTTGGCCAACTACACCACACCAGGGCCTGTGGCTCTGGCTGAGGCCAACTACACCACACGAGGGCTATCTACACCACACCAGGGTCTGTGGCTCTGGCTGAGGCCATTTACACTCCACCAGGTCCTGTGGCTCTGGCTGAGGCCATCTACACCACACCAGGGCCATATACACCACACCACGGCCTGTGTTGCTGGTTGAGGCCATGTTGATCACACCAGGGCCTGTGCTACTGGCTGAGGCCAACTACACCACACCAGGGCCTGTGGCTTTTGCTGAGGCCAATTATACCACACCAGGGCCATCTACACCCCACCAGGGCCTGTGCTGCTGGGTGAGGCCACCTTCAACACACCAGGGCATGTGCTTCTGGCTGAGGCCAACAACACCACACCTGGGCCTGTGCTTCTGGATGAGGACCTGTGCTTCTAGCTGAGGCCAGCTACACCACACCAGGACCTGTGGCTCTGGCTGACGCCAACTGCACCACAACGGGGTCTGTGGATCTGGAAGAGGCCATCTATACCCCACCAGGGCCTGTGCTCCTGGCTTTGGCAAACTACACCACACCAGGGCCTGTGGCTCTGGCTTAGGCTATATTCAACCCACCACGGCCTGTATTGCTGGTTTAGGCCATGTTAATCACACCAGGGCCTGTGCTGCTGGCTGAGGCCAACTACACCACACCGGGACCTGTGGCTCTGGCTGAGGCCCACTACACCCCACCAGGGCCTGTGCTGCTGGCTGAGACCACCTACAACACATCAGGGCCTGTGCTGCTGGCTGAGGCCATCTACACCACACCAGGGCCTGTATTGCTGGTTGAGGCCATGTTGATCACACCATGGGCTGTGGCTCTGGCTGAGGCCAACTACACCACACCAGGGCCTGTGGCTCTGGCTGAGGCCAACTACACCTCACCACGTTTTGTGCTTCTGGCTGAGACCAGCTACACCACACCAGGTCTTGTACTCCTGGCTTTGGCCAACTACACCACACCAGGGCCTGTGGCTCTGGCTGAGGCCAACTACACCACACGAGGGCTATCTACACCACAACAGGGTCTGTGGCTCTGGCTGAGGCCATTTACACTCCACCAGGTCCTGTGGCTCTGGCTGAGGCCATCTACACCACACCAGGGCCATATACACCACACCACGGCCTGTGTTGCTGGTTGAGGCCATGTTGATCACACCAGGGCCTGTGCTACTGGCTGAGGCCAACTACACCACACCAGGCCCTGTGGCTGTTGCTGAGGCCAATTATACCACACCAGGGCCATCTACACCCCACCAGGGCCTGTGCTGCTGGGTGAGGCCACCTTCAACACACCAGGGCATGTGCTTCTGGCTGAGGCCAACAACACCACACCTGGGCCTGTGCTGCTGGATGAGGACCTGTGCTTCTAGCTGAGGCCAGCTACACCACACCAGGTCCTGTGGCTCTGGCTGACGCCAACTGCACCACAACGGGGTCTGTGGCTCTGGCTGAGGCCATCTATACCCCACCAGGGCCTGTGCTCCTGGCTTTGGCAAACTACACCACACCAGGGCCTGTGGCTCTGGCTTAGGCTACGTTCAACCCACCAGGGCCTGTATTGCTGGTTTAGGCCATGTTAATCACACCAGGGCCTGTGCTGCTGGCTGAGGCCAACTACACCACACCGGGACCTGTGGCTCTGGCTGAGGCCCACTACACCCCACCAGGGCCTGTGCTGCTGGCTGAGACCACCTACAACACATCAGGGCCTGTGCTGCTGGCTGAGGCCATCTACACCACACCAGGGCCTGTATTGCTGGTTGAGGCCATGTTGATCACACCATGGGCTGTGGCTCTGGCTGAGGCCAACTACACCACACCAGGGCCTGTGGCTCTGGCTGAGGCCAACTACACCTCACCACGTTTTGTGCTTCTGGCTGAGACCAGCTACACCACACCAGGGCTTGTGCTCCTGGCTTTGGCCAACTACACCACACCAGGGCCTGTGGCTCTGGCTGAGGCCAACTACACCACACCAAGGCTATCTACACCCCACCAGGGTCTGTGGCTCTGGCTGAGGCCATTTACACTCCACCAGGTCCTGTGGCTCTGGCTGAGGCCATCTACACCACACCAGGGCCTGTGTTGCTGGTTGAGGCCATGTGAATCACACCAGGGCCTGTGCTGCTGGCTGAGGCCAACTACACCACACCAGGGCCTGTGGCTTTTGCTGAGGCCAACTACACCACACCAGGGCCATCTACACCCCACCAGGGCCTGTGCTGCTGGTTGAGGCAACCTTCAACACACCAGGGCATGTGCTTCTGGATGAGGCCATCTACACCACACCTGGGCCTGTGCTGCTGGATGAGGACCTGTGCTTCTAGCTGAGGCCAGCTACACCACACCAGGTCCTGTGGCTCTGGCTGACGCCAACTGCACGACAACAGGGTCTGTGGCTCTGGCTGAGGCCATCTACACCCCACCAGGGCCTGTGCTCCTGGCTGTGGCAAACTACAACACACCAGGGCCTGTGGCTCTGGCTTAGGCTATATTCAACCCACCAGGGCCTGTGTTGCTGGTTGAGGCCATGTTAATCACACCAGGGCCTGTGCTGCTGGCGGAGGCCAAATACACCACACCAGGACCTGTGGCTCTGGCTGAGGCAAACTACACCCCACCAGGGCCTGTGCTGCTGGCTGAGACCACCTACAACGCATCAGGGCCTGTGCTGCAGGCTGAGGCCATCTACACCACACCAGGGCCATCTACACCACACCAGGGCCTGTGTTGCTTGTTGAGGCCATGTTTATAACACCAGGGCCTGTGCTGCTGGCTGATGCCAACTACACCACACCAGGGCCTTTGGCTCTGGCTGAGGCCATCTACACCCCACCAGGGCCTGTGCTCCTGGCTTTGGCAAACTACACCACACCAGGGCCTGTGGCTCTGGCTGAGGCCATTTACACTCCACCAGGTCCTGTGGCTCTGGCTGAGGCCATCTACACCACACCAGGGCCTGTGTTGCTGATTGAGGCCATGTGAATCACACCAGGGCTTGTGCTGCTGGCTGTGGCCAATTACACCACACCAGGGCCTGTGGCTCTGGCTGAGGCCAACTACACCTCACCACGTTTTGTGCTACTGGCTGAGGCCAGCTACACTACACCAGGTCCTGTGACTCTGCCTGAGGCCATCTACACCACACCAGGGCCTGTGTTGCTGGTTGAGGCCATGTTAATCACACCAGGGCATGTGCTCCTGGCTGAGGACCTGTACTTCCGGCTGAGGCCAGCTACACCACACCAGGTCCTGTGCTGCTGGCTGAGGCTGACTGCAACACACCAGGGCTTGCGCTTCTGACTGAGGCCACCTCCACCCCACCAGCTCCTCTGTCTCTGGCTTAGGCCATCTACACCCCACCAGGTCCTGTGCTGCTGGCTGAGGCTGACTGCAACACACCAGGGCCTGTGCTCCTGGCTTTGGCAAACTACACCACACCAGGGCCTGTGGCTCTGGCTGAGGCCATCTACACCACACCAGGGCCTGTGTTGCTGGTTGAGGCCATGTTAATCACACCAGGGCTTGTGCTGCTGACTGACACCAACTACACCACACCAGGGCCTGTGGCTCTGGCTGAGGCCAACTACACCCCATCAGGGCCTGTGCTCCTGGCTTTGGTCACCGACAACACACCAGGGCATGTGTATATGGTTGAGACCACCTACACAACACCAGGGCCATCTACACCACACCAGGGCCTGTGTTGCTGGTTGAGGCCATGTTAACAACACCAGGGCCTGTGCTGCTGGCTGAGGCCAACTACACCACACCAGGGCCTTTGCTCTGGCTGAGGCCATCTACACCACACCAGGGCCATATACACCAAACCACGGCCTGTGTTGCTGGTTGAGGCCATGTTGATCACACCAGGGCCTGTGCTACTGGCTGAGGCCAACTACACCACACCAGGGCCTGTGGCTCTGGCTGAGGCCAACTACACCTCACCACGTTTTGTGCTTCTGGCTGAAACCAACTACACCACACCAGGTCTTGTACTCCTGGCTTTGGCCAACTACACCACACCAGGGCCTGTGGCTCTGGCTGAGGCCAACTACACCACACGAGGGCTATCTACACCACACCAGGGTCTGTGGCTCTGGCTGAGGCCATTTACACTCCACCAGGTCCTGTGGCTCTGGCTGAGGACATCTACACCACACCAGGGCCATATACACCACACCACGGCCTGTGTTGCTGGTTGAGGCCATGTTGATCACACCAGGGCCTGTGCTACTGGCTGAGGCCAACTACACCACACCAGGGCCTGTGGCTTTTGCTGAGGCCAATTATACCACACCAGGGCCACTACACCCCACCAGGGCCTGTGCTGCTGGGTGAGGCCACCTTCAACACACCAGGGCATGTGCTTCTGGCTGAGGCCAACAACACCACACCTGGGCCTGTGCTTCTGGATGAGGACCTGTGCTTCTAGCTGAGGCCAGCTACACCACACCAGGACCTGTGGCTCTGGCTGACGCCAACTGCACCACAACGGGGTCTGTGGATCTGGATGAGGCCATCTATACCCCACCAGGGCCTGTGCTCCTGGCTTTGGCAAACTACACCACACCAGGGCCTGTGGCTCTGGCTTAGGCTATATTCAACCCACCACGGCCTGTATTGCTGGTTCAATTCAATTCAATTCAATTCAATTTTATTTATATAGCGCCAAATCACAACAAAAGTCGCCTCAAGGCGCTTTATATTGTACAGTAGATAGCACAATAATAAATACAGAGAAAAACCCAACAATCATATCATATGACCCCCTATGAGCAAGCACTTTGGCGACAGTGGGAAGGAAAAACTCCCTTTTAACAGGAAGAAACCTCCGGCAGAACCAGGCTCAGGGAGGGGCGGCCATCTGCTGCGACCGGTTGGGGTGAAAGAAGGAAAACAGGATAAAGACATGCTGTGGACGAGAGACAGAGATTAATAACAGATATGATTCGATGCAGAGAGGTCTATTAACACATAGTGAGTGAGAAGGTGACTGGAAAGGAAAAACTCAATGCATCATGGGAATCCCCGGCAGCCTACGTCTATTGCAGCATAACTAAGGGAGGATTCAGGGTCACCTGGTCCAGCCCTAACTATATGCTTTAGCAAAAAGGAAAGTTTTAAGCCTAACCTTGAAAGTAGAGATAGTGTCTGTCTCCTGAATCCAAACTGGAAGCTGGTTCCACAGAAGAGGGGCCTGAAAACTGAAGGCTCTCCCTCCCATTCTACTTTTAAATACTCTAGGAACAACAAGTAAGCCTGCAGAGCGAGAGCGAAGTGCTCTAATAGGGTGATATGGTACTACAAGGTCATTAAGATAAGATGGGGCCTGATTATTTAAGACCTTGTATGTGAGGAGCAGGATTTTGAATTCAATTCTGGATTTAACAGGAAGCCAATGAAGGGAAGCCAAAACAGGAGAAATATGCTCTCTCTTTCTAGTCCCTGTCAGTACTCTTGCTGCAGCATTTTGGATTAACTGAAGACTTTTCAGGGAGTTTTTAGGACATCCTGATAATAATGAGTTACAGTAGTCCAGCCTGGAAGTAATGAAGGCATGAACTAGTTTTTCAGCATCACTCTGAGACAGGATATTTCTAATTTTAGAGATGTTGCGCAAATGGAAGAAAGCAGTCTTACATATTTGTTTAATATGTGCCTTGAAGGACATGTCCTGGTCAAAAATGACTCCAAGGTTCCTCACAGCATTACTGGAGGCCAAGGTAATGCCATCCAGAGTAAGGATCTGCTTAGATACCATATTTCTAAGATTTTCAGGGCCGAGTACAATAACCTCAGTTTTATCTGAATTAAGAAGCAGGAAGTTAGCGGCCATCCAGGTCTTTATGTCTTTAAGACATTCCTGCAGTTTAACTAATTGGTGTGTGTTACCTGGCTTCATGGATAGATAGAGCTGCGTATCATCTGCATAGCAGTGAAAATTTATGCTATGTCTTCTAATGATGCTACCTAGGGGAAGCATGTATAATGTAAATAGAATTGGTCCTAGCACTGAACCCTGTGGAACTCCATAATTAACCTCAGCATGTGAAGAAGACTCTCCATTTACTTGAACAAATTGGAGTCTATTAGATAGATATGATACAAACCACTGCAGTGCAGTACCTGTAATACCTACAGCATGTTCTAATCGCTCTAATAGGATATTATGGTCGACAGTATCAAACGCTGCACTGAGGTCTAGCAGGACAAGCACAGAGATGAGTCCACTGTCAGAGGCCATAAGAAGATCATTTGTAACCTTCACTAAAGCTGTTTCTGTGCTGTGATGAGCTCTGAAACCTGACTGAAACTCTTCAAATAAGCCATTCCTCTGCAGATGATCTGTTAGCTGTTTGACAACTACTCTTTCAAGGATTTTTGATATGAAAGGAAGGTTGGAGATTGGCCTGTAATTAGCTAAGACAGCTGGGTCTAGAGATTGCTTTTTAAGTAAGGGTTTAACTACAGCCACCTTGAAGGCCTGTGGTACATAGCCAATTATTAGAGATAGATTGATCATATTTAAGATTGAAGAATTAATTAATGGCAGGACTTCTTTGAGCAGTTTTGTAGGAATGGGGTCTAAAAGACACGTTGATGGTTTGGAGGAAGTAATTATTGAAGTTAACTCAGAAAGATCAATTGGAGAAAAAGAGTCTAACTTAACATCAATGGTACTAAAAGTAGCTGTAGACGATATTACATCTGTGGGATGATTATTGGTAATTTTTTCTCTAATGATAAAAATTTTATTTCTGAAGAAGTTCATGAAGTCATTACTAGTTAACGTTAAAGGGATTGTTGGCTCAGTAGAGCTCTGACTTTTTGTCAGCCTGGCTACAGTGCTGAAGAGAAACCTGGGGTTGTTCTTATTTTCTTCAATCAGTGACGAATAGTAAGATGTTCTGGCTTTGCGGAGGGCTTTCTTATAAAGCAGCAAACTATTTCTCCAGGCTAAATGATGATCCTCTAAATTTGTGACACGCCATTTCCTCTCCAGTTTACGAGTTATCTGCTTTAGGCTACGTGTTTGAGAATTATACCACGGAGTCAGGTACTTCTGATTTGAGACCTTAGTTTTCACTGGAGCTACAGTATCCAGAGTCGTACGTAGTGAGGAGGTAAAATTATTAACAAGATAATCGACCTCTGTTGGAGTAGCGTTCAGATAGCTGCCCTGCTCTATGTTGGTACAGGGCATTGAAGATAATAACAGTGGGTGGATTATATTCTTAAACTTAGTTACAGCACTATCAGAAAGACATCTAGTTTGATAAAGTCTACTCTCCACTGCTGTGTAATCAATTATTGTAAATGTAAATGTTATCAGGAAATGATCAGACAGCAGAGGGTTTTCAGGAAACACTGTTAAATGTTCAGTTTCTATGCCATATGTTAAAACAAGATCTAGAGTGTGATTAAAGTGGTGGGTGGGTTCTTTTACATTTTGAGAGAAGCCAATTGAGTCTAATAACAGATTAAATGCAATTTTGAGGCTGTCATTTTTAGCATCTACATGGATGTTAAAATCACCCACAATAATTATTTTATCTGAGTTGAGCACTAAATCAGATAAAAAGTCTGAGAAATCAGAGAGAAACTCTGTGTAAGGCCCAGGTGGACGATAGATGATAACAAGTAAGACTGGTTTCTGAGTTTTACAGCTGGGGTGGACAAGGCTAAGCATCAGGCTTTCAAATGAATTAAAAGTCTGTCTTGGTCTTTCATTAATTAATAGGCTGGTGTGAAAAATTGCTGCCACACCGCCCCCTCGGCCTGTGCTTCGAGGTTTCTGGTAGTTAGAATGACTCGGGGGTGTTGATTCATTTAAACTAACATAATCATCCTGCTGCAACCAGGTTTCTGTAAGGCAGAGTAAATCGATTTGTTGGTCAATTATTAAGTCATGTACTAACAGAGACTTGGAGGAGAGAGACCTAATATTTAATAATCCACATTTCACTGTTTTACTCTTTGGTTCAGATGTGGATTCTGTATTGTTCTTTCTTTTTGATTTTTTATGTTTAAGTTTTTTATTGCTGGTTTTTGGTTTGTTTTTTGTCTGTTTGGGAGCTGACACAGTCTCAATGGAGATGGGTTTTTGGGGGGGTAGCGGGAGGAGAGAAGCTGCAGAGAGGCGTGTAAGACTGCAACTCTGCTTCCTGGTCCCAACTCTGGATAGTCAGATTTTGGGGGGTTTAATAAATTTGTCCATATTTCTAGAAATGAGAGCTGCTCCATCCAAAGTGGGATGGATGCCGTCTCTCCTAACAAGACCAGGTTTCCTCCAGAAGGTTTGCCAATTATCTATGAAGCCCACATCGTTTCTGGGACACCACTCAGACAGCCAGCAATTTAAGGAGAACATGCGGCTAAACATGTCACTCCTGGTCTGATTGGGGAGGGGACCAGAGAAAACTTTAGGCCATGTTAATCACACCAGGGCCTGTGCTGCTGGCTGAGGCCAACTACACCACACCGGGACCTGTGGCTCTGGCTGAGGCCCACTACACCCCACCAGGGCCTGTGCTGCTGGCTGAGACCACCTACAACACATCAGGGCCTGTGCTGCTGGCTGAGGCCATCTACACCACACCAGGGCCTGTATTGCTGGTTGAGGCCATGTTGATCTCACCATGGGCTGTGGCTCTGGCTGAGGCCAACTACACCACACCAGGGCCTGTGGCTCTGGCTGAGGCCAACTACACCTCACCACGTTTTGTGCTTCTGGCTGAGACCATCTACACCACACCAGGGCCTGTGTTGCTGGTTGAGGCCATGTGAATCACACCAGTGCCTGTGCTGCTGGCTGAGGCCAACTACACCACACCAGGGCCATGTACACCCCACCAGGGCCTGTGCTGCTGGTTGAGGCAACCTTCAACACACCAGGGCATGTGCTTCTGGATGAGGCCACCTACACCACACCTGGGCCTGTGCTGCTGGATGAGGACCTGTGCTTCTAGCTGAGGCCAGCTACACCACACCAGGTCCTGTGGCTCTGGCTGACGCCAACTGCACCACAACAGGCTCTGTGGCTCTGGCTGAGGCCATCTACACCCCACCAGGGCCTGTGCTCCTGGCTTTGGCAAACTATACCACACCAGGGCCTGTGGCTCTGGCTTAGGCTATATTCAACCCACCAGGGCCTGTGTTGCTGGTTGAGGCCATGTTAATCACACCAGGGCCTGTGCTGCTGGCTGAGGCCAACTACACCACACCAGGACCTGTGGCTCTGGCTGAGGCAAACTACACCCCACCAGGGCCTGTGCTGCTGGCTGAGACCACCTACAACGCATCAGGGCCTGTGCTGCAGGCTGAGGCCATCTACACCACACCAGGGCCATCTACACCACACGAGGGCCTGTGTTGCTTGTTGAGGCCATGTTAATAACACCAGGGCATGTGCTGCTGGCTGAGGCCAACTACACCACACCAGGGCCTTTGGCTCTGGCTGAGGCCATCTACACCACACCAGGGCCATATACACCACACCATGGCCTCTGTTGCTGGTTGAGGCCACCTTCAACACACCAGGGCATGTGCTTCTGGATGAGGCCAACTACACCACACCTGGGCCTGTGCTGCTGGATGAGGACCTGTGCTTCATGCTGAGGCCAGTTACACCACACCAGGTCCTGTGGCTCTGGCTGACGCCAATTGCACCACAACAGGGTCTGTGGCTCTAGCTGAGGCCATCTACACCCCACCAGGGCCTGTGCTCCTGGCTTTGGCAAACTACACCACACCAGGGCCTGTGGCTCTGGCTTAGGCTATATTCAACCCACCAGGGCCTGTGTTGCTGGTTGAGGCCACCTTCAACACACCAGGGCCTGTGCTTCTGACTGAGGCCAACTACACCACACCTGGGCCTGTGCTGCTGGATGAGGACCTGTGCTTCTAGCTGAGGCCAACTACACCACACCAGGACCTGTGGCTCTGGCTGAGGCCAACTACACCCCATCAGGGCCTGTGCTGCTGGCTGAGACCACCTACAACACATCAGGGCCTGTGCTGCTGGCTGAGGCAATCTACACCACACCAGGGCCTGTATTGCTGGTTGAGGCCATGTTGATCACACCATGGGCTGTGGCTCTGGCTGAGGCCAACTACACCACACCAGGGCCTGTGGCTCTGGCTGAGGCCAACTACACCTCACCACGTTTTGTGCTTCTGGCTGAGACCAGCTACACCACACCAGGGCTTGTGCTCCTGGCTTTGGCCAACTACACCACACCAGGGCCTGTGGCTCTGGCTGAGGCCAACTACACCACACCAGGGCTATCTACACCCCACCAGGGTCTGTGGCTCTGGCTGAGGCCATTTACACTCCACCAGGTCCTGTGGCTCTGGCTGAGGCCATCTACACCACACCAGGGCCTGTGTTGCTGGTTGAGGCCATGTGAATCACACCAGGGCCTGTGCTGCTGGCTGAGGCCAACTACACCTCACCACGTTTTGTGCTACTGGCTGAGGCCAGCTACACCACACCAGGGCCTGTGTTTCTGGTTGAGGCCATGTTAGTCACACCAGGGCCTGTGCTGCTGGATGAGGACCTATGCTTCTGGCTGAGGCCAGCCACACCACACCAGGTCCTGTGCTGCTGGATGAGGCTGACTGCAACACACCAGGGCTTGCGCTTCTGTCTGAGGCCACCTCCACCTAACCACGGCCTGTGGATCTGGCTGATGCCATCTACACCCCACCAGGGCCTGTGCTGCTGGCTGAGGCCACCTCCACCCCACCAGGTCCTGTGACTCTGCCTGAGGCCATCTACACCACAACAGGGCCTGTGTTGCTGGTTGAGGCCATGTTAATCACACCAGGGCCTGTGCTTCTGGCTGAGGACCTGTGCTTCCGGCTGAGGCCATCTCCAACACACCAGGGCCTGAGTTGCAGGATGAGGCCACCTCCACCTCACCAGGGCCTGTGCTGCTAGCTGAGGCCATCTACACCAATACCAGGGTCTGTGCTGCTGTTTAAATGCTAAATTGAATCCTTGGTGTAGGGTATTAGGCAAGCATGCAGTTACCATTAACACTGTAGTTAAATTGGAGGGTTGTGTTCGTAACTTCAAGTACTGCCCACCTCACCACTTGATTCCATAAATTGACACTTTGTGCTGGGGCTTGCAGCTTACGGCCATACCACCCTGAGCACGCCCAAGCTCGTCTGATCTCGGAAGCTAAGCAGGGTTGGGCTTGGTTAGTACTTGGATGGGAGACTTCCTGGGAATACCAGGTGCTGTAAGCTTTTCCTTTTCATGTCATTGAATTGCTTTTGATCCAGAGATGGAGGGTGCCTGTGCTGCTAACATAGGTCATCTAAATTACACCAGGGCCTGTGCTTCTGGCTGAGGACCTGTGCTTCTGGCTGAGGACCTGTGCTTCCGGCTAAGGCCAGCTACACCACACCAGGGCCTGTATTGCTGGTTGAGGCCACCTTCAACACACCAGGGCATGTGCTTCTGGCTGAGGCCAACTACACCACACCTGGGCCTATGCTGCTGGATGAGGACCTGTTCTTCTAGCTGAGGCCAGCTACACCACACCAGGTCCTGTGGCTCTGGCTGGCGCCAACTGCACCACAACAGGGTCTGTGGCTCTGGCTGAGGCCATCTACACCACACCAGGGCCTGTGCTCCTGTCTTTCGCAAACTACACCACACCAGGGCCTGTGGCTCTGGCTTAGGCTATATTCAACCCACCAGGGCCTGTGTTGCTGGTTGAGGCCATGTTAATCACACCAGGGCCTGTGCTGCTGGCTGAGGCCAACTACACCACACCAGGACCTGTGGCTCTGGCTGAGGCCAACTACAACACACCAGGGCCTGTATTGCTGGTTGAGGCCATGTTGATCACACCATGGGCTGTGGCTCTGGCTGAGGCCAACTACACCACACCAGGGCCTGTGGCTCTGGCTGAGGCCAACTACACCTCACCACGTTTTGTGCTTCTGGCTTAGACCAGCTACATCACACCACGGCTTGTGCTCCTGGCTTTGGCCAACTACACCACACCAGGGCCTGTGGCTCTGGCTGAGGCCAACTACACCACACCAGGGCTATCTACACCCCACCAGGGTCTGTGGCTCTGGCTGAGGCCATTTACACTCCACCAGGTCCTGTGGCTCTGGCTGAGGCCATCTACACAACACCAGGGCCTGTGTTGCTGGTTGAGGCCATGTGAATCACACCAGGGCCTGTGCTGCTGGCTGTGGCCAACTACACCACACCAGGGCCTGTGGCTCTGGCTGAGGCCAACTACACCTCACCACGTTTTGTGCTACTGGCTGAGGCCAGCTACACTACACCAGGTCCTGTGACTCTGCCTGAGGCCATCTACACCACACCAGGGCCTGTGTTGCTGGTTGAGGCCATGTTAATCACACCAGGGCCTGTGCTCCTGGCTGAGGACCTGTGCTTCTGGCTGAGGCCAGCTACACCACACCAGGTCCTGTGCTGCTGGCTGAGGCTGACTGCAACACACCAGGGCTTGCGCTTCTGACTGAGGCCACCTCCACCCCACCAGCTCCTCTGTCTCTGGCTTAGGCCATCTACACCCCACCAGGTCCTGTGCTGCTGGCTGAGGCTGACTGCAACACACCAGGGCCTGTGCTCCTGGCTTTGGCAAACTACACCACACCAGGGCCTGTGGCTCTGGCTGAGGCCATCTACACCACACCAGGGCCTGTGTTGCTGGTTGAGGCCATGTTAATCACACCAGGGCTTGTGCTGCTGACTGACACCAACTACACCACACCAGGGCCTGTGGCTCTGGCTGAGGCCAACTACACCCCATCAGGGCCTGTGCTCCTGGCTTTGGTCACCGACAACACACCAGGGCATGTGTATATGGTTGAGACCACCTACACAACACCAGGGCCATCTACACCACACCACGGCCTGTGTTGCTGGTTGAGGCCATGTTGATCACACCAGGGCCTGTGCTACTGGCTGAGGCCAACTACACCACACCAGGGCCTGTGGCTCTGGCTGAGGCCAACTACACCTCACCACGTTTTGTGCTTCTGGATGAAACCAACTACACCACACCAGGTCTTGTACTCCTGGCTTTGGCCAACTACACCACACCAGGGCCTGTGGCTCTGGCTGAGGCCAACTACACCACACGAGGGCTATCTACACCACACCAGGGTCTGTGGCTCTGGCTGAGGCCATTTACACTCCACCAGGTCCTGTGGCTCTGGCTGAGGCCATCTACACCACACCAGGGCCATATACACCACACCACGGCCTGTGTTGCTGGTTGAGGCCATGTTGATCACACCAGGGCCTGTGCTACTGGCTGAGGCCAACTACACCACACCAGGCCCTGTGGCTTTTGCTGAGGCCAATTATACCACACCAGGGCCATCTACACCCCACCAGGGCCTGTGCTGCTGGGTGAGGCCACCTTCAACACACCAGGGCATGTGCTTCTGGCTGAGGCCAACAACACCACACCTGGGCCTGTGCTGCTGGATGAGGACCTGTGCTTCTAGCTGAGGCAAGCTACACCACACCAGGTCCTGTGGCTCTGGCTGACGCCAACTGCACCACAACGGGGTCTGTGGCTCTGGCTGAGGCCATCTATACCCCACCAGGGCCTGTGCTCCTGGCTTTGGCAAACTACACCACACCAGGGCCTGTGGCTCTGGCTTAGGCTATGTTCAACCCACCAGGGCCTGTATTGCTGGTTTAGGCCATGTTAATCACACCAGGGCCTGTGCTGCTGGCTGAGGCCAACTACACCACACCAGGACCTGTGGCTCTGGCTGAGGCCCACTACACCCCACCAGGGCCTGTGCTGCTGGCTGAGACCACCTACAACACATCAGGGCCTGTGCTGCTGGCTGAGGCCATCTACACCACACCAGGGCCTGTATTGCTGGTTGAGGCCATGTTGATCACACCATGGGCTGTGGCTCTGGCTGAGGCCAACTACACCACACCAGGGCCTGTGGCTCTGGCTGAGGCCAACTACACCACACCACGTTTTGTGCTTCTGGCTGAGACCAGCTACACCACACCAGGGCTTGTGCTCCTGGCTTTGGCCAACTACACCACACCAGGGCCTGTGGCTCTGGCTGAGGCCAACTACACCACACCAAGGCTATCTACACCCCACCAGGGTCTGTGGCTCTGGTTGAGGCCATTTACACTCCACCAGGTCCTGTGGCTCTGGCTGAGGCCATCTACACGACACCAGGGCCTGTGCTGCTGGTTGAGGCCATGTGAATCACACCAGGGCCTGTGCTGCTGGCTGAGGCCAACTACACCACACCAGGGCCTGTGGCTTTTGCTGAGGCCAACTACACCACACCAGGGCCATCTACACCCCACCAGGGCCTGTGCTGCTGGTTGAGGCAACCTTCAACACACCAGGGCATGTGCTTCTGGATGAGGCCACCTACACCACACCTGGGCCTGTGCTGCTGGATGAGGACCTGTGCTTCTAGCTGAGGCCAGCTACACCACACCAGGTCCTGTGGCTCTGGCTGATGCCAACTGCACCACAACAGGGTCTGTGGCTCTGGCTGAGGCCATCTACACCCCACCAGGGCCTGTGCTCCTGGCTTTGGCAAACTACACCACACCAGGGCCTGTGGCTCTGGCTTAGGCTATATTCAACCCACCAGGGCCTGTGTTGCTGGTTGAGGCCATGTTAATCACACCAGGGCCTGTGCTGCTGGCTGAGGCCAACTACACCACACCAGGACCTTTGGCTCTGGCTGAGGCAAACTACACCCCACCAGGGCCTGTGCTGCTGGCTGAGACCACCTACAACGCATCAGGGCCTGTGCTGCAGGCTGAGGCCATCTACACCACACCAGGGCCATCTACACCACACCAGGGCCTGTGTTGCTTGGTGAGGCCATGTTAATAACACCAGGGCCTGTGCTGCTGGCTGAGGCCAACTACACCACACCAGGGCCTTTGGCTCTGGCTGAGGCCATCTACACCACACCAGGGCCATATACACCACACCATGGCCTCTGTTGCTGGTTGAGGCCACCTTCAACACACCAGGGCATGTGCTTCTGGCTGAGGCCAACTACACCACACCTGGGCCTGTGCTGGATGAGGACCTGTGCTTCAAGCTGAGGCCAGTTACATCACACCAGGTCCTGTGGCTCTGGCTGACGCCAATTGCACCACAACAGGGTCTGTGGCTCTGGCTCAGGCCATCTACACCCCACCAGGGCCTGTGCTCCTGGCTTTGGCAAACTACACCACACCAGGGCCTGTGGCTCTGGCTTAGGCTATATTCAACCCACCAGGGCCTGTGTTGCTGGTTGAGGCCACCTTCAACACACCAGGGCATGTGCTTCTGACTGAGGCCAACTACACCACACCTGGGCCTGTGCTGCTGGATGAGGACCTGTGCTTCTAGCTGAGGCCAACTACACCACACCAGGACCTGTGGCTCTGGCTGAGGCCAACTACACCCCATCAGGGCCTGTGCTGCTGGCTGAGACCATCTACAACACATCAGGGCCTGTGCTGCTGGCTGAGGCCATCTACACCACACCAGGGCCTGTATTGCTGGTTGAGGCCATGTTGATCACACCATGGGCTGTGGCTCTGGCTGAGGCCAACTACACCACACCAGGGCCTGTGGCTCTGGCTGAGGCCAACTACACCTCACCACGTTTTGTGCTTCTGGCTGAGACCAGCTACATCACACCAGGGCTTGTGCTCCTGGCTTTGGCCAACTACACCACACCAGGGCCTGTGGCTCTGGCTGAGGCCAACTACACCACACCAGGGCTATCTACACCCCACCAGGGTCTGTGGCACTGGCTGAGGCCATTTACACTCCACCAGGTCCTGTGGCTCTGGCTGAGGCCATCTACACCACACCAGGGCCTGTGTTGCTGGTTGAGGCCATGTGAATCACACCAGGGCCTGTGCTGCTAGCTGAAGCCATCTACACCAATACCAGGGCCTGTGCTGCTGTTTAAATGCTAAATTGAATCCTTTGTGTAGGGTATTAGGCAAGCATGCAGTTACCATTAACACTGTAGTTAAATTGGAGGGTTGTGTTCGTAACTTCAAGTACTGCCCACCTCACCACTTGATTCCATAAATTGACACTTTGTGCTGCGGCTTGCAGCTTACGGCCATACCACCCTGAGCACGCCCAAGCTCGTCTGATCTCGGAAGCTAAGCAGGGTTGGGCTTGGTTAGTACTTGGATGGGAGACTTCCTGGGAATATCAGGTGCTGTAAGCTTTTCCTTTTCATGTCATTGAATTGCTTTTGATCCAGAGATGGAGGGTGCCTGTGCTGCTAACATAGGGCATCTAAATTACACCAGGGCCTGTGCTTCTGGCTGAGGACCTGTGCTTCTGGCTGAGGACCTGTGCTTCTGGCTGAGGACCTGTGCTTCCGGCTAAGGCCAGCTACACCACACCAGGGCCTGTATTGCTGGCTGAGGCTGACTGCAACACACCAGGGCTTGCGCTTCTGACTGAGGCCACCTCCACCCCACCAGCTCCTCTGTCTCTGGCTGAGGCCATCTACACCCCACCAGGTCCTGTGCTGCTGGCTGAGGCTGACTGCAACACACCAGGGCCTGTGCTCCTGGCTTTGGCAAACTACACCACACCAGGGCCTGTGGCTCTGGCTGAGGCCATCTACACCACACCAGGGCCTGTGTTGCTGGTTGAGGCCATGTTAATCACACCAGGGCTTGTGCTGCTGACTGACACCAACTACACCACACCAGGGCCTGTGGCTCTGGCTGAGGCCAACTACACCCCATCAGGGCCTGTGCTCCTGGCTTTGGTCACCGAGAACACACCAGGGCATGTGTGTATGGTTGAGACCACCTACACCACACCAGGGCCATATACATCACACCACGGCCTGTGTTGCTGGTTGAGGCCACCTTCAACACACCAGGGCATGTGCTTCTGTCTGAGGCCAACTACACCACACCCGGGCCTATGCTGCTGGATGAGGACCTGTGCTTCTAGCTGAGGCCAGCTACACCACACCAGGTCCTGTGGCTCTGGCTGACGCCAACTGCACCACAACAGGGTCTGTGCCTCTGGCTGAGGCCATCTACACCCCACCAGTGCCTGTGCTCCTGGCTTTGGCAAACTACACCACACCAGGGCCTGTGGCTCTGGCTTAGGCTATATTCAACCCACCAGGGCCTGTGTTGCTGGTTGAGGCCATGTTAATCACACCAGGGCCTGTGCTGCTGGCTGAGGCCAACTACACCACACCAGGACCTGTGGCTCTAGCTGAGGCCAACTACACCCCACCAGGGCCTGTGCTGCTGGCTGAGGCCATCTACACCACACCAGGGCCTGTATTGCTGGTTGAAGCCATGTTGATCACACCATGGGCTGTGGCTCTGGCTGAGGCCAACTACACCACACCAGGGCCTGTGGCTCTGGCTGAGGCCAACTACACCTCACCACGTTTTGTGCTTTTGGCTGAGACCAGCTACACCACACCAGGGCTTGTGCTCCTGGCTTTGGCCAACTACACCACACCAGGGCCTGTGGCTCTGGCTGAGGCCAACTACACCACACCAGGGCTATCTACACCCCACCAGGGTCTGTGGCTCTGGCTGAGGCCATTTACACTTCACCAGGTCCTGTGGCTCTGGCTGAGGCCATCTACACCACACCAGGGCCTGTGTTGCTGGTTGAGGCCATGTGAATCACACCAGGGCCTGTGCTGCTGGCTGAGGCCAACTACACCACACCAGTGCCTGTGGCTCTGGCTGAGGCCAACTACACCTCACCACGTTTTGTGCTACTGGTTGAGGCCAGCTACACCACACCAGGTCCTGTGTTTCTGGTTGAGGCCATCTACACCACACCAGGGCCTGTGTTGCTGGTTGAGGCCATGTTAATCACACCAGGGACTGTGCTTCTGGCTGAGGACCTGTGCTTCCGGCTGAGGCCATCTCCAACACACCAGGGCCTGAGTTGCAGGATGAGGCCACCTCCACCTCACCAGGGCCTGTGCTGCTAGCTGAGGCCATCTACACCAATACCAGGGCCTGTGCTGCTGTTTAAATGCTAAATTGAATCCTTTGTGTAGGGTATTAGGCAAGCATGCAGTTACCATTAACACTGTAGTTAAATTGGAGGGTTGTGTTCGTAACTTCAAGTACTGCCCACCTCACCACTTGATTCCATAAATTGACACTTTGTGCTAGGGCTTGCAGCTTACGGCCATACCACCCTGAGCACGCCCAAGCTCGTCTGATCTCGGAAGCTAAGTAGGGTTGGGCTTGGTTAGTACTTGGATGGGTGACTTCCTGGGAATACCAGGTGCTGTAAGCTTTTCCTTTTCATGTCATTGAATTGCTTTTGATCCAGAGATGGAGGGTGCCTGTGCTGCTAACATAGGTCATCTAAATTACACCAGGGCATGTGCTTCTGGCTGAGGACCTGTGCTTCCGGCTGAGGCCAGCTACACCACACCAGGTCCTGTGCTGCTGGCTGAGGCTGACTGCAACACACCAGGGCTTGCGCTTCTGACTGAGGCCACCTCCACCCCACCTGCTCCTCTGTCTCTGGCTGAGGCCATCTACACCCCACCAGGTCCTGTGCTGCTGGCTGAGGCTGACTGCAACACACCAGGGCCTGTGCTCCTGGCTTTGGCAAACTACACCACACCAGGGCCTGTGGCTCTGGCTGAGGCCATCTACACCACACCAGGGCCTGTGTTGCTGGTTGAGGCCATGTTAATCACACCAGGGCTTGTGCTGCTGACTGACACCAACTACACCACACCAGGGCCTGTGGCTCTGGCTGAGGCCAACTACACCCCATCAGGGCCTGTGCTCGTGGCTTTGGTCACCGACAACACACCAGGGCATGTGTGTATGGTTGAGACCACCTACACAACACCAGGGCCATCTACACCACACCAGGGCCTGTGTTGCTGGTTGAGGCCATGTTAATAACACCAGGGCCTGTGCTGCTGGCTGAGGCCAACTACACCACACCAGGGCCTTTGCTCTGGCTGAGGCCATCTACACCACACAAGGGCCAACTACACCACACCAGGGCCTGTGGCTCTGGCTGAGGCCAACTACACCTCACCACGTTTTGTGCTTCTGGCTGAAACCAACTACACCACACCAGGTCTTGTACTCCTGGCTTTGGCCAACTACACCACACCAGGGCCTGTGGCTCTGGCTGAGGCCAACTACACCACACGAGGGCTATCTACACCACACCAGGGTCTGTGGCTCTGGCTGAGGCCATTTACACTCCACCAGGTCCTGTGGCTCTGGCTGAGGCCATCTACACCACACCAGGGCCATATACACCACACCACAGCCTGTGTTGCTGGTTGAGGCCATGTTGATCACACCAGGGCCTGTGCTACTGGCTGAGGCCAACTACACCACACCAGGCCCTGTGGCTTTTGCTGAGGCCAATTATACCACACCAGGGCCATCTACACCCCACCAGGGCCTGTGCTGCTGGGTGAGGCCACCTTCAACACACCAGGGCATGTGCTTCTGGCTGAGGCCAACAACACCACACCTGGGCCTGTGCTGCTGGATGAGGACCTGTGCTTCTAGCTGAGGCCAGCTACACCACACCAGGTCCTGTGGCTCTGGCTGACGCCAACTGCACCACAACGGGGTCTGTGGCTCTGGCTGAGGCCATCTATACCCCACCAGGGCCTGTGCTCCTGGCTTTGGCAAACTACACCACACCAGGGCCTGTGGCTCTGGCTTAGGCTACGTTCAACCCACCAGGGCCTGTATTGCTGGTTTAGGCCATGTTAATCACACCAGGGCCTGTGCTGCTGGCTGAGGCCAACTACACCACACCGGGACCTGTGGCTCTGGCTGAGGCCCACTACACCCCACCAGGGCCTGTGCTGCTGGCTGAGACCACCTACAACACATCAGGGCCTGTGCTGCTGGCTGAGGCCATCTACACCACACCAGGGCCTGTATTGCTGGTTGAGGCCATGTTGATCACACCATGGGCTGTGGCTCTGGCTGAGGCCAACTACACCACACCAGGGCCTGTGGCTCTGGCTGAGGCCAACTACACCTCACCACGTTTTGTGCTTCTGGCTGAGACCAGCTACACCACACCAGGGCTTGTGCTCATGGCTTTGGCCAACTACACCACACCAGGGCCTGTGGCTCTGGCTGAGGCCAACTACACCACACGAGGGCTATCTACACCCCACCAGGGTCTGTGGCTCTGGCTGAGGCCATTTACACTCCACCAGGTCCTGTGGCTCTGGCTGAGGACATCTACACCACACCAGGGCCATATACACCACACCACGGCCTGTGTTGCTGGTTGAGGCCATGTTGATCACACCAGGGCCTGTGCTACTGGCTGAGGCCAACTACACCACACCAGGGCCTGTGGCTTTTGCTGAGGCCAATTATACCACACCAGGGCCACTACACCCCACCAGGGCCTGTGCTGCTGGGTGAGGCCACCTTCAACACACCAGGGCATGTGCTTCTGGCTGAGGCCAACAACACCACACCTGGGCCTGTGCTTCTGGATGAGGACCTGTGCTTCTAGCTGAGGGCAGCTACACCACACCAGGACCTGTGGCTCTGGCTGACGCCAACTGCACCACAACGGGGTCTGTGGATCTGGATGAGGCCATCTATACCCCACCAGGGCCTGTGCTCCTGGCTTTGGCAAACTACACCACACCAGGGCCTGTGGCTCTGGCTTAGGCTATATTCAACCCACCACGGCCTGTATTGCTGGTTTAGGCCATGTTAATCACACCAGGGCCTGTGCTGCTGGCTGAGGCCAACTACACCACACCGGGACCTGTGGCTCTGGCTGAGGCCCACTACACCCCACCAGGGCCTGTGCTGCTGGCTGAGACCACCTACAACACATCAGGGCCTGTGCTGCTGGCTGAGGCCATCTACACCACACCAGGGCCTGTATTGCTGGTTGAGGCCATGTTGATCTCACCATGGGCTGTGGCTCTGGCTGAGGCCAACTACACCACACCAGGGCCTGTGGCTCTGGCTGAGGCCAACTACACCTCACCACGTTTTGTGCTTCTGGCTGAGACCAGCTACACCACACCAGGGCTTGTGCTCCTGGCTTTGGCCAACTACACCACACCAGGGCCTGTGGCTCTGGCTGAGGCCAACTACACCACACCAAGTCTATCTACACCCCACCAGGGTCTGTGGCTCTGGTTGAGGCCATTTACACTCCACCAGGTCCTGTGGCTCTGGCTGAGGCCATCTACACCACACCAGGGCCTGTGTTGCTGGTTGAGGCCATGTGAATCACACCAGTGCCTGTGCTGCTGGCTGAGGCCAACTACACCACACCAGGGCCATGTACACCCCACCAGGGCCTGTGCTGCTTGTTGAGGCAACCTTCAACACACCAGGGCATGTGCTTCTGGATGAGGCCACCTACACCACACCTGGGCCTGTGCTGCTGGATGAGGACCTGTGCTTCTAGCTGAGGCCAGCTACACCACACCAGGTCCTGTGGCTCTGGCTGACGCCAACTGCACCACAACAGGCTCTGTGGCTCTGGCTGAGGCCATCTACACCCCACCAGGGCCTGTGCTCCTGGCTTTGGCAAACTATACCACACCAGGGCCTGTGGCTCTGGCTTAGGCTATATTCAACCCACCAGGGCCTGTGTTGCTGGTTGAGGCCATGTTAATCACACCAGGGCCTGTGCTGCTGGCTGAGGCCAACTACACCACACCAGGACCTGTGGCTCTGGCTGAGGCAAACTACACCCCACCAGGGCCTGTGCTGCTGGCTGAGACCACCTACAACGCATCAGGGCCTGTGCTGCAGGCTGAGGCCATCTACACCACACCAGGGCCATCTACACCACACCAGGGCCTGTGTTGCTTGTTGAGGCCATGTTAATAACACCAGGGCATGTGCTGCTGGCTGAGGCCAACTACACCACACCAGGGCCTTTGGCTCTGGCTGAGGCCATCTACACCACACCAGGGCCATATACACCACACCATGGCCTCTGTTGCTGGTTGAGGCCACCTTCAACACACCAGGGCATGTGCTTCTGGATGAGGCCAACTACACCACACCTGGGCCTGTGCTGCTGGATGAGGACCTGTGCTTCAAGCTGAGGCCAGTTACACCACACCAGGTCCTGTGGCTCTGGCTGACGCCAATTGCACCACAACACGGTCTGTGGCTCTAGCTGAGGCCATCTACACCCCACCAGGGCCTGTGCTCCTGGCTTTGGCAAACTACACCACACCAGGGCCTGTGGCTCTGGCTTAGGCTATATTCAACCCACCAGGGCCTGTGTTGCTGGTTGAGGCCACCTTCAACACACCAGGGCCTGTGCTTCTGGCTGAGGCCAACTACACCACACCTGGGCCTGTGCTGCTGGATGAGGACCTGTGCTTCAAGCTGAGGCCAGTTACACCACACCAGGTCCTGTGGCTCTGGCTGACGCCAATTGCACCACAACACGGTCTGTGGCTCTAGCTGAGGCCATCTACACCCCACCAGGGCCTGTGCTCCTGGCTTTGGCAAACTACACCACACCAGGGCCTGTGGCTCTGGCTTAGGCTATATTCAACCCACCAGGGCCTGTGTTGCTGCTTGAGGCCACCTTCAACACACCAGGGCCTGTGCTTCTGGCTGAGGCCAACTACACCCCATCAGGGCCTGTGCTGCTGGCTGAGACCACCTACAACACATCAGGGCCTGTGCTGCTGGCTGAGGCCATCTACACCACACCAGGGCCTGTATTGCTGGTTGAGGCCATGTTGATCACACCATGGGCTGTGGCTCTGGCTGAGGCCAACTACACCACACCAGGGCCTGTGGCTCTGGCTGAGGCCAACTACACCTCACCACGTTTTGTGCTTCTGGCTGAGACCAGCTACACCACACCAGGGCTTGTGCTCCTGGCTTTGGCCAACTACACCACACCAGGGCCTGTGGCTCTGGCTGAGGCCAACTACACCACACCAGGGCTATCTACACCCCACCAGGGTCTGTGGCTCTGGCTGAGGCCATTTACACTCCACCAGGTCCTGTGGCTCTGGCTGAGGCCATCTACACCACACCAGGGCCTGTGGCTCTGGCTGAGGCCAACTACACCTCACCACGTTTTGTGCTACTGGCTGAGGCCAGCTACACCACACCAGGGCCTGTGTTTCTGGTTGAGGCCATGTTAGTCACACCAGGCCTGTGCTGCTGGATGAGGACCTATGCTTCTGGCTGAGGCCAGCCACACAACACCAGGTCCTGTGCTGCTGGATGAGGCTGACTGCAACACACCAGGGCTTGCGCTTCTGTCTGAGGCCACCTCCACCTAACCACGGCCTGTGGATCTGGCTGATGCCATCTACACCCCACCAGGGCCTGTGCTGCTGGCTGAGGCCACCTCCACCCCACCAGGTCCTGTGACTCTGCCTGAGGCCATCTACACCACAACAGGGCCTGTGTTGCTGGTTGAGGCCATGATAATCACACCAGGGCCTGTGCTTCTGGCTGAGGACCTGTGCTTCCGGCTGAGGCCATCTCCAACACACCAGGGCCTGAGTTGCAGGATGAGGCCACCTCCACCTCACCAGGGCCTGTGCTGCTAGCTGAGGCCATCTACACCAATACCAGGGCCTGTGCTGCTGTTTAAATGCTAAATTGAATCCTTTGTGTAGGGTATTAGGCAAGCATGCAGTTACCATTAACACTGTAGTTAAATTGGAGGGTTGTGTTCGTAACTTCAAGTACTGCCCACCTCACCACTTGATTCCATAAATTGACACTTTGTGCTGGGGCTTGCAGCTTACGGCCATACCACCCTGAGCACGCCCAAGCTCGTCTGATCTCGGAAGCTAAGCAGGGTTGGGCTTGGTTAGTACTTGGATGGGAGACTTCCTGGGAATACCAGGTGCTGTAAGCTTTTCCTTTTCATGTCATTGAATTGCTTTTGATCCAGAGATGGAGGGTGCCTGTGCTGCTAACATAGGTCATCTAAATTACACCAGGGCCTGTGCTTCTGGCTGAGGACCTGTGCTTCTGGCTGAGGACCTGTGCTTCCGGCTAAGGCCAGCTACACCACACCAGGGCCTGTATTGCTGGCTGAGGCTGACTGCAACACACCAGGGCTTGCGCTTCTGACTGAGGCCACCTCCACCCCACCAGCTCCTCTGTCTCTGGCTGAGGCCATCTACACCCCACCAGGTCCTGTGCTGCTGGCTGAGGCTGACTGCAACACACCAGGGCCTGTGCTCCTGGCTGAGGCAAACTACACCACACCAGGGCCTGTGGCTCTGGCTGAGGCCATCTACACCACACCAGGGCCTGTGTTGCTGGTTGAGGCCATGTTAATCACACCAGGGCTTGTGCTGCTGACTGACACCAACTACACCACACCAGGGCCTGTGGCTCTGGCTGAGGCCAACTACACCCCATCAGGGCCTGTGCTCCTGGCTTTGGTCACCGAGAACACACCAGGGCATGTGTGTATGGTTGAGACACCTACACCACACCAGGGCCATATACACCACACCACGGCCTGTGTTGCTGGTTGAGGCCACCTTCAACACACCAGGGCATGTGCTTCTGGCTGAGGCCAACTACACCACACCTGGGCCTATGCTGCTGGATGAGGACCTGTGCTTCTAGCTGTGGCCAGCTACAGCACACCAGGTCCTGTGGCTCTGGCTGGCGCCAACTGCACCACAACAGGGTCTGTGGCTCTGGCTGAGGCCATCTACACCACACCAGGGCCTGTGCTCCTGGCTTTCGCAAACTACACCACACCAGGGCCTGTGGCTCTGGCTTAGGCTATATTCAACCCACCAGGGCCTGTGTTGCTGGTTGAGGCCATGTTAATCACACCAGGGCCTGTGCTGCTGGCTGAGGCCCACTACACCACACCAGGACCTGTGGCTCTGGCTGAGGCCAACTACAACACATCAGGACCTGTGCTGCTGGCTGAGGCCATCTACACCACACCAGGGCCTGTATTGCTGGTTGAGGCCATGTTGATCACACCATGGGCTGTGGCTCTGGCTGAGGCCAACTACACCACACCAGGGCCTGTGGCTCTGGCTGAGGCCAACTACACCTCACCACGTTTTGTGCTTCTGGCTGAGACCAGCTACATCACACCAGGGCTTGTGCTCCTGGCTTTGGCCAACTACACCACACCAGGGCCTGTGGCTCTGGCTGAGGCCAACTACACCACACCAGGGCTATCTACACCCCACCAGGGTCTGTGGCTCTGGCTGAGGCCATTTACACTCCACCAGGTCCTGTGGCTCTGGCTGAGGCCATCTACACCACACCAGGGCCTGTGTTGCTGGTTGAGGCCATGTGAATCACACCAGGGCCTGTGCTGCTGGCTGTGGCCAACTACACCACACCAGGGCCTGTGGCTCTGGCTGAGGCCAACTACACCTCACCACGTTTTGTGCTACTGGCTGAGGCCAGCTACACTACACCAGGTCCTGTGACTCTGCCTGAGGCCATCTACACCACACCAGGGCCTGTGTTGCTGGTTGAGGCCATGTTAATCACACCAGGGCCTGTGCTCCTGGCTGAGGACCTGTGCTTCTGGCTGAGGCCAGCTACACCACACCAGGTCCTGTGCTGCTGGCTGAGGCTGACTGCAACACACCAGGGCTTGCGCTGCTGGCTGAGACCACCTACAACGCATCAGGGCCTGTGCTGCAGGCTGAGGCCATCTACACCACACCAGGGCCATCTACACCACACCAGGGCCTGTGTTGCTTGTTGAGGCCATGTTAATAACACCAGGGCCTGTGCTGCTGGCTGAGGCCAACTACACCACACCAGGGCCTTTGGCTCTGGCTGAGGCCATCTACACCACACCAGGGCCATATACACCACACCATGGCCTCTGTTGCTGGTTGAGGCCACCTTCAACACACCAGGGCATGTGCTTCTGGCTGAGGCCAACTACACCACACCTGGGCCTGTGCTGGATGAGGACCTGTGCTTCAAGCTGAGGCCAGTTACATCACACCAGGTCCTGTGGCTCTGGCTGACGCCAATTGCACCACAACAGGGTCTGTGGCTCTGGCTCAGGCCATCTACACCCCACCAGGCCCTGTGCTCCTGGCTTTGGCAAACTACACCACACCAGGGCCTGTGGCTCTGGCTTAGGCTATATTCAACCCACCAGGGCCTGTGTTGCTGGTTGAGGCCACCTTCAACACACCAGGGCATGTGCTTCTGACTGAGGCCAACTACACCACACCTGGGCCTGTGCTGCTGGATGAGGACCTGTGCGTCTAGCTGAGGCCAACTACACCACACCAGGACCTGTGGCTCTGGCTGAGGCCAACTACACCCCATCAGGGCCTGTGCTGCTGGCTGAGACCACCTACAACACATCAGGGCCTGTGCTGCTGGCTGAGGCCATCTACACCACACCAGGGCCTGTATTGCTGGTTGAGGCCATGTTGATCACACCATGGGCTGTGGCTCTGGCTGAGGCCAACTACACCACACCAGGGCCTGTGGCTCTGGCTGAGGCCAACTACACCTCACCACGTTTTGTGCTTCTGGCTGAGACCAGCTACATCACACCAGGGCTTGTGCTCCTGGCTTTGGCCAACTACACCACACCAGGGCCTGTGGCTCTGGCTGAGGCCAACTACACCACACAAGGGCTATCTACACCCCACCAGGGTCTGTGGCACTGGCTGAGGCCATTTACACTCCACCAGGTCCTGTGGCTCTGGCTGAGGCCATCTACACCACACCAGGGCCTGTGTTGCTGGCTGAGGCCATCTACACCAATACCAGGGCCTGTGCTGCTGTTTAAATGCTAAATTGAATCCTTTGTGTAGGGTATTAGGCAAGCATGCAGTTACCATTAACACTGTAGTTAAATTGGAGGGTTGTGTTCGTAACTTCAAGTACTGCCCACCTCACCACTTGATTCCATAAATTGACACTTTGTGCTGGGGCTTGCAGCTTACGGCCATACCACCCTGAGCACGCCCAAGCTCGTCTGATCTCGGAAGCTAAGCAGGGTTGGGCTTGGTTAGTACTTGGATGGGAGACTTCCTGGGAATACCAGGTGCTGTAAGCTTTTCCTTTTCATGTCATTGAATTGCTTTTGATCCAGAGATGGAGGGTGCCTGTGCTGCTAACATAGGGCATCTAAATTACACCAGGGCCTGTGCTTCTGGCTGAGGACCTGTGCTTCTGGCTGAGGACCTGTGCTTCCGGCTGAGGACCTGTGCTTCCGGCTAAGGCCAGCTACACCACACCAGGGCCTGTATTGCTGGCTGAGGCTGACTGCAACACACCAGGGCTTGCGCTTCTGACTGAGGCCACCTCCACCCCACCAGCTCCTCTGTCTCTGGCTGAGGCCATCTACACCCCACCAGGTCCTGTGCTGCTGGCTGAGGCTGACTGCAACACACCAGGGCCTGTGCTCCTGGCTGAGGCAAACTACACCACACCAGGGCCTGTGGCTCTGGCTGAGGCCATCTACACCACACCAGGGCCTGTGTTGCTGGTTGAGGCCATGTTAATCACACCAGGGCTTGTGCTGCTGACTGACACCAACTACACCACACCAGGGCCTGTGGCTCTGGCTGAGGCCAACTACACCCCATCAGGGCCTGTGCTCCTGGCTTTGGTCACCGAGAACACACCAGGGCATGTGTGTATGGTTGAGACCACCTACACCACACCAGGGCCATATACATCACACCACGGCCTGTGTTGCTGGTTGAGGCCACCTTCAACACACCAGGGCATGTGCTTCTGTCTGAGGCCAACTACACCACACCCGGGCCTATGCTGCTGGATGAGGACCTGTGCTTCTAGCTGAGGCCAGCTACACCACACCAGGTCCTGTGGCTCTGGCTGACGCCAACTGCACCACAACAGGGTCTGTGCCTCTGGCTGAGGCCATCTACACCCCACCAGTGCCTGTGCTCCTGGCTTTGGCAAACTACACCACACCAGGGCCTGTGGCTCTGGCTTAGGCTATATTCAACCCACCAGGGCCTGTGTTGCTGGTTGAGGCCATGTTAATCACACCAGGGCCTGTGCTGCTGGCTGAGGCCAACTACACCACACCAGGACCTGTGGCTCTGGCTGAGGCCAACTACACCCCACCAGGGCCTGTGCTGCTGGCTGAGGCCATCTACACCACACCAGGGCCTGTATTGCTGGTTGAAGCCATGTTGATCACACCATGGGCTGTGGCTCTGGCTGAGGCCAACTACACCACACCAGGGCCTGTGGCTCTGGCTGAGGCCAACTACACCTCACCACGTTTTGTGCTTTTGGCTGAGACCAGCTACACCACACCAGGGCTTGTGCTCCTGGCTTTGGCCAACTACACCACACCAGGGCCTGTGGCTCTGGCTGAGGCCAACTACACCACACCAGGGCTATCTACACCCCAACAGGGTCTGTGGCTCTGGCTGAGGCCATTTACACTTCACCAGGTCCTGTGGCTCTGGCTGAGGCCATCTACACCACACCAGGGCCTGTGTTGCTGGTTGAGGCCATGTGAATCACACCAGGGCCTGTGCTGCTGGCTGAGGCCAACTACACCACACCAGGGCCTGTGGCTCTGGCTGAGGCCAACTACACCTCACCACGTTTTGTGCTACTGGTTGAGGCCAGCTACACCACACCAGGTCCTGTGTTTCTGGTTGAGGCCATCTACACCACACCAGGGCCTGTGTTGCTGGTTGAGGCCATGTTAATCACACCAGGGCCTGTGCTTCTGGCTGAGGACCTGTGCTTCCGGCTGAGGCCATCTCCAACACACCAGGGCCTGAGTTGCAGGATGAGGCCACCTCCACCTCACCAGGGCCTGTGCTGCTAGCTGAGGCCATCTACACCAATACCAGGGCCTGTGCTGCTGTTTAAATGCTAAATTGAATCCTTTGTGTAGGGTATTAGGCAAGCATGCAGTTACCATTAACACTGTAGTTAAATTGGAGGGTTGTGTTCGTAACTTCAAGTACTGCCCACCTCACCACTTGATTCCATAAATTGACACTTTGTGCTGGGGCTTGCAGCTTACGGCCATACCACCCTGAGCACGCCCAAGCTCGTCTGATCTCGGAAGCTAAGCAGGGTCGGGCTTGGTTAGTACTTGGATGGGTGACTTCCTGGGAATACCAGGTGCTGTAAGCTTTTCCTTTTCATGTCATTGAATTGCTTTTGATCCAGAGATGGAGGGTGCCTGTGCTGCTAACATAGGTCATCTAAATTACACCAGGGCATGTGCTTCTGGCTGAGGACCTGTGCTTCCGGCTGAGGCCAGCTACACCACACCAGGTCCTGTGCTGCTGGCTGAGGCTGACTGCAACACACCAGGGCTTGCGCTTCTGACTGAGGCCACCTCCACCCCACCAGCTCCTCTGTCTCTGGCTGAGGCCATCTACACCCCACCAGGTCCTGTGCTGCTGGCTGAGGCTGACTGCAACACACCAGGGCCTGTGCTCCTGGCTTTGGCAAACTACACCACACCAGGGCCTGTGGCTCTGGCTGAGGCCATCTACACCACACCAGGGCCTGTGTTGCTGGTTGAGGCCATGTTAATCACACCAGGGCTTGTGCTGCTGACTGACACCAACTACACCACACCAGGGCCTGTGGCTCTGGCTGAGGCCAACTACACCCCATCAGGGCCTGTGCTCCTGGCTTTGGTCACCGACAACACACCAGGGCATGTGTGTATGGTTGAGACCACCTACACAACACCAGGGCCATCTACACCACACCAGGGCCTGTGTTGCTGGTTGAGGCCATGTTAATAACACCAGGGCCTGTACTGCTGGCTGAGGCCAACTACACCACACCAGGGCCTTTGCTCTGGCTGAGGCCATCTACACCACACAAGGGCCAACTACACCACACCAGGGCCTGTGGCTCTGGCTGAGGCCAACTACACCTCACCACGTTTTGTGCTTCTGGCTGAAACCAACTACACCACACCAGGTCTTGTACTCCTGGCTTTGGCCAACTACACCACACCAGGGCCTGTGGCTCTGGCTGAGGCCAACTACACCACACGAGGGCTATCTACACCCCACCAGTGTCTGTGGCTCTGGCTGAGGCCATTTACACTCCACCAGGTCCTGTGGCTCTGGCTGAGGCCATCTACACCACACCAGGGCCATATACACCACACCACCGCCTGTGTTGCTGGTTGAGGCCATGTTGATCACACCAGGGCCTGTGCTACTGGCTGAGGCCAACTACACCACACCAGGCCCTGTGGCTTTTGCTGAGGCCAATTATACCACACCAGGGCCATCTACACCCCACCAGGGCCTGTGCTGCTGGGTGAGGCCACCTTTAACACACCAGGGCATGTGCTTCTGGCTGAGGCCAACAACACCACACCTGGGCCTGTGCTGCTGGATGAGGACCTGTGCTTCTAGCTGAGGCCAGCTACACCACACCAGGTCCTGTGGCTCTGGCTGACGCCAACTGCACCACAACGGGGTCTGTGGCTCTGGCTGAGGCCATCTATACCCCACCAGGGCCTGTGCTCCTGGCTTTGGCAAACTACACCACACCAGGGCCTGTGGCTCTGGCTTAGGCTACGTTCAACCCACCAGGGCCTGTATTGCTGGTTTAGGCCATGTTAATCACACCAGGGCCTGTGCTGCTGGCTGAGGCCAACTACACCACACCGGGACCTGTGGCTCTGGCTGAGGCCCACTACACCCCACCAGGGCCTGTGCTGCTGGCTGAGACCACCTACAACACATCAGGGCCTGTGCTGCTGGCTGAGGCCATCTACACCACACCAGGGCCTGTATTGCTGGTTGAGGCCATGTTGATCACACCATGGGCTGTGGCTCTGGCTGAGGCCAACTACACCACACCAGGGCCTGTGGCTCTGGCTGAGGCCAACTACACCTCACCACGTTTTGTGCTTCTGGCTGAGACCAGCTACACCACACCAGGGCTTGTGCTCCTGGCTTTGGCCAACTACACCACACCAGGGCCTGTGGCTCTGGCTGAGGCCAACTACACCACACCAAGGCTATCTACACCGCACCAGGGTCTGTGGCTCTGGCTGAGGCCATTTACACTCCACCAGGTCCTGTGGCTCTGGCTGAGGCCATCTACACCACACCAGGGCCTGTGTTGCTGGTTGAGGCCATGTGAATCACACCAGGGCCTGTGCTGCTGGCTGAGGCCAACTACACCACACCAGGGCCTGTGGCTTTTGCTGAGGCCAACTACACCACACCAGGGCCATCTACACCCCACCAGGGCCTGTCCTGCTGGTTGAGGCAACCTTCAACACACCAGGGCATGTGCTTCTGGATGAGGCCATCTACACCACACCTGGGCCTGTGCTGCTGGATGAGGACCTGTGCTTCTAGCTGAGGCCAGCTACACCACACCAGGTCCTGTGGCTCTGGCTGACGCCAACTGCACCACAACAGGGTCTGTGGCTCTGGCTGAGGCCATCTACACCCCACCAGGGCCTGTGCTCCTGGCTTTGGCAAACTACACCACACCAGGGCCTGTGGCTCTGGTGTAGGCTATATTCAACCCACCAGGGCCTGTGTTGCTGGTTGAGGCCATGTTAATCACACCAGGGCCTGTGCTGCTGGCGGAGGCCAAATACACCACACCAGGACCTGTGGCTCTGGCTGAGGCAAACTACACCCCACCAGGGCCTGTGCTGCTGGCTGAGACCACCTACAACGCATCAGGGCCTGTGCTGCAGGCTGAGGCCATCTACACCACACCAGGGCCATCTACACCACACCAGGGCCTGTGTTGCTTGTTGAGGCCATGTTAATAACACCAGGTCCTGTGCTGCTGGCTGAGGCCAACTACACCACACCAGGGCCTTTGGCTCTGGCTGAGGCCATCTACACCACACCAGGGCCATATACACCACACCATGGCCTCTGTTGCTGGTTGAGGCCACCTTCAACACACCAGGGCATGTGCTTCTGGCTGAGGCCAACTACACCACACCTGGGCCTGTGCTGCTGGATGAGGACCTGTGCTTCAAGCTGAGGCCAGTTACACCACACGAGGTCCTGTGCCTCTGGCTGACGCCAATTGCACCACAACAGGGTCTGTGGCTCTGGCTGAGGCCATCTACACCCCACCAGTTCCTGTGCTCCTGGCTTTGGCAAACTACACCACACCAGGGCCTGTGGCTCTGGCTTAGGCTATATTAAACCCACCAGGGCCTGTGTTACTGGTTGAGGCCACCTTCAACACACCAGGGCATGTGCTTCTGACTGAGGCCAACTACACCACACCTGGGCCTGTGCTGCTGGATGAGGACCTGTGCTTCTAGCTGAGGCCAACTACACCACACCAGGACCTGTGGCTCTGGCTGAGGCCAACTACACCCCATCAGGGCCTGTGCTGCTGGCTGAGACCACCTACAACACATCAGGGCCTGTGCTTCTGGCTGAGGCCATTTACACCACACCAGGGCCTGTATTGCTGGTTGAGGCCATGTTGATCACACCATGGGCTGTGGCTCTGGCTGAGGCCAACTACACCACACCAGGGCCTGTGGCTCTGGCTGAGGCCACCTACACCTCACCACGTTTTGTGCTTCTGGCTGAGACCAGCTACATCACACCAGGGCTTGTGCTCCTGGCTTTGGCCAACTACACCACACCAGGGCCTGTGGCTCTGGCTGAGGCCAACTACACCACACCAGGGCTATCTACACCCCACCAGGTCCTGTGACTCTGCCTGAGGCCATCTACACCACACCAGGGCCTGTGTTGCTGGTTGAGGCCATGTTAATCACACCAGGGCCTGTGCTTCTGGCTGAGGACCTGTGCTTCCGGCTGAGGCCATCTCCAACACACCAGGGCCTGAGTTGCAGCATGAGGCCACCTCCACCTCACCAGGGCCTGTGCTGCTAGCTGAGGCCATCTACACCAATACCAGGGCCTGTGCTGCTGTTTAAATGCTAAATTGAATCCTTGGTGTAGGGTATTAGGCAAGCATGCAGTTACCATTAACACTGTAGTTAAATTGGAGGGTTGTGTTCGTAACTTCAAGTACTGCCCACCTCACCACTTGATTCCATAAATTGACACTTTGTGCTGGGGCTTGCAGCTTACGGCCATACCACCCTGAGCACGCCCAAGCTCGTCTGATCTCGGAAGCTAAGCAGGGTTGGGCTTGGTTAGTACTTGGATGGGAGACTTCCTGGGAATACCAGGTGCTGTAAGCTTTTCCTTTTCATGTCATTGAATTGCTTTTGATCCAGAGATGGAGGGTGCCTGTGCTGCTAACATAGGGCATCTAAATTACACCAGGGCCTGTGCTTCTGGCTGAGGACCTGTGCTTCCAGCTGAGGCCAGCTACACCACACCAGGTACTGTGTTGCTGGCTGAGGCTGACTGCAACACACCAGGGCTTGTGCGTCTGACTGAGGCCACCTCCACCCCACCAGCTCCTCTGTCTCTGGCTTAGGCCATTTACACCCCACCAGGTCCTGTGCTGCTGGCTGAGGCTGACTGCAACACACCAGGGCCTGTGCTCCTGGCTTTGGCAACCTACACCACACCAGGACCTGTGGCTGTGGCTGAGGCCATCTACACCACACCAGGGCCTGTGGCTCTGGGTGAGGCCAACTACACCCCATCAGCGCCTGTGCTCCTGGCTTTGGTCACCGACAACACACCAGGGCATGTGTGTATGGTTGAGACCACCTACACCACACCAGGGCCATATACACCACACCACGGCCTGTGTTGCTGGTTGAGGCCACCTTCAACACACCAGGGCATGTGCTTCTGGCTGAGGCCAACTACACCACACCGGGTCCTGTGGCTCTGGCTGACGCCAACTACACCCCACCAGGGTCTGTTGCTCTGGCTGAGGCCATTTACACTCCACCAGTTCCTGTGGCTCTGGCTGAGGCCATCTACACCACACCAGGGCCTGTGTTGCTGGTTGAGGCCATGTGAATCACACCAGGGCCTGTGCTGCTGGCTGAGGCCAACTACACCACACCAGGGCCTGTGGCTCTGGCTGAGGCCAACTACACCTCACCACGTTTTGTGCTACTGGTTGAGGCCAGCTACACCACACCAGGGCCTGTGTTCCTTGTTGAGGCCATCTACACCACACCAGGGCCTGTGTTGCTGGTTGAGGCCATGTTAATCACACCAGGTCCTGTGCTTCTGGCTGACGCCAACTGCACCACAACAGGGTCTGTGGCTCTGGCTGAGGCCATCTACACCCCACCAGGGCCTGTGCTCCTGGCTGAGGACCTGTGCTTCCGGCTGAGGCCATCTCCAACACACCAGGGCCTGAGTTGCAGGATGAGGCCACCTCCACCTCACCAGGGCCTGTGCTGCTAGCTGAGGCCATCTACACCAATACCAGGGCCTGTGCTGCTGTTTAAATGCTAAATTGAATTCTTTGTGTAGGGTATTAGGCAAGCATGCAGTTACCATTAACACTGTAGTTAAATTGGAGGGTTGTGTTTGTACCTTCAAGTACTGCCCACCTCACCACTTGATTCCATAAATTGACACTTTGTGCTGGGGCTTGCAGCTTCTGGCCATACCACCCTGAGCACGCAAGCTCTCGTGTGATCTCGGATTCTAAGCAGGGTTGGGCTTGGTTAGTACTTGGATGGGAGACTTCCTGGGAATAACAGGCGCTGTAAGCTTCTCCTTTTCATGTCATTGAACTGCTTTTGATCGAGAGAAGGAGGGTGCCTGTGCTGTTAACATAGGTCATCTAAATTACACCATGGCGTGTGTTTCTGGCTGAGGACCTGTTCTTCCGGCTGAGGCCATCTACAACACACCAGGGCATATGCAGCTGGCTGAGGCCACCTATACACCACCAGGGCCTGTGCTGCTGGCTGAGGCCACGTACAACACACCAGGGCCTGTTCTCCTGGCTTTGGCCACCTCCACCAAACCAGGGCCTGTGCTGCTGGCTGAGGCCATCTACACCACACCAGGGCCTGTGCTGCTGGCTGATGCCATCTACACCCCACCAGGGCCTGTGCTGCTGGCTGAGGCCACGTACAACACACCAGGGCCAGTGCTCCTGGCTTTGACCACCTACAACACACCAGGGCATGTGCTTCTGGCTGAGGCCACCTACACCACAGCATTTCCTGTGCTGCTGGCTGAGGCCATCTACACCACACCAAGACCTGTGGCTCTGGCTGAGGCCATCTTCACCCCACCAGGGCCTGTGTTGCTGGTTGAGGACCTGTGCTTCTGGCAGAGGCCAGCTACACCACACCAGGGCCAGCTACAACCCACCAGGGTCTGTGACTCTGGCTGAGGGCAACTACACCAAACCAGGGCCATCCACACCCCACCAGGTCCTGTGGCTGTGCCTGGGGCCATCTACACCACACCAGGGCCTGAGTTGCAGCATGAGGCCACCTCCACCCCACCAGCTCCTCTATCTCTGGCTGAGTCCATCTACACCCCACCAGGGTCTGTGCTGCAGGATGAGGTCATCTGCAACACACCAGGGCCTGTGCTGCTGTTTAAATGCTAAATTGAGTCCTTGGTGTAGGGTATTAGGCAAGCATGCAGTTACCATTAACACTGTAGTTAAATTTGAGGGTTGTGCTGGTAACTTCAAGTTCTCCCCACCTCACCACTTGATTCCATAAATTGACACTTTGTGCTGGGGCCTGCAGCTTACGGCCATACCACCCTGAGCACTCCTGATCTCGTCTGATCTCAGAAGCAAAGCAGGGTTGGGCTTGGTTAGTACTTCCATGGGAGACTGCCTGGGAATACCAGGCGTTGTTAGCTATTCCTTTTCATGTCACTGATGAACTTTTGATCCAGAGAAGGAGGGTGCCTGTGCTGCTAACATAGGTAATCGAAATTACACCAGAGCGGGTGCTTCTGGCTGAGGGCCTGTGCTTCTGTCTGAGGCCAGCCACACCACACCAGGTCCTGTGCTGCTGGCTGAGGCTGACTGCAACACACCATGGTCTGTGCTCCTGGCTTTGGCCACCTACAACACACCAGGTCATGTGCTTCTGGCTGAGGCCATCTACACCCCACCAGGGCCTGTGCTCCTGTCTTTGGCCAGCTACACCACACAAGGGCCTGTGTCTCTGGTTGAGGCCAACTACACAACACCAGGGCCATCTACACCCCACCAGGGCCTTTGCTGCTGGCTGAGGCCATCTACAACACACCAGGGCCTGTGTTGCTGGTTGAGGCGATGTTAATCACACCAGGGCGTGTGCTGCTGGATGAGGACCTATGCTTCTGGATGAGGCCATCTACACCCCACCAGGGCCTGTGGCTCTGGCTGAGGCCATCTACACCACACCAGGGCCTGTGTTGCTGGTTGAGACCATGTTAATCACACCAGAGCCTGTGCTGCTGGATGAGGACCTGTGCTTCTGGCTGAGGCCATCTACAACACACCAGGACCTCTGTTGCTGGCTGAGGCCATGTTAATCACACCACTGCCTGTGCTGCTGGCTGAGGCCAAGTGCACCACACCACGACCTGAGCTTCTGGCTGAGGCCATCTACACCACACCAGGGCCTGTGTTGCTGGTTGAGGCCATGTTAATCACACCAGTGCCTGTGCTGCTGGCTGAGGCCAAGTACACCACACCAGGACCTGTGCTTCTGGCTGAGGCCAGCTACACCACACCAGGGTCATCGACACCCCACCATTGTCTGTGGCTCTGGCTGAGGCCATCTGCACCGCACCATGGCCTGTGGCTCTGCCTGAGGCCAACTACACCACACCAGGGCATGTGGCTCTGGCTGAGGCCAGCTACACCACACCAGGTCCTTTGCTGATGGATGAGGCCACCTCCACCAAACCACGGTCTGTTGCTCTGCCTGAGGCCATCTACAACACACCACGGCCTGTGTTCCTGGCTTTGGGCACCTACACCACACCAGTTCCTGTGGCTCTGGCTGAGGCCAACTACACCACACCAGGGCCATCGACACCCCACCAGTGTCTGTGGCTCTGGCTGAGGCTGACTGCAACACACCCAGGCTCAGGCTTCTCGCTGAGGCCACCTCCACCAAACCACGGTCTGTTGCTCTGGCTGAGGCCACCTCCACCAAATCAGGACCTGTGCTGCTGGCTGAGGCCATCTGCATCCCACCAGGGCCTGTGCTGCTGGCTGAGGCCATCTACACCCCACCAGTGCCTGTGTTGCTGGTTGAGGCCATGTTAATCACACCAGGGCCTGTGCTGCTGGATGAGGACCTGTGCTTCCGGCTGAGGCCATCTTCAACACACCAGGGCCTGACTTGCAGGATGAGGCCATCTCCACCTCACCAGGTCCTGTGCTGCTGGATGAGGCTGACTACAACACACCAGGGCGTGTGCTTCTGGCTGAGGACCTGTGCTTCTGGCTGAGGCCATCTTCAACACACCAGGCCTGACTTGCAGGATGAGGCCATCTCCACCACACCAGGTCCTGTGCTGCTGGATGAGGCTGACTGCAACACACCAGGGCTTGCGCTTCTGGCTGAGGCCACCTCCACCCCACCAGGTCCTGTGGCTCTGGCTGAGGCCATCTACACCCCACCAGGGCCTGTGCTGCTGGCTGAGTCCAAATACAACACAGCATGGCCTGTGCTCCTGGCTTTTGCCACCTACAACACACCAGGGCATGTGGCTCTGGCTGAGTCCACCTACACCCCACCAGGACCTGTGGCTCTGGTAGAGGCCAACTACACCCCACCAGGGTCTGTGGCTCTGGCAGAGGCCATGTACACCACACCAGTGCCTGTGTTGCTGGTTGAGGCCATGTTAATCACACCAGGGCCTGTGCTGCTGGCTGAGGCCATCTACAACACACCAGGGCATGTGCTGCTGGATGAGGACCTGTGCTCCTCGTTTTGGCCACCTACACCACACCAGGGCATGTGCTTCTGGCTCAGGCCATCTATACCCCACCAGGGCCTGTGCTCCTGGCTTTGGCCAACTACACCCCACCAGGGCCTGTGGTTCTGGCTTAGGCCATCTACACCTCACCAGGGCCATCTACACCCCACCAGTGTCTGTGGCTCTGGCTGAGGCCATCTACACCAGACCAGGGTCTGTGTTGCTGGTTGAGGCCATGTTAATTGCACCAGGGCTTGTGCTGCTGGCCGAGGCCAACTACAACACACCAAGGCCTGACTTGCTGGATGAGGCCACCTCCACCTCACCAGGTCCTGTGCTGCTACCTGAGGCCATCTACAACACACCACTGCCTGTGCTCCTGGCTTAGGCCACCTACACCACACCAGGGCCTGTGCTGTTGGCTGAGGCCAACTACACCCCACCAGGGCCTGTGCTGCTGGCCGAGGCCATCTACACCCCACCAGGGCCTGTGCTGCTGGCTGAGGACACGTACAACAGACCAGAGCATGTGCTCCTGGCTTTGGCAACCTACAACACACCAGGTCCTGTGGCTCTGGCTGAGGCCAGCTAAACCACACCAGGTCCTGTGCTGCTGGCTGAGGTTGACTGCAACACACTAAGGCTTGCGCTTCTGGCTGAGGCCACCTCCACCCCACCAGGTCCTGTGGCTCTGGCTGAGGCCATCTACACCCCACCAGGGTCTGTGTTGCCGGTTGAGGCCATGTTAATCATACCAGGGCGTGTGCTTCTTGCTGAGGACCTGTGCTTCCGGCTGATGCCATCTCCAACACACCAGGGCCTGAGTTGCAGGATGAGGCCAACTACACCTCACCACGGCCTGTGCTCCTGGCTTTGGCCACCTACAACTCACCAGGGCCTGTGCTTCTGGCTGAGGCAACCTACATAACACCAGGTCCTGTGCTGCTGGTTAAATGCTAAATTGAGTCCTTGGTGTAGGGTATTAAGCAAGAATGCAGTTACCATTAACACTGTAGTTAAATTGGAGGGTTGTGTTCGTAACTTCAAGTACTGCCCACCTCACCACTTGATTCCATAAATTGACACTTTGTGCTGGGGCCTACAGCTTACCGCCATACCACCCTTAGCACGCCTGATCTCATCTGATCTAGGAAGCGAAGCAGGGTTGGGCTTGGTTAGTACTTTCTCGGAATACCAGGTGCTGTAAGCTTTTGCTTTTCATGTCATTGAACTGCTTTTGATCCAGAGAAGGAGGGTGCCTGTGCTGCTAACATAGGTCATCTAAATTACACCAGGTAAGAGGAAGTGAGAGGTAAGAAGTGAGGGAAGTGAGAGGTAAGTGACGGAAGTGACGAACAAGGTAAGCGACTCATGTTGTAACTGACGTCAGACGCCGGAGATTTTGGCGGAAAATTAAAGCTAATGGTAGTTTAGAACTGAACAAAGTTTCTTTAAGCTTCAGTATTACCAAAGATACTAATCAATTGTCATTTAACTAACAACATCTGTCCTATCACCTCTAACACCCTGGAGGACAACGAGGAGAGTTTAGACGCTCTCCAAGATTACATCGACCGGTGCTTCCACGACCTAGTCATGAAGAAGGCTCAGAGTGCGTCTTCCCCGGCCAAAGTTGAGACGCCGTCATCTAAAAGATGTCGCCCGGCAGACTCCCCCGGCACAGCATCGCCTGCCGGCAAAGACATCGTAGACATCCTGGAGTCAATCGATAAGCGATTGTCCAGTTTTGATGCTAGGCTGTCCCTGGTGGAGATCTTACACCGGGAATTTAAATCTCTGAGAGAATCCCTGGAATTCAGCCAGCAGCAGGTGGAAACACTTGCTGCAGAAAATGCCACGCTACGGGACTCGGTCAAATCTCTAACCGAAAATGTGACCCAATTAAACATAGAAAATAAAAAAATAAAAGAGACCGTTATCGATCTACAAGCCCGTAGCATGAGAGATAATCTTGTGTTTTCTGGCATTCCAGAGTCTGCCGGAGAGGACCCAGAAACGACCGTGAGAAGATTTATTAAAACCCACCTGAAGCTGCCGGAGGACACGGTGAAAAACATAGGGTTTGAAAGAGTGCATCGCATCGGGGCTCCGAAGACAGGAAGCGGGAGGCCACGTCCTATTGTGGCCAAATTCGGCCACTTTAAGCAGAAGGAGCAGGTGAAGAGTCGCGGCAGAGCTGAAAGGAACGGACTTCAGCGTGAACGACCAGTTCCCCAGAGAGATCCTGGAACGACGCAGGGTCCTGTTCCCAATCCGACGTAGTTTTATTCAGAAAGGCTCCCGGGCTGTCATCGCCGTGGACCGGCTCTACGTGGACGGACAGCTCTACCGCGACCCCGGCACCACTCCATGGCTGTATTGACCGCACACCAGATAAGAATCCGCTACAGTATTTTATTTTTTTTTCACTCACACTCTCTTGCATTAACATCTGTTTAACTTTGTAATATCAGTTTGCTAATCTAGTATAACGTCACCGTCACTCTCCGCCAATGCCTTAATTGGAATGTGTCCGTTTTTATTTCTTTTTTCCCTTTTTCTCTCTCTTGTCGCTCACCTTGCTCTTTGGTTTCTTTGCTTCTCTTTTCTATCACTGCGGCGATCACCTGTTTCCCTATCCATCCACAAACAACACTGTCTATTTCTACATGCTCACTCTGCACGATCACGCACACACATGCGTTTAAAGGCAACACATATACAACAGCCACACAGCGCACACAGATATAGGACACACACGCACACATTTGCTCATATTAGTTATTATGCACACACATAGTCAGACCTATGGAGCTTCTCGCTGCGCATTTTCTTCTCTTTATTTACAAAAAAAAATATGATGTGTTTCCATTTTCCTCACCCGTCTAAGCAAGACACACAGCGTATGTCATTAGCCACAAACACACAACTATGGGCACGCTAAGGTTTGTCTCATGGAATGTGCATGGAGCTGGCTCTAGGGAAAAAAGGTTAAAAATACTTAACCAACTTAAAAAACTACAGGCAGACGTTGTTTTATTACAGGAGACCCACATACCTGTCACAGGTTTGAATAAACTTAAAACACCTGAGTTTCCTAATGTGTTCTCAGCCTGTTATAATTCTAGACAAAGAGGAGTAGCAATTTTAATACATAAAAATATTAATTTCACAATATTCGATACAGTTATAGATCCAGAGGGCAGATTCCTAATCGTTAAACTATCTATACTTAACCAAAAGCTATGCATTGTAAGTATATATGGTCCAAATGTTGATGACCCCTCATTCTTCCACGGTTTTTTTAGTACACTCTCTGAACACCTAGATTGCACAATTGTTCTTGGGGGAGACCTCAACCTGGGACTAAATGAAAAAATGGATAGGCTCAATACAGCAGGAACTCAGCGTAATTGGCAGTCCACAAATATAATCAAACAGTATATGAGCGACTTTGGTCTTTGCGATGCATGGCGCTCCCTCCACCCCAACAGTAAGGAATATTCTTTCTTCTCACATGTTCATCACTCCTACTCTCGTCTGGATTATTTTCTGGTCAGCAGCTCACTGCTGAGGGACATTTCAGACACTGAGATTCATCCTATAGCTGTCAGCGATCATGCTCCTGTATCTTTAACACTAATGCAGAAGAATAATACCACACCAAGTAAAAACTGGAGATTTAATACATCGCTGCTCAAAGATGAAGAGTTTATCAAATACTTTAAAAAAGAATGGACTTCATATTTAGACTTTAATGACATTCCTGGAACATCAGCATCTGTCCTCTGGGAAGCAGGGAAAGCCGTGATGAGAGGTAAAATAATCTCTTTCTCATCACATAAGAAGAAAGAAGAAAATAAGAAGAAAGAAGAAAACAAAAATATTCAGGAACTAGAAAAAAACATCAAATCCTTAGAAAAAGCCTATGTATCACACCAAGATCAAGAAATATTAAACAAAATACGCAAAACAAAACTAGAATTAAATGAAATTATTAATAAAAAGACTAAATTCTTAGTACAAAGACTTCGCCTGCAAAATTATGAACACGGTAACAAATCCGGACAATTTCTTGCTAACCAGTTAAAAATCAATAAAGAAAAAACAACTATATGTGCTGTTCAAGATTCATCTGGGAACACAATATATGATCTTAAAAAAATAAACAAAGTTTTTAGGGATTTCTATGAAACTTTATATACACCACAAATAAACCCATCTAAAAATGAAATTGATCAGTTTTTGGACAACATAACTCTTCCAAAATTATTAGACACCCAAGCAATGGCACTGGATTCGCCACTGACGCCAGGTGAACTCCAGGAAGCCCTGATAAGTATGCCCAATAATAAGGCTCCAGGTCCAGACGGCTTTCCTGCAGAATTCTACAAAGAATTCTGGACGATTCTAGCACCAGTTTTTCACAGAATGTTGCAGGAAATCAAAGAAAATGGTAGACTACCACCAAATATGAACTCTGCAAATATCAGTCTCTTACTAAAACCAGGCAAAGACCCTGTATTTGCCTCAAGCTATCGTCCAATATCCCTTATTAATGTAGACCTTAAAATAATCTGCAAAGCTCTCTCAAAGAGATTAGAGAAAATAACCCCCCTCTTAATTCATCCTGACCAAACTGGTTTCATAAAAGGTAGGCACTCATCAACTAATACACGTAGATTACTTAATTTAATAGACTACTCATGCAGTAAAAACATTGAAACCATAATAATGTCTCTTGATGCAGAAAAAGCATTTGACAGAGTTAACTGGAAATTTCTATTTGCAACTTTACACAAATTTGGTTTTGGAACCTCTTTCATAAACTGGTTAAAAATATTATATAATTCCCCAACAGCATGTGTCAGAACAAATGACCAAACATCCTCCAGCTTCTCTCTCCTGAGGGGCACCAGGCAGGGATGCCCACTCTCCCCTTCACTGTTTGCAATTTTTATTGAGCCACTAGCAGCAGCAATTAGACAGAATTCAGTAATTAAGGGCATAAAATGTAAGAATGTAGAACATAAAATCAGCCTTTATGCGAATGATGTGTTACTTTTTCTCCAAAACTTACAAACCAATATCTCTGGGGTGACTGCATTGATAAATTCTTTCTCAAGAGTCTCAGATTATTCAATTAACTGGACAAAATCTACAGTTCTTCCAATTAATTGCTCCTTACATAATTCTTCTCCTACACCACTGCAATCTGTAAATATAAAATATTTAGGTATTAATGTCTCTCCTAAGCTTTCAGAATTAACTAAATTAAACCACATCCCGCTTTTAAAGACAGTAGAAGGCGATCTGGCTAGATGGAAATCTTTACCCATATCACTCATGGGAAGGGTCGCCGCTATAAAAATGATGGTCTTGCCAAAAATAAACTATCTGTTTTCAATGATCCCAAATAAGCCATCACAAGATTGGTTCAGATCTCTAGACTCATATATTTCTAAATTCCTTTGGAAAGATAAACCCCCACGTATCAGCTTAAAAACATTACAAAGGACCAAGGATAAAGGAGGATTAGATCTGCCTAACTTTAATTACTATTTTTTAGCCAACAGGCTTCAGTTCATCTCTAGATGGTTTAAACACACCTTCTTAGATGAACCTTGGATAGATGTAGAACAGGCACTATGTAATAATCTAGAAATTTCAGACCTACCATTTATCAGTTCAAACATCAAACGACACGAATGCTTTAAAAGCATCAACATCAGCTCTTCTCTGACAGCATGGTGGGAGTTTCTAAAAATGACAGAGTCCTCATTAATCCCATGCAGACGTACACCTATCTGGAACAATCCGGACATATTACAAAACAATAATATGATAAACTTTCCAGATTGGAGTTGCAAAGGAATTAAATACTTGGAACATATATTGGAAGGAACAGACTTTATTTCGTTTGACAGACTAGTTACACAATATGGGATCAACAAGAAACGATTTTTGGAATATCAACAAATTAAATCCATAGTAAAAAAGAAATTTAATCCCAGTGAAGCTGAATTACAAACACCACCAAGTGTGGTACATTTTTTTTAATCTAAAACCCCCCAAATTATTGTCTAAAATATACAGAACACTTTCTAAAATAGATGAATCAATATCCCTTCCTATTGCAAAATGGGAAGCAGATTTATCAATCAGCTTAGACCAAAACCTTTGGTCTCAGATATGCTTAAAAACCTTTCAATGGATCAGAAATCCCAGTTTGCAATTAATACAATACAAAATATTACATAGAGTGCACTATACTGGTCATAGGATGTTCAAGATGGGCTATACGTCTTCCAACAACTGCTCACACTGTCAAGGCAATACACCGGACAATTACATCCACGCTCTTTGGTTCTGTCCACCAGTTCAGAAGTTTTGGCGTGAGATATGTGAAGACTTATCGAAGTGTCTGAAATGTAACATTCCAGCCTCCCCTTTAGTGTGCTTGCTGAGCAACTTGGATGAGGTCACTGCAGAAATAAACACAGCCCACATTGTTTTTACAGCCCTATGCATTGCCAAGAAAACGGTCCTCCTTAACTGGAAAAATAAAAATAATCTTAATTCTAATCAATATAAAAACCATCTAATAGATCACATTAGTCTTGATACAGCCTCTGCCACCACATTTAATCAATCCCTTTGGGCTCCTTTGATCGGCTTCATCACCTAGTGGGGGTGGGGGGTCATGGTTTGGTCCTGCCTTCGCTATTATGGTTGATATGGGGGTAGTGACGGCCTTAGGGCGTCTGGGGAGTCCCTAGGGACGTTTTCCCTGGAGGGCCTAACCCGGGGGATGTGGCCATGACCTGGTTAGGGGCTCTGATGGCTCCTAGATGGTGTTTTCCTTGTGGCTGCGTACAGCGGAGATAGGGGAGGGTCTGTACTGGCGGACGTTGTTTACTGGCCTGGTGGCCTGGTTGCCCCTGGGTGGGTCCGGGACGGGCGTGGAGGCTTGGGGGTGCTCCGCCCCCGGTCTGGGGTGCTGGCGGGGCCTTGGGGGCTTGGGTCCTGGCTGTTGTGTCGCCGGGGCTGTGGGCGGGTGGGTGCAGGGGGGCTCAGCTCCAGTGCAGGGGACCTCTGGTGCATCAGCCCAACTAGGGGGCTCTCTAACTGGTGGGGAGGCTGTTATATCTTTGCAGGTGGTCTCCTCTCTACAGGAGCTCACTTTGCAGGTGGGGGAGAGATATAGGAGAGGTAGAGAATGAACTCAATCTGGGTGTCTATTGTCTTGTGTAGTTTGGGAGATGATTGGATGATGGGGTGGGTGCAGTTTTCTCTGCAGTGGAGTCGGGTGGGCTGCCTCGGACTCTGTAGGGCTGGGCGGTGCTGCTGCTGTGGGCCCCGGTCCGGATGGGCCTGGGCCCCCTTGCCCTGGTGGGTTCCAGAGTTGGGGGTGCCTACTGGGGTCAGCGGGGGAGCTGGCCCCAGGGAGGGGCCGCTTGCCCCTCCCTTTCTTCCCTCCCCATCCTCAGCTACCTCCCTCTTCCCGCTCTACCACACCCACCCACACACGCAGGGCTTGGGGTGCAGATATGTCACCAGGGTGCAGGGGAGGCACTCCCCCTCTGTCCCCTTCTGGCCACCTGTGCCTCAATTTTATTCTGCAACCTAGACATCCACATTACTCACACTCTCACATAACACATACATATAGGGCCTTGGGGGTGGGCACGTTTTACAGCATCCAGAGGATGGTCGGTGTATTCCAACCCACCTCTGGCGCTGGTGCCCTACCCTCAATTTTAATGCATATAGACACTGAGGGTTTTCGGGAGGAGCCGTGCTGCTCTCTGGCAGGAAGCACCATGCCCTCCTGTGTTTTAAATGCACTTTAGAACAGCACACAGCAACACTACATATGAGCGGGCAGAGGGAGGTTTGGGGTCTTCACTCACCCCGGTTCTGTTAGCCGTCAGGGCTGGGGGGCTGGGAGGAGGTGCTGGCCGTCAGATTGGGGTCTGTAATGCGGGGCCTCCCTACTACTGCAGATAAGGAGGCGGTCCGCTTGCCTCCACCCCAGAGAGAAGGGTTACACCTCCTGGGTCTAGGTGCGGCTTGCCCCTCTGGGGGTGGGGGTACCTGGACCTGGGATATAGAGTATGTTTGGGGAGTGTGATTGTCTGTGCAGTGTCTATTTGTGTCTGTCTACACGTTGGGTAAGTGCCGAGTATTTGGTTGTGTATATGGGGGTGGGAATACACGTTTGAATCTGCGTGCGCCTGTTCGTCTGTGTCTATATGTCAGGTTGGGTCTTAGACTCCACCTCTCTGGGAACATCTCAGGCCCTCCAAAGTACGGAGGCCTATCTCCCCTCACCACACTCCCTGCCGGTGGCTGATGCCCTCAGACGTTGGTGTGCTGGTGGTTCTTGTCGACTGGGGCTGGGCACTCATGTATGTACCGGCTCACTCCTGGTGGCCAATTGGCGGGGCCTGGCGCCTGTGGCCCGGCTGGGCCCCTTCCGGGGGGTGGGGTGTCCTCAGGCCTCTGGCCTCTGGGCCTGAAGCTCGGTCCTCTCTGGCGCAGCTGGCTGCCGGCAGAGCCCGCGGGCACGCCACTGCAACCCCCTCTGGCCTCTGCTCTGTGACTGCTGGGTGACCTCTCGTTTGGGGCTCTACTCAGCTCTTCCCAGGAGGGTGGCACGGTTCCCCCCCTTTGGTGGTCCTCCTTGGGTCCTCGTACTCTGGGGCCTCTAGATGTCTGGGGCCTGGATCCCCTCCATACCTGCGTCATGCCCTGGGGGACGGGGCTATGGCTCCCCACACTCCCTAGCAGATCGTTACATGGGGAAACCTTTGGAATACAAGCATGCTTATCCACACAGGTGTACACACGGGTGTTCACAGACACAAACTACACCTTTCTTGGCTGCTACCTCAAAGCACATTGTGCGCTGTCTATCTTGCGTGCTGCACAATAACATTTAATATTTAGTATCTACTGTTATCTACTGCTAGCTAGTTTATTGTGATGGTGCTGTATTTATTATGTTGCTGTTTTTTGTTTGTTTGTTTTCTCTTCTGTTTTTTTTTTCTCCATACAGGTGATCCAGGTGTTTTGTTTGTTTTCTCTTTCTTTCTTCTCCCCTTTCTCACCATCTCTTCTCCCCTCTATTTTTCTTTCTCCCCCTCTTTCTTTCATTCTTTCTCCCTGTCCTATCCCTGTCCTATCCCCCAGTCATGTCTGTCCCGACTGTAACAACCGAAAATAAAATAAATACATAATTATAATAAAGGTCAATCAAATGGACCAATATCGCAAGGCCATGATGATCCACTTGGTAAAGTAAATCCGCTTGGCATCTCTCTTGGCCTTAAGACAACAATTCTGATGGCTAAAGATCCAAACGGGACAGGGGGAAAAAAAAAAAAAATTACACCAGGGCGTGTGCTTCTGGCTGAGGACCTGTGCTTCCGGCTGAGGCCATCTACAACACACCAGGGCCTGTACTCCTGGCTTTGGCCAACTACAACACACCAGGGCTTGCGCTTCTGGCTCAGGCCACCTCCACCCCACCAGGTCCTATGGCTCTGGCTGAGGCCATCTACACCCCACCAGGGCTTGCGCTTCTAGCTGAGGCCACCTACACCACACCTAGTCCTGTTCTGGTGGCTGGGGCTGTCTACAACCCACTAGGGCCTGTGCTTCTGGGTGAGGCCATCTGCACCACACCAGGACCTCTACTGGTGGCTGAGGCCATCTACATCACACAAGGGCCTGTGCTGCTGGCTGAGGCCAACTACACCACACCAGGGCCTGTGGCTCTGGCTGAGGCCATCTACACCCCACCAGGGCCTGTGGCTCTGACTGAGGCCATCTACACCACACAAGGGCCTCTGCTGGCTGAGGCCATGTACACCACACAAGGGCCTGTGCTGCTGGCTGATTCCATATAAACCAAACCAGGGCCTGTTCTGTTGCCTGAGGCCGAATACAACACTACAGGGCCTGTGTTTCTGGCTAACGTTATGTACAGCACCAGGGCCTGTTCTGCTGGATGAGGCCATCTACCTCACACCAGGGCCTGTGCTTCTGAATGAGGCTATGTACAACACACCACGGCCTGTTCTGCTGGCTGAGGCCACCTACACCACACCAGGGCCTGTGCTCCTGGCTTAAGCCAGCTACACCACACCAGGGCCTGTGCTTGTAGATGAGGATCTGTGCTGCCGGCTGAGGCCACCTACACCACACTAGGTCCTGTGCTGCTAGCTGAGGCCATCTACAACACACCAGGGCCTGTTGTGCTGGCTGGGGCTGACTTCAACACACCAGGGCCTGAGTTGCAGGATGAGGCCACCTCCACCTCACCAGGGCCTGTGCTCCTGGCTTTGGCCACCTACATCATACAAGGGCCTGTGCAACTGGTTAAATGCTAAATTGAGTCCTTGGATGAGGGTATTAGACAACCATGCAGTTTCCGTTAACACTGTAGTTAAATTGGAGGGTTGTGTTCGTAACTTCAAGTATTGCCCACCTCACCACTTGATTCCATAAAATGACACTTTGTGCTGGGGCAAGCAGCTTACAGCCATACCACCCTGAGCAAATTTAACCCATACAGTCTATAGGCGCTACAGCAGCCAATGAACCCAGCTTTGGAATGTAACCGGCGAAACAACTCAGCCCCACTGTCAGACAGACTGTCAACTGCAACGACTTTTAACTTTTTATACACACTCACAATTTAAAGACACTGTAGCAGGATTCCACAATCTCTGACAATCTCTGAACTTGGGCGCACACTCATACAGGTTGTCAACTGTGGCGAATTTAGCGACTCTATTCCAATCAAGACGCGACCTCTCGCGCTTCACATACACACACACAGCTTAGAAGCGCTGCTGCAGAGAACTCTGGCTCACTCCCCTCCGCGGCCCATATGTCCATAGCGGAGTACGTGGGAGGGCCTATTCTCATACACACTTGATCCCACACCTTGATTTAGCTATTTGGGGGTCCTCCACCTCCCCTAGGTCGCCACCCTAGCTCCCGTCCCACAGGTCTTGCTTCGCGTCCAAAGCAAGTGGGGCGAGCCACGCCTAAGGATAATTACTCTCTTACTTTCAGTCGTCATCCGCAACAAACAATTCGTTTACTCAGCTTATTACACCCCAGTTTAGTTGCTCTAATGCACTGGGATGGATGATGCTCACACACTGCCTCTTTGTCTACTGCCGCAAATTGACACTCAGAATTCAATCAACTTGGCGAACAGACAATTTAGATAAGCTCCAATATGCACACTTTGATTTAACAGGTGGTGCTTACCTTTATTTTGAAATGACCCGGGTCTCTGTTCGCTTTGCTGGTTGAGCCCCCAGGTCGCCCAATCTGTCTTCCTTAGCCTCCTATTGGAATCCCGGCACGAGCCCATTTAACACTTTATTTCTCTTTCACATTACTTCTAGAAGGGAGATGCCTCCTGCATGACATGTTGCCGTGGATCTCAAAATGGTGGTGTGCCCTGTGGAGATCCAGAAATTCTTTTATTGCTGCCATATAACCTGCATTATTATAATTGCATTAATAACATTCTTTACAGCATTATTTTATTAATAATATTTCTTGTAGTATTGATATTGCATTGAAGTTGTTTATTGAAGATGTTCATTTAAGGATCTTTCCATTATGTTAACTTTTATTACAGGTACGGCCAGAAGTATTTCATACACATTGCATAGTATTTGAGTTCATTCAGAGTTGATGTTCGGTCTATTAAAGGTTTTAAGCTTCACTGGCGTGACTGTCCAGGCGATCCATGGTGTGGGAGACCAGAACATAGAAGGATAACTGCATACATGCTTACAAAACACATACACATATAATACATATAATATAGGAACAGGCCTGAGGCCTTAACTCATTCAGCTTCTTGATGCAACCTGTTGCATTTTAGTCTACTTGGAAACAGATGACCCAGAGTCAAAAACCAGCCCCAGAGACCCTGAAGGCTTGAAGTTTATTGCCTTGTTTGGAAGGTGTTATAGAAATGAGAAGTTCTATGTCTGTTTATAGCCATCTAAGATGTACTATTGACTGTAATCGATGTATTTTAATCTGTAATTGACGCAAGAGGGGGCGTAAACCCCGATGCTATAAAATCATCATCAAGTGTATTTTTGTCAGAAGACATATGCTGATATTTCTTCTCCTGTGTGTTAATAAACTCACCGTTTGATTGCACTCTTCTGGGGCCTCCGTGGTTTGTTTCACTGCTCTGCATTGATTGATTTCGCGACAGCCCCTAACAGTTTTATTACAGAAGGTCTCTCTCAGGGCCTTCTTGATGTGCTGTTCTTCTGCCTCCCAGGCTGCTGCATCTGTGGGGATGGTGTTCGCTCTGTTCTCCAGAAGAGAAGGACAACCGTTGCCTAAGCGAAAACCTGTAGTGATCCCGTACGTGTCAGGAGTATCAGAACAGTTGAGATGCATTTTTTCTAAACGCCATGTCTCTGTGGCTTTTAAACCCCAAAACACGCTGCGCCAAAAATTGGTCCACCCCAACGATCAGGTCCCCGACACAAACAGAGTAACATAGTGTACGCTGTTAAGTGCCAGGAGGATTACCAGGATTTATACATCGGGGAAACCAAACAACCTCTGTCGAAGCGGATGGAACAACACAGAAGAGCTACCTCGTCAGGCCAGGACTCTGCAGTCTATTTACACCTACAGGCCAGTGGACACTCTTTCAGTGATGAGGATGTACACATCCTGGACAGGGAAGAACGCTGGTTTGAGCGCGGAGTCAAGGAGGCCATTTACATGAAAAGACCATCTCTGAATCGAGGAGGGGGCCTAAGGGTACATCTTTCGCCATCTTACAATACAAGTATTCTGGTTAACGACAAGTAAGACTAACATCTTTTACTTGCTAGCAAGGGAGGCCCGCTCGGTGTCTCAGGAAAGCACTCTGAATCCAACCACAGATGACCTCGCCTCTTGCTTCGCTTGCCGCCTTTTATTGAAAACAGTTACAGTACACACAAGCATCTCCCATTGTAAAACCCCCCAATGGTTACAAAAGATAAGACGCTAGGAATATCCTGACGCTGCAGGCATGGATGAAGGTGATGCTGACGCTGCAGGCGTGGATGAAGCCGATGCTGACGCCACAGGCATGGATGAAGCTGATGCTGACGCTGCAGGCGTGGATGACGATGCTGATGCTGCAGGCGTGGATGAGGATGCTGACGCTGCAGGCGAAGGCTGGATGAGCCCCTCGGATTCCCCAGCGGAGTCAGACGAAGGCTGAAGCGGTCCCTCTGACCCTCCAGCGGAGACAGAAGGCTGAAGCGGCTCCTCGGGCCCCCCAGCGATGACGAACGGCTGATGCGACTCCTCTGGCCCCCCAGCGATGACGAACAGCTGAAGCGGCTCCTCGGACCCTCCAGCTGAGACAGGCTGCTGAACGGGCCCCTCGGACTGGGGCTGAACTGCGGGAAACGCAGGAGACTGAGCTAGTGGCTGCTGGGCAGCCAACTGAGCTGAATGCTGCTGAGCAGGGGACTGAACTAAAGACAGCTGAGCAGGTGGTAAACAGTTCTTAGAATTCTCAGTCATTAAATTAGCAGTCCTAGATAGCATATCTCCGTGCTCGAAGGGAGCTGAGCAACAACAGTCATTATTGTCATCAGCCGCACAAAACACAGCCCTGAATAAACTGTCCCGTAGTCAGAAACAATAAAAGTGTCCTTTTCACTCACCACAGCCGGGAGTTCTGAAGTCCCAACATCCGGCTGTGGGGTCACGCGACGGCGGCGCAATTGTTGCTTTCTCCCCGCAGACGGACCTGACGGACCTGGCAAAACTTCCGGCGGGTGAAGCTGACGCGGCTGCTCCGGGGCGGCCGTTGTCCGCTGCTGCTGGACAAAGTTTGTTAATTCCCGAGCTTGCGCCGCCTCCCAGGCTTTATGCAGATTGGAAATTAACTCCAAAAATCCCTTGACCTGGCGGAGGTAGGGATTTCCTTCCAGGATCGCCTCGATGGCTTTTATCCCCACCACCTTCGCCCTTGCATTGATGGTGTGGGTTACCCAGTCCATCAGGCGTAAGATGCGTGTGAGATCGCTCTCCCCTGACAAAACCGCTGGATCCATTTCGTGGTCGCGTCGTACTGTCACGGCTGGGGCAGCACTCATGTGGTGTATTGAGAAAAGGATCCAAAATGCCGGTACTGGCTTGGGTGCAAGTGAGTGTTTATTTACAGAAGTGAGAAAGTGGCAAAAACAGGAAGAGCAGAGCGGGGAGTTAACAAACCTAAACTGGGGAAAACTAAAGAACTAACCTGAAACCAAACACACACGGGAGGAGGAGCAAAATGCACAGAGAATGTTGGCAGAGAGACGCAGAATGAATACCAGGTTACACAGCGTAAAGCAGGCGACGCGACAAAGAGCACAGACTGACACCCACTATATATACACACAAGGTAATCAGGAAATGGCACACAGGAGGGGACACAGCTGGAACTAATGGGCATAAAAGGACAGGGAGGAAACAGCACTGAAAATACTAACCCAAGATGCAGACCTTAAACGTAACACAGAAAGAACACAGAGACACAGACAGGAGGGGAGAGAGAGAGAGAGAGAGAGAGAGAGAATGGAGAGAGCACAGACATCATGGGCTGGAGAAACGTGATAAAACACGAGGGGGAAACAAGGCACAGGAGCTCAGAATTATATGAACACAAATACACAGAGGGAGACACAGGAGCAATTACACAAGGAAATCTGACAACCAATAGCTAAAAATAACAACCTAGGGACTAAAACGCTAAACTAACAAGGTAGACTCAAACCATAATACAAAATAACAAAACACAAAAACTGAAACCGCTGGGTCATAAGACCCAGGATCATGACAGAAAGGCCTTGTTAAGTCATGACGCATGTTCTTCGTCTCAGGATGGTAAATCATACCAAACCTAATTGGCAGGTTCAACTTTGTAACAAAAGACAAATCATCAGCCAGATTAATCTCAAACATTCATCCATCAGCCACACATCACACAACATAACCCTCTTGTCTTATCACATAATGAGTTTCTTCTCATGTAATCAAATGTGTGCCATGTTAAAACTTCTTCACACATCAGAAACTCAACAATCAGCTCACTCAGCTCACTCATTCAAGACCCCTCATCAGCATTCTGTTTTCTCTCCTATGATGCAACCATCTGTCCTCCTATAATATTAATCCACTAGTCCATGTACAGTGTTGGGAAGGTTACTTTTAAAATGTATTCCACTACAGATTACAGAATACATGCCCCAAAATGTATTTTGTAACGTATTCCGTTACGTTACTCAATGAGAGTAACGTATTCTAAATACTTTGGATTACTAAATATATTATCATGCTGTTTACAACTACATGAATGTGATTTATTACTATTACTGAAGGTCCGCGGCTCCGAACCGTAGTAAAGGGACCTCTGGCTTATACGTCGGGTTCCGTGTCGGGCTCGTAGCCGGAAAATAGCTTTACTTTGTTGTCTGGGTCAACTTTGCTAGCGAAAGACAGAGAGAGGCGTTGAAAGGCTGCTCCAACGGAACTTATTGTTTCGGAGGAAAACACGAACACAGTGTACAGTCGAGTCTTAATAGCTTACTTACAGCTGGGCTCGTCAGGCACTCTTCTTGGCTGCAGTGGTTATTATTATATTTACATGCTTCCAGCTCCCGTTTCTGCTCGATGATAACTCGTACTTTTCCACTCTCCTTTTTCTCCCTCCTCGCGCTCACAGACACATAACGGGTATGGCAGTCCATTCTCCCTGCAGCACGGACTACACTGCCCATGAGGCCACATTCTTTAGGGCTATGCCTGTAGCATTCTGCCTATTAGCTTAACACAACAACAAAGACCCTCTCCACACGTTCCCCGTTGATGTAAAGGGGAGCTAAGTCAGCGCTGTACCTCCTGAAGTCGACAATGACCTCTTTGGTTTTCTTAGTGTTCAGTGCCAGGTTGTTTCCTGAACACCAGGCTGCCAACTTCAGGACTTCCTCTCTGTAGTCTGCCTCGTCTCCCTTTGAGATGAGTCCGACTATTGCGATGTCATCATTAAACTTGATGATGAGATTGTTGTTGTGGGTCGAACTGCAGTCGTGGGTGTAGAGAGAATACAGGAGGGGGCTCAGCACACAGCCCTGTGGGGAGCCGGTGCTCAGTGTGCGAGTTGAGGAGAGATGAGGGCCGAGTCTTACAGTCTGGGGCCGGTTTGTGAGAAAGTCCTTTATCCAGGCACATGTGAGAGGAGGGAGGTCAAGAGTGAACAGTTTGGTGATGAGGATGTCCGGGATGATTGTATTAAAGGCTGATCTGTAGTCCACAAAGAGCATTCGGACACAGGAAGTGAACACCCTCATCATTGAAAGAGTGTCCACTGGCATGTAGGTGTGAATAGACTGCAGAATCCTGGCCTGACTCTTTGATGTGCCAACAAAGGAACTGTGATAGTGCATGTGCAAGGAGTAGAAGTAGTAGTGGAGATACTTTGGGTCAACCAAAGTAACAGAAGGTGCAGAAGACAAGTGAAGAAGTGCATGCAGGGTGGAGTGGGAGGAGATGACTGTCAGAGGTGAATGATAGCAGCAAGAGTGAAAGGGAGGGTTTACGAGACAGCAGTGAAACCAGCTCTGATGTATGATTTAAAGATGGTGGCACCGATAAAACGACAGGAAGTGGAGCTGGAGGCATCAGAGTTGATTTTCATCAGGAGTGACCAGAACAAGAAATGAGTACATCATAGGGACAGCTCAGGTTGTTCAGTTTGGAGATGAAGTAAGAGATGTAAGGCTGAGATGGTTTGGACATGTGCAGATAGTGGAGATGTTGGACAAAGGATGTTGAAGATGGAGCTGCCCAGCAGGAAGAAAAGAAAAAGACCTCAGAAGTGCCTCTTAGACGTGGGTCAAGAGGAGATGCAGAGGGTTGTTGTGACAGAAGACGATATTAGAGACAGGATGATTCACTGTGATGACATATCAGGAAGCTGCCAGCAGGACTGATTTACAAGTCAAATAATTTATAAAGTGATGCTAACTGATGTATTGTCTGCGTTATCTGCTCTGTATCCTGCAGGATCGTCTACCACCTCAGGCTCAAATAACAGAGACAACAGTCCCATTGTTTATGGGACTGTTGTCTCTGTTATTTGAGTTGCTCACAACCTTTTCCACCTAATTAACATATACATCAAATTCAGTTTCTATATTTAATTTATTTATCTGAATGACAACGGGAGGCTGGATTGGAATTAGAAGCCAGTGTTAATGAAAGAACAAATTAATTAAAGTTGTTGATCAAAAATGATTCACATTTTGTTGTGGAAGTTTTCCATTAAATAAAGCCTGCAGACGAGTGGTGAGCGGTAGCTAACATTCTTTAATCAAAGCACACAAAGAACAGACAACCAAGCTTGATGGAGCCCCTGCATGTCCGCGGGACAGACGGTCAGCAGAGTCTCACTGAACCTAGCATGGCTCTCAGTTAAATACCTTCTCCAGGAACAAAAGGAAGTACACAGCTGTTTCACACCTTAAGGTTCACACTCCCTTGCTACCTCCCAGAGTCCTCGAAGAGACAAAAGATTCCTTCCTGTGGAGCTGTCTGCTTCCCCCAACTTCCTAAATAGACCCCCATCATTTGTCTTACAGTATGGGTGTGAGACATGTTAAAATCCAGTGGCACCAAGGCATTATACAATAAAATAATGTGATTTATACATAAGTAAAAGAAATTCCTATACACATGGGTATTCATAGATTTGGAAAACTAAACAGCTGAGTCCACAATGTTCATTTTATTACAATCACTTGTGTTGTTGTTGTTGCTGTAATTGTTCCACTGAGATGGTTTTACAACTTCACCCTTTTTATTTTAGTTCAGTTGTGTGGAGCCTGGCCGTACATTGAAAATGCTGTAATTGTGGAAGAATGTCCAATGTATTTGAAATACCAGTGTAATCATTATTATAAACTAGCTGGTCCAGAGACTGTGAACTGTTACAATGATGGTAACTGGTCTGAACTACCCACCTGTGAAGGTATGAAAAAATAATTTTCACTCCAAAGGTTTATTAAAAATGTTCTTAAAAATTCTTCTCATGTTTGCTTTTCCTGTTTTTCTTTTTGCAGAAGCGTTCTGTGTAGTGGATCCTGCTTGATATGCTTGTTATGGTCTTGTAAAAGCTTCATCTGAATATATGCGGGAAAGAGCAACGAAGCCTTTTCCTTGTACAACAAAAGACTATTATATCAATGTTGTGCATTGATGCACTAAAAGAAGAATATTTTTGAGCACATGTAAGTATAGAAACAATCTCTTGATATTTTAACTTGTTTCTCTTTCAGTTTCTTTTTTCCTGTAACAGGTAACGTACATGAAAATTAATTCTCCAGGAACTGATTAACATATAATTTCAAGAGGAATAGAGAAAGATAAATAAATAAATACAAATTTCCCACACAGGAACATATTTAAATAGAAACCTGACATTTCTGCAGCTGATGTTTGTCTATAGAATCGTCCCCAACTTCCAACAGCCAAACTCATCTGTCCGCCTTTGCCCCAGCACATCACAAAAAGGAGGAGATTCACTCTTTAACACAGGAAGAAAAATTCAGAATCAGAAAGACTTTGGCTTTGTCTCAATTCCTAGGTCGCATCCTTCAGAGGCTGCATGTCACAGCGACGCAACAAAGGATGTCCCAATTCATAGACTCCTCCGAGTCCGGCCGACAAATGCGTCCTTAATTTCCCCGAATTTGAAGGATGGGTTGGGTGTATCCTTCGTGGCCCAACCTATCCCAGAATTCATAGCGCCAATTCCAGTTCCCAATAATGGCAGCAGCTACTTTCTTTTCAATACTTTAAATTATTAATTATAATGTTTCCATGATAATATAAAAATATTTTTCAAACACTGCAATGGCAGAGGAGCGTGGCTAAAGAGTTAAAATATGATCTTTCTGGGTCACAAAATAAACTTTTAACATATTTTCAGGCAAGATTGTTGTTGTGGCCATTTTTGTTGAATGTTTATAAAATGCAATTTGTATTCATTTTAGTTTTTTCTTTAAAGTTGTAAGAATATACTGACCTAGTTTTGTTATGTAAATTTGTAATTAATTTTTGGAAAAGTTTTTGGAAAGTGATTGGTTTATTAGCTTATGGACCCTCCCATTAATCAGGGGATTAAGAGCACCCTGGAGGGGTGTGGTAAATGTTTTGTTTTTTGTTTGCCAAATGTCAGATGGGAGGGTTAGAAAATGATTTTTTTGACCACTTTTGAAGTTGTTAAAGCAAATTAAGTTAACTTTCGTTTAATTTTAAGTTGTAAGAAGTTATTTGGTTGATTTTTGTTTATAATTTTCCACAGAATAAATGCCATATGATTTTTAAACAATGGAGTCAGAAGTGCGTTCTAAAACAAACCTCCCGTTGCCACCCATGGCCTTTTTCTTGGACTTTTTTGGTGTTTGGAGCATAAAAGGCCGTGACAATTGTAGCTGTGTAAACTTCAAATATCTACCCACCAGCTCAAAAGCTGACCAGGAGGTCGAGGCTCACTAGAGCCAGCAAGAACAGCAAACTCCCTGGCACATCGTTTTCAGATCCCCGCGATCTTTCACTACTCAGGTTAAACATGATATATAAGTCACTTAGATAACTTAAAAATTGTTTGATTTTTTCATTGTTTCATTTGTTCCTGAGTAAATCGGTTTGGTTGAGATTAAAGTTACAGTTTTCACACAGCTGAATAAACGTCAAACAGAAAACTGATCAAACAGAAGTGTGAAAAGTGTGAACCTCAGACGACGAGGTTAAAGGTACCTGTTGGTGAAACTGCTCTTCAGATTGTCCAGTGTGTTATGGAGGGATTGGGAATCATTGTCCATGATTGCCAGCAAATGTTAAAATGGCATAAAAGTAAAATATGAGGAATAAAAGCAGTCTGGCTCTATAAGAACAGAGAGGATTTTCCTTCTGGCTTACCTTTAAAACACAGTGAGTCAGTCCTCACTAATAAAGTTTACTGGATTTGAGCTGCTAACTGAAATAGTCACTTTGTTGCTTCTGTCTGATTATGTTTAGGTTGCCCCACAGCTGACATTTTTTATGTAAGTATAATTTTTTTTTTCAAATAAATACATTTCTATTTAAATGTTTTTTACACTGCTGTTTAAAAAACAAAAAAAAACAAAAAACATTTCAACGAAGTATATTAAATTGTGCATAACATTTACACAGCAGTTTGACAATTATTTGTTTGTATCTTAATCAGGAAGTGTGCAGAGTATTCAGAGAACCCAACTGACAACACAACCTATAGGGAAACTCTTCAGCCAGAACCTGCAGAGCAACAACAGAACATGTTTCTTTTCTTTGTACAGTTTTGGGGCTGATTGTTCTTTAAACACCACACTAACACACTAACTTTTAATGCACTCAATACATGATGTGTACATTGTATCCACAAAGTGTCGATGCCAGAGGTCTGAATTAACTGTTTCATCATCAGAGACATCTTTGTGTTGCCTTGTCTGCTAACTGTGTAGAGCTGTTTTTTTCTTTGTACATAGTCAAGCAGATAAGACTGCTTTATGACTTTTTTTTTTCAGAACAGAAAATAACTGTTCAGAAGCTATGCCCAGTTTTTCTGGTAAATTATCTCCTAAAAACCATGCAAATAAAATGTGCATGTGGCCACCTAACCAGCATCGTACCTGAATTTTTACTTAATCAAAAGCAATCAATACCAACCAATGGAAAACCTCATGTATATTAAGACAAGTCATAACATTAGACTGAAAACATTCTTTGTAGTAAATGTTTGTTAACAGACTAACAATACAGTGCTCAGCTGAAAAAACCCTGTATTTCACCATCCAGGACAGGACAAAGGAGTGGCTGAGGCTTAAATACACAGAGAATGGTTATTGGGGCAAAACGGAGACAGCCGAAATTTATGAGGGACAACGACACAGGGGATGTTAATCTAAACACTGAGCCCCAAAGACGAAGGACTAACAAAATAAAACAGGAAATAACTGAACACGGGAACAACTAACACAGAAACTAATTCTTGATATACAGAACAGAGGAGGTGCCACTACAACCCCCCAGTGCCCCCCTCTGGCAAGAGGGGGGGCACTGGGGGGTTGTATTACCTATGTTGGTAATATTGTAATAAGGCTGCATAAAACTGGTGCATCTCAGGGCCAACAAGGAACAGGAAATAGTTCACACTCTTATATGATCTAATACTTATTTGTCTTTCCTGAACAAGTTTGCTCTTAAAGTTAACTCCATCCTGGGAGAGTGAATCTTAATCTGCTTCTACTTAGCTCTGCAGAGAATCACTATTTGGTTTTCATATGTACCTATTTTCAGTGATATCAACTTTAATAGCAGGAAATTGACTAGGCATGTAACTATTTTCTTTCTCTTCTTTTCACTATATTTCTCAAGTCAATTTCCTGGAGGAACCCAAGGGATAAATAAAGTTTCATCTAATCTAAGTAACCTATATTTGACAACAGGATGTAATATTCACAATTCTAAGTCAGTGAGCTGAAAATATAATCACAAAAGATGAGATACAAAACTTTATTTCACAACTAACACTTTAAAAGGAGGATTTTAGACAAAGACTGAGGGAGGGCGACCTATGTTCCCAAGGGAGGACAAATCTGTCCACACCAGTATAAAGTACACCACACTTAACAGGGAATCTACACACTGCAAATGACCATATGTAAATTAATGACACGGCACTCCATAAAACTAAGATGGGACCCCTAATTACAACTCCCTGCCTAGCTTGGGAGGCACTGCATCTAGTGCTCCGATAACCACTGGGACCACTGTTACCTTCACCTTCCACATCTTCTCAAGCTCTTCTTTGAGCCCTTGGTACCTCTCCAGCTTCTCGTGTTCCATCTTCCTGATGTTCCTGTCACTCAGTATTGCTACATCGATCATTGTAGCATCTTCTTCCACTTGTCCACCACCACTATATCCTGTTGGTTAGCTGACATCACCAAACAGGTAAATGGTAAATGGCCTGTATTTATATAGCGCTTTACTAGTCCCTAAGGACCCCAAAGCACTTTACATATCCAGTCATTCACCCATTCACACACACATTCACACACTGGTGATGGCAAGCTACATCGTAGCCACAGCCACCCTGGGGCGCACTGACAGAGGCGAGGCTGCCGGACACTGGCGCCTCCGGGCCCTCTGACCACCACCGGTAGGCAACGGGTGAAGTGTCTTACCCAAGGACACAACAACCGAGACTGTCCAAGCTGGGGCTCGAACCGGCAACCTTCCGATTACAAGGCGAACTCCCAGCTCTTGAGCCACGATCGCTCACGTGATGTTCGTTAGCCACCATTTTGTTCAATTCACTAGCCACTGAGCATTGCTGTTATGGACTGTGTCCTTCTCCCATATGCTCTTTCAGTATTGCTCAATCTCCAGCCTTGGTGGTGCCGTTCTGGCTGCCCAGCCAAGGCAAGCCGCTCTCCTCTGCCCTGGCTGGTGATGTCAGCAAGCCACTGTCTTCTGGACTTACTGGTGATGTCAGCCACCTGCTGTCCTCTGCCCTGGCTCATGATGTCATCGTGATGTCATTTTGCCACAGAATAATAGTATGTCAGTCAGTGGCGGTCCTAGCCTGTTTGGCGCCCTGGGTGAACACTCCCTCTGGCGCCCCACCCCCCCACACACACACATATGAAGAGAGAGAGAGTATGCATAGTATGCAAGCGGCTACTAAACAGACATCATAATTCGTCATACAATGAGAACAGGACAAATCAACAATTGACACTGACTAATTAATATTATATTATTGTATATATTGTTTGGAGTTTAGTCTGTTACTGTTACTATTTTTACCATTTCTTCTTGGAGGAACTGTAACCCACATAATTTCCTTAGGGATTAATAAAGTATTCTGATTCTTAATGTTTCAGGATACATGACCTGCCATTATCCAATGACACATCTGCTTACCTGTATCTTTTGCTCGCTTCTCCTTGTAGGAGCCATAATTAAATGTATTGAATTTTAATGATCACTGGGTTTTCATTTGTTTGGTTGCTATGGTGATGTGTAACGGGAGTCACGTGGGTGCTAGCGGTGACATTAAGAGGGCGTTGTCAGTCTGTCTTTCACTGGTTTGATTTTGACAGAGAGGAGGGCTGGGTAGCCGTAGTTTTTGTTGACCGCAGCACAACGAGTTTCCCCTTGTTGCATTAGAGCTGTGATGTTTTAAGAGTTTGAATCGCGAGCCGATCACATTGCTTTGTAAACTTTTCAAGCACTTTAATAAACAAGCAAGCAATTCCACCTCTCGCATTATTGTGTACAGTTGACAGCGCGTCAGGCAAATAGGCTCCATCCCCGGCCTCTAGCGACTGTGGAAGTCGCTACACTCCTCCTCTTCTTTTCTCTTTTCTTAAACTTTAAAAACGGGTTGTGTGTGAGACTTTAAATCAACAAAATATAAAATATACATTTTAAATTGTTATTGATCCCTTTACCCCTGGTCCTAAAGTGTATATTTATTTTCTTACTCTTCTTATATTTATTGTTTGTTTACTTGCACTGCTGTAACTGGAGCCTCGTCGTCTCGTCTCTCTCTATACTGGACTGTATGTAGCGGAGATGACAATAAAGTTTACTTTGACTTCAGCAGCGAGCAGGCCGAGGGCTCTCGCGCTCACTTTTCATGTATAGAAAAACATCGGTGCAAATTATAAGTCTGGATCATAATGTCTGCTGTTTTCTTGTTTGTTGTTTTGTTTTATTTTGTTTTATTTTGCGAGTTGGTTATTAGATGCTGCTCCAGCCAGCCAGAGAATCCCCCGCCGCCCCGCCCTCTCCTCCCTGTGCTGCAAGCAGCAGGCGCACCTCGCAAACGGAGGGCGCCCTTACTCCCAGCAAATGGGCGACAGAAAACCGATCGGTGCCTATGCCATCCTCAATATGCGCTGGCTGCCGTCGGGGCAGCATTTTTATTATTTTTTTTTTTTTGCCGATGCCCGTGATGCCGTCCCCAAACACGATGCCGCCCCGGGCAACCGCCCGTGTCGCCCGTATCTAAAACCACTACTGATGTCAGTAGTTAGTGCAAAGGTGGTCAACTCCAGGTTTCGAGGGCCGGTGTCCTGCAGGTTTTAGATATGTCCTTGATCCAACACAGCTGATTCAAATGGCTAAATTACCTCCTCAACATGTCTTGTAGTTCTCCAGCGGCCTGGGAATGAACTAATCATTTGATTCAGGTGTGCTGACCCAGGGTGAGATCTAAAACCTGCAGGACAACGGCCCTCAAGGCCTGGAGTTGCCCATCCCTGGGTTAGTGCGTGCCAACTGGATAGAGCATTCTGATTGGCCCGCTAATTTCAAGCATATTGTTCATTGGTGGATTTCTCTTCTGCACACAGGTGGTTCTGACCTGGGCAGCAGGAGTCACTTGATGACTTTTAGAATCATCTTTTCTGACTGAATGACTAAAACTTACAGTATTTGCCTGTCTGCAGTGAATTCTCCCACATTTCAGTCATTCAGTGATTAAAATAATATGAACTTTTAATATTCATTCAGATGTTTTCTGACTCTAAATTTTCTTTTGTCATTTCTCAGCTTTTTCTCATTTACATTTTAAACATGTTCAGGTACTTTTCAATTTCTTCTTCGTGATAAGATAAGATAAGATAACCTTTATTAGTCCCACACGTGGGAAATTTGTTTTGTCACAGCAGGAAGTGGACAGTGCAAAAGTTATGAAGCAAAATTAGAATAAAATAAGAATAAATACAGTACACAACTGTACAGAATAGAATAAAATAAAATACTATATACAGTAGAATAAAATAGAATAAAATATACAATAAGATAAAAATAGAATACAAATGCTATATACAACTGAGTAAAAATACAACGATGCCAGAAAAGATTATTACACATTAGTGTTATTGCACATGTGTGGATGTGTGTGTTTGATCAGTTAAAGTCTTTGTTGTGGAGTCTGACAGCAGTGGGGAGGAAAGACCTGCGAAATCTCTCCGTCCCACACCGTGGGTGCCGCAGGCTCCAACTGAAGGAGCTGCTCAGTGCTGTCAGAGTCTCCTGCATGGGGTGGGAGATGTTGTCCAGCAGGGATGACAGCTTAGCCACCATTCTCCTGTCACTTACCACCTCCACTGGGTCCAGAGGGCATCCTAGAACAGAGCTGGCCCTTCGGATCAGCCTGTTCAGTCTCTTCCTGTCCCCAGCAGAGATGCTGCCACCCCAGCAGACCACACCATAAAAGATGGCTGAGGCCACCACAGAGTCATAGAAGGTCTTCAGTAGTGGGCCCTCCACTCCAAACGACCTGAGTCTCCGCAGCAGGTACAGCCTGCTCTGCCCTTTCCTGTAGAGGGCGTCTGAATTATGAGTCCAGTCCAGTTTGTTGTTCAGATGAACACCAAGGTACCTGTAGCTGTCCACAGCCTCAATGTCCATACCTTGGATGTTCAGTGGTTGCAGTGGAGAATGCTTGTGCCTGCGGAAGTCTACCACCAGCTCCTTGGTTTTACTGGCATTGATCTGGAGGTAGTTCAGCTGGCACCAGTCCACAAAGTCCTGAGTCAGTCCTCTGTACTCCTTGTCGTCCCCATCAGTGATGAGGCCGACTATTGCAGAGTCATCAGAGAACTTCTGCAGGATGCACTGGGTGGAGTTGTGGGAGAAGTCTGCAGTGTAGATGGTGAAGAGGAACGGAGCCAGAACCAGTCTTTGGATTGTCAGCTCTCAACAGTTCTGCACTTTTGTTTTCAGGTGAAAAATTCTGCATTATTCAGCTCATTCAACATTTTTAACTGAACATTCAGCAGTTATTTCATTTCAGCTCAAAACATTCAGCTATCAGCATTCACACTGCAGTTTCTTCAGAAAATGTATTTTCTACTTTTTTCATTGATTTGTTGTGGTGTGTTTAGTTGCCTTGTACAGCACGTCAAAGTTGTATTTTTAAATCGTGCTCTATTTGGATTGGATTACACATTAAAAAAAAAAGTGCAACCAAAAACTGTTTTTGTTGAGCTTTAGTAAAATAAAAATAAAATACAACACAAACACAAAATGAAGGAGAGATGACAAAAACAATGGGAGAAAGAAAGGACAGGACGGAGGAGAAAAAAAACAATCATCACATCTCAGATTTCGGCACACTGGGCTAAACTATTCGTTTTAGGGAAACATTGCAATGAAAAATGTGAGTATTGATGAGACAATAGAGAATGTTATATTACACTGTATGAGGAAGAAGCAAGAAAACTGATTGAAAGCCTAAATGGATTTAATCTTAAACTACATTTAATTGATTTACTTAGAAATAAATCAGGAAGCAAAAGTTATCAGGCCATATTTAATTATCTTAGACAAACGCATTTGTATGACATTTCGATCCACTCAATACCAGTTGGTGGCGGTAATTCACCAATTCGTTGTTTGTCAACAGCCAAGAAGAAGAAGCAGCAGGCGTCTCCTGCGCTGCTAGGAGCAGGAAGTTGAACAACGACAACAAAGGCTGTGTTAGTTGAAATAATAATATATTTAATACTGGTAGATATGGTTTTTGTCTTCCCTCTGGTTTTGACTTAAGTGAGGTAAGTTTCCGGGTCTGAAGAACTAGCTTGTTGTGTTGTCGCTGACACTGGGACGTTTTCGCCTGTTGTTAGCTTAGCATCCATTTACTACTTTGGATCATCTGTTTTCATTTCAACGTTAGAGTTGAATTGTATACTTGATCCAGTCACGACTGTGTTCGGATGCGGTGTTATAGCTGTCAGTGCAAAGACAGCACTAGCTTTTATTGTGTTGCATTAACGTTACGCGGCGGCATTAGGACCACAGAAGCCATTTAACAGTGTCTGCCAATGAAGGACTGTCGAGAAGACAAAGGCTGTCCCAGAGTCATTTGTAAATGGCTTTCTGTCCCTGCGACAGAGCTGCCCAGGGTTTGGTCCGCTTCTTGCTCTGTGACAGCTCCAGCGCCCCTTCGTCCGAATGGGATAACCGGAAGAAAATAATGGACGTGACATTCACGTGCATGTGATGTGTCAGGATTAGACATTACCTTCAATAACTGCACAGCATTATTGGTTTTATAAACAGGACCTTTGAAAGCTGTATGTGTCTTCACAAGTGGAATACCATCTTAGACCCGCAGCATACAGTCCCCAAAACCAGTGGCTAACTACCTTCCTTTTATTGCAAATTCTTGAAAAAGTAGTTGCTAAACAGCTAACTGATCATCTGCAGAGGAATGGTCAAGTTTCAGAGCTCATCACAGCACAGAAACAGAATTAGAGAAGGATACAAATGATCTTGTTATGGCCTACAGCGTTCAAAATTTTATTACAGTGATAAGAGCATTTTGTAGATCAAATTGAATTAAGTTGAATTGAATTACTGGCACAAGATGGTGCTAAACATGTTCAAAAAACTTACTTCTTAAATCCAGACAGTGTGAAAATTTATGCCAGTTTTTAGAGTTGGGCTTTATGGTGTAAATTAGCCTTTATACACGTAGTGTTTAATGTCCACATTAATCAAGGTATCTAAACCAGTCATGAGTGTTAAAGTTTGTAAAACAAAGTATTGCATTAATATATGGTTAAATGTGTTTTAGAAAAGCACTACATAAAGATCAGCCCTTTCGATATTTTTCTCTTTAAGCAGGTCCTTGTGCGGAAACCTTTGGACACACCTGACACCTTATTTGCTGAGCAGGACTATGGAGGAAACAAGCAGGGAGGCAGTTGCCACTGCAGTGCAGCGTGTGGCAGGGATGCTGCAGAGGTCAGATCAGCTGGATAAAGTGGAGCAATACAGAAGAAGAGAGGCCCGTAAAAAGGCGTCAGTGGAAGCGCGGCTCAAGGTGATGTGTTTCCTCTGTGTGTACTGTTATTGTTATCTTAGCAATGTCTAGTATTTAATTCAATAACAGCTAAGATAAAGGTATGCTTTTTTTTAATATCAAATGTATTAATTAGTAATCTACACAGTAAATGGATACACGTTAAACAAGAAAGCAAAGCATTTGTATATAGCACAAGGTTATTAAGTCACAGTAATTCAACAATGATACTGAACATGAATCTGTTTCCTGATGGTCCTTGATGTTCTTCAGGCAGCCATTCAGTCCCAGTTGGATGGTGTTCGGACTGGACTGACCCAGCTGCACAGTGCTCTGCTAGATGTCAAAGATATCCAGAGCTCATTGGCTGATGTCAGTAAAGACTGGAGGCAGAGCATTAACACCATTGAAAACCTAAAAGATGTCAAGGATGCTGTAGTTCAGCACAGCCAGCTGGCTGCTGCTGTGGAAAACCTAAAAAATATCTTCTCTGGTAAGTTTAGCTGAACCTAAAAACTTCAATCTAAAAGATGCCAACAATATTCTGTTACTATAGAAACCTTATCTGCTCTTGGTTTTTACTGGCATGGGTGTCTTTTTCCTTTGCTTTGTGTCTAGTGCCAGAGATAGTGGGAGAGACACAGCAGCTGATAGAACAGGCAGAGCTGCTGCAGGCCCACAGGAAGCTGATGGAGCTGGAGTGTTCACGTGATGACCTCATGTATGAGCAGTACCGTATGGACAGCAAGAACACCAGTGACATGCATCTCATTTCCATCTACTTTGAAGATGTAAGCGAACATAGCAAAGTCGACGTAGAGAGTTGGACCAGTGGCAGCCTTTTTACTCATAATAATGAGTAAAAAATAGTTTGACCTGGCTTCATGAAGTGACACCAATTCCTTAAACTTGTGTTCATTCTTTCTTTTTTCTTTTTTAACCTTTATTTAACCAGACAAAAAAAATCCTGTGATTAAGAATATAGCCTGGTTCAACACAAGTAGTTGTACAGAAGCCTCTCAAAAAGCTTTTGCTCTCTCTGTTCTCTTCCAGGTTCAGGGACTGTCAGACGAGCTGGCTAAACAATTATGGATGGTACTGCAGCGGTCCATGGTAACAGTTCGTCGTGACCCCACCATGCTGGTGTCAGTAGTTCGTATCATTGAGCGGGAGGAGAAGATTGATCGGCGTATGGTTGACCGAAAAAAGCAGACTGGGTTCATCCCGCCTGGGCGGCCCAAAAAGTGGAAGGACAAGATGTTTGAGGTCAGAACAGAATAATACTTTGTAAATACTGAGAGAAAAAACAACAGAAACAATTTCAAAGGGTCCGAAAACTCTCCACATCTTTTTAAGTACCTGCCAACTCTTCCTTCTTCTTCTTAAATTGTATCAGTCATTGTGTTTGTGTGTACTTATCCAAAACTTGTTTACATTTAATTTGCCTGTAAACTTACCTTTGCTTTTATTTTCATTTTCTTCATAAAATATTTCAGTCTTTGTATTTCTGACCATATGGTTAGTATTCTGTCAGCTGTAGGACTGGTGTATGTCTGCAGTGATCTCCATCCACTTATGGAGACCCCTTTGACTCATTTAAACCTGTGTTTGCAGTCATGGTTGACACAGCCACAAAGCCAGTGAGCATTTATGAAGCCTTTGGTGGATTCTGTTGCAGGTGTTGGAGGGTACAGTCAGCACCCGCATTGAGGGCACACAAGCAGTCACAAGAGAGGCTGATAAAATGTGGCTGGTTCGTCTTCTAGAAATAACCAGGAAATATGTTCTGGATGATCTGATTGTTGTCAAAAATCTCATGGTGCAGTGTTTCCCTCCACACTACAACACATTCAACAGGTCAGAGATGTCACATTTATGCTAAATGTTTATAAATGTCTTTCAGTCCCAACAATCATCAGGTTATTTGTACATAACTAAAAAATTGAAGATCTGCAGATCTATCAAACTGTTTCCATAAAACAGTGAGGTAAAGGGGCTTTGTACATTTAGCAGTCCCCCGCCAGGGACTACATGTGAAAATGAGTCTGGCTAAATCTGGTATATTTAAGTGCTCATGTTCATTCATATGCATTGTCCTTTTTAAATAAACATGAGTCAACAATATATTCTACATATATGCTTTTGTGTATCGTATTCAGAGACGTGCTCACCCACATGTGCACCATGTATGCGTGTTTCAGGTTTTTCCGTCTTTACCACAATGCTGTGTCCACGCGTGTCAAAGAACTGGCCTCTGAGGACTTGGAGGCGAATGAGATTGTGTCTCTTCTGACGTGGGTCCTCAACACATATAAGAGGTACACACACAAAACACACTTTGCGAGTCTTTGCTTGGAAGCACGTATTTAAACTGACCTAACCCTGGGGCATCTTACTACTGTTGAGCAAAACTCATGAGGAACTGCAGGTGTGACAGATGTACTGTTATAGAACGAGTGTGTGTGTGTGTTTGTCCCAGCGTGGAGATGATGGGCCATCCGGAGCTCTGTTCAGAGTGTGACATCCACCAGCTGGAGCCTTTGCTGCCTCGAGAGGTGGTGGACGACCTGCTCAGCAAATATGTGAAGACCTTTACAGTAAGTTACTACCAGGAACTCTCTGGATTGTCTCATTCAAGTTATTGTGCCTGTAATATTTATTTATACAGTATATTGTGCAGTTTAAATTCTCATGTAATTAAAAACTGTGAGTGCTGCACTACAGTAGACCGGGTCCTTGAACATCCAACTGCAAAAAAACAGCTCCTCATGTCCTCATATCTGTAACTTGTAATGTCAGCATCTCATTAAAAAATGACAATATGTCACAAGGAACAGAAATCAAGTCAATTCCTTTATCTGTTTGACGTTCATGTCTTTAGTCTAATATAACAGGCTGGCTACGCAAGGCCCTGGAAACGGATAAGAAAGACTGGCAAAAGGAAACAGAGCCTGAGGCTGATCAAGACGGATACTATCAGACCACACTGCCGGCCATCGTCTTTCAGGTAACACACAGCTCCCCTGTGAGGAGTGCTTTAAGATTTTCAGTATGCCTGGACTGTGGGTTCGCTCGAGTTAAGTGGCCGTGGACTTGGTGTGTTGATAACACACGCCTCGTGTGAATGTTCTCAGCCAGATGTTTTTTGAACCAAGCGTCAGCACTCGTATTACAGACCACACCTGTTTTTTCAATAGCATTACTAGTTACCTCTTTAAAATGTAATAAGCCATGTAACTATTTAAATTAGTTTAACTACTTGAAACACACTACACTTGATTATTTGTAAAAATGTTTCAACAGTAGCAGAGGATCCTTTACAGGCTCCACACGTTCTGTTAAGTTTGTGTCTTTTGATATTGCACCATTTTTATTCCTGTAAACATTTTTCTCTGCTTATTCCCTGGCATGCTCACCTGCCTTAGCCTGGTTCACTGCTGCAGTAATGCACTTTGATTGGCAGAGAAGAGTCAGAGCACAGAAAGGAGATACAATTTTATACAACTGTAATTAAACTTGGTTATGTTTAGCTAGTTACTCTCCAACACTGCTCATTGTTAAAAGTAGTTTATTTTCACTGCACTTGATCAGGTGGACAGTCATGAAAACCTTTATCAGGCACAGTATTAGTATGAAGTACAAGCTGTACCTCACTGACTGCAGTTTAAAGGATTTGCTGTGACATTCAGTGTACTGTGTGATGTGTGCTACATTGTACTTGCTTCTTGAAAGTACTCATCTGATTCTGTCTCGACTCCTCAGATGTTTGAGCAGAACCTACAAGTTGCTGCACAGATTGATGGAGATTTTAAAGAAAAGGTTCTGAAGCTTTGCCTGAAACAAATGAACACTTTCCTTATCAGGTATTTTTGTCATACTTTTGTATTGTAACAGTTCAAGAAAAATATGAGTGTGATTTTGAATTGTATGAAAGTGTCATTTAAACCACAGCTTTATGATAAGCACCTCCTAGAGTAGAGAGTTTCAGGCCTTGATTTTCATGCTCAGGCATATGCAAACCCTAGCGCTGTGCAAACAAACTTGTATTTTCCTGTAGCTATTTCCTTCACGAGGACTTAATAGTTCCACTGAGGTGTACACTAAGGGACAATTCACTGCATATAGTTACACTGACAAATACCTTTATTTCCATTCTGGTGCTGTAGGTAAAATCATTCACCAGCAACTTTAATGAATGGAGGCTGCACAGTACTATATACTAATGGCCTTATAGTACTCTGTTTATTCCATCTGCTCTCTTGTTGCGCACCCTCACACCACAGTTTCACACAGCATAACCATTGTTTAAAATTTGTGCGAGAATTATTAGTCTGCATTTTCTAGTGTTGACTTATTGTGAGACTGACTCAGTTCCTTGAAAAACTGTGGACCAGTTAAAACCAGCGTGATGAGACTTTGTCATTAATCATTGAATAGAAGCTTGAAGTATGTTAAACATTTGAGAGAATCCGGATCATTGTGATGAATAAAACTGTTGTGATGTGAATCCAGTTCTAATTGTTTCTGTTCTCACCTCATTCGGAAGTGTGCTACAAGTGCACCTTGCAACCTTGGGCACAAAATGAACATCCTCAACGTGGTTCATAAAAGTCCCTGGGTCTCCAAATTAAAAGTAGCTAATAATGAATAGTAATTGCATCCATTTAGAGAACAAGTAAGAGAACAAACTACTGAAATATCTTTACCAGTAACTATGTGTGTTTTGTTTGCAGGTACAGGGAGGAGGCGGTGAGCTACAAAGAAGAGCACCTGAGAGACAGGCAGCTGCCTCAGTGTTATGTACAGTATATGATAGCCATCATTAACAACTGCCAGACATTCAAGTGAGTTATAATTTCATTCATGAACTAGTGTTAACATATTATCCAAATGAGAGGTGGATTACTCTGTAATTTATTGTCATCAGCTCGCTGGGTTGGCATGAACACCTAAGATTGTGACACCATAGGTGCATCTACTAATGATCTCAGACAAGTTCAAATCACACTGACTGGCAGTGTGCTGGCAAAGATTGTTGAAGATTTCTGTCTGTTTACCTGTGCGTGATACAGTAAGAGCTCAGTGACACTGAGCTCAAGCTCAGACATTCAGCTGTGGAAAGCTGTGATGTGCTGAGATCTTAATGAAGGCAAATCACTTTCATCATATGAAGCTGCTCCTGTTTGTTACACACACATTCTGGTGCACAAGAGACAGCAGTGGCTAACAGAAGGGACAAAGTGCGTGTCAAGTTTTCAAAATAAAAGCCCTCGGTTTCCTAATAGAAGGCAAATGTGCTTAGACATTTTTGGATTTTCAAAATATAAGCCCTTAGTGTTATACAGGAAGTTATTTTATTGACCACAAGTATGTGGGATGATTTTCAAAATAAAAGTAATGGGACAGTGATTATAAGAATTTCACAGGATTGTCCCTTTTTCATAATAAAAGCCTCTGCTTATTGGTTGATGCTGTGAAATGTTCAGTATAAGCCACTGTCAGCAATATGTGCTACTCAGTCCTTTGTAGAATCCTCCGTCACTCTTTATGAACTACAGTCAGCTGGAAGATGTTGCATCATGTGTTTTTTATTGTTGCACAAGTTTTACCCAAATTCATGCTTTACTGGTATTAAATTTAAAAGTAGTAATTAAATTTTAAAAATTGTTGATGTTTCTGCATTTTAGCAATGACTATACTGTTTAAACAACTATAAGGTTGTTTTGTGAGAAAAGCATGCAAAAATATGCCAATATTAATATAAGCCACTAGGGTGTGATATGTTCTGTAAACACAGGCTGGTGAAACGGTGGTTAAAGTGGCTCACCGCTGGTGCTGTGTCTGTCAGTGAAACTGATTTATGGGTCAGTCGTGTTATGAAGATTTATTTGTAAACAGTTCCATCTGTCACTCAGAGAGTCCATCAACAGTCTGAAGAGGAAGTACTCTCACTCATCAGAGCCCACCGACAGTGATGCTGCTATAGAGAGGACCCTCAATGAGGTGGCAAAGGAGGGTTGTCAGTTCCTGTTAGATGAAGTTTTCCTTGATCTTGAGGTAAAAAAAAAAACAAAAAAAAAAACAAAGTATATTTTTAATAATACTATAGTTACAACAAACAACATATAAACATGTAGTATTTCTAGTTTCATTTTCTATAAAAAAACAAACTCCAGTCTGATATTGTAATCAGATTTTTATTAAAGGATACCAGTCATGTTCATTAAATGCGCAGAGCCTGGAAGTAGTGTTTTACTGTTTGGGTGGTCCAGAAAACACGTCTGTCACGTTCAGTCCACGGCTTTCAGAGGAAGTACTTTCTCTAGTCTTGCAGCAAAGCATTTAGCTACTATTTTGGTGTCCACTTCAAAGGAATATAGGTTTTTATAACCAAATTTAAATTCATTATATATTTCCTGTTGATCAATAAGAGACAAATGAATCTGCTGTATATTAGGTGCTGTTGCTTCGTGGGTCTTTGAGCGAGTAAATGACCAGCCTGCTCTCCTTGCTCACACATTGTAATAATAATAACACAAAACCTTTGCAGATTTATCAGCTTAAAGTGAGTCAAACTCTTATTTAAGACAAATTCTCTTATTATAAGATTTCGAGGGTACAGTTGAGTGATGGTCAACACAGCTGCACCAGCTGTTTCACAGGAACTTGTGAAACCTCTTAAACTCTGCAATAAAATAACAAAAAATACAAATGACGATTTATTTTAGCATTACAAATGAATGATAAGAATTTTCTTTCATATGTTTATATACTGATTACAAATTATTCGATGCATTCAAACTCTTTGTTTCTCTCGTTGCATTTTCCAGAGTCACTTGAACGAACTGCTGACCAGGAAGTGGCTGACAGGCTCTCATGCTGTGGATACCATCTGTGTGACGGTGGAGGACTATTTCAATGACTTCAACAAGATTAAGAAACCTTTCAATCAGGTAGAAGTTTTGCAAAAAGTCATAGAGTCCAGTGAAATTGAATAACAATGTTTTCAGCATGTAGATCTGAGCTGTTTCCGTAGCTTCCACAGCTGTAGTGCAACTCTACTCTGAGGCCTAACCTGCTCGATGTGCTGTGTGCAGGAGATGACGAGTGAGGCCCTGCGCAGGGTGGTAGTCGAGTACATTAAAGCAGTGATGCAAAAGAGGATCACTTTTAAAAACCCTGACGAGAGAAAGGAGGGAGCTGAAAGGATGATGAAGGAAGCTGATCAGTTCAAGTTCCTCTTTAGAAAATTGGCTGCGGTAAGTTCACATGTATACAGTGGTCTTTGCTGTGGAAATATGTGGACAGTTACGTGTGTGGTTCTTCTCTCATTTTGATAATTACTGCTTATAGCTCATGAAAATCAAAAATCCAGGATCTTGAATGACTACAATGTTTTAGATTAATCAAAAAATGAACTACAATAATGTATGACTTCCTAAAATATATTTAAAATGTATATTAATTTGCCATAATACCTCATTCATTTTTATATTGACCTAAATGAGCTCAGACTTGACTCTTTAAAGTTTTGTTTTTGTGTGGATTTTGTACCCTAACTCTAATTAATGTACTGTGAAGAGTTTAACAGCCCAGCAGATGATACACACGCTCCTCACACAGCAGCGCTATGAAAATATTCTTGGTTCTCTTTTGTTTTTTAACCATGTAGGGTGAGGACACAGACTGGCTTTGTGGTGCCATCACTGCTATTGCAGAAGTGTTCAAGCTGACTGACCCCACATTGTTGTTCCTGGAGGTCTCCACACTGGTGTCTAAATATCCTGATATCAGGTACACAGTCACATGCTAACGCTGACAAGCATTCCAGCTGTTGTCAGCATCATTCCCAGATTTTCAGCATGGTACTTTAGACATGTACAAGAATTGAAATGATGGGATCATTTTTATATGGCACATTTACACTAAACACTGACATTTTTTCTCTCAAATTGCTGCTTTCATGGTCATTTGAGGAAATAGCATGAGCTTTAATTGTAGTAGTTACCCTGAAAAAACGCCCTGCACAAATAGTGTCACCAGTCAGATCTGAGTTTGAATAAAAGACATTAGGTTGCTTTTCCTTAAAATAAGGTTTTTACCCACCACAATACATTTCTACTATAGCTGCACAGTGTCACATGACATTCATGGCCAATGAGTTGCTGACAATAATTAACAGTTTAAAAAAAAAAAAAAAAAAAAAAGCTGTGACTTCTGCTAGTAAAAGGAAACAGGATTTCTTTCAGTTTGCACAGAGAGTACTTCCTGCTCTCAGAAACTGATATAGATGTAACGCTGTCTGTAAAGCTGGATTTATCTGTAAGTATAGAACGTGTCATCAAATTCATTCCTAAAAATCAAAGTACTTATTGTTAGGTGTAGCTGCTGTGTTCAGTGTAGGAGTAATGTAACGTACTCACATTCATATAGTTTTGTTTTGTTTTGTTTTTACTCTTAACCAACACTTTATTCTATACATCTACCTTACATCCATGCATGCCTTTAGACTGTGGGAGGATGTACTCAGAGGAAACCACACGCTCACAGGGAGAACTTAAAAACCTGACATAGAAAGGCCCCAGCCAGGGTTCAAGACACTTTTGCTGCGAAATGACAGTGCAGCCATTCGACCACCACGAGTGATGACCCAAACGCGGGATGCAGGAAACAGACTTAAAAGAAAGTCTCCATGGCAGTTATAGGAAACCACAATGGAGATCCAGAACTGGTGCTAGGAAGCAGGGGAAATAAATCAAGCCGGGGCAGCTTCTAACAAATTTATAGTGGAATAAATATTCAAGTGTTTGCCTCTCGTGTGCAGGTATAGTTTTTTAATTTGATACATTTTAGTTATCAGTTTTATTGTTCTCAATGCTGTGTGTTTACTGATTTGGAGCTTTAAGTGGACATTAAGCACTAAATGTATAAAGCTAATTTATTGAGCCCTGCTCTCCAAAACTGACAGAGCTGTAACAGTGTCTGTGTAGCTGGATTTAAGAAGTGCTTACATTTTTGAGAGTGTTTGGCGCCATCTTCTGTCAGTACAGAAGGTTACATCACCAGGTTATAAACTTTAAGCATTTATTTCTTAAATCGAGCTTCACAGACAGAATCACATCTGTGTCAGCCTTTGAGAGCAGAGCTCCATGATGTAAGTTAGCCTTTGTACATGTAGTGCTCCATGTCCACTTTGAAATGCTTTTGGTTAAAGTGCTCTTTGGGAGGAATACATACAAAATTAAAACATCAAAGAACTGATTAATATTCCACTCTGACTCCAGGTGGGAATTTGCTCCTGGTGTCGCAGCGTTAGAAAAGAGTGTTTTTCATGCAATCTGTGTAAACATCTTGATGAGGGCGTGCACGCTGAATTGTGTTGGTGTTCTTTCTGTTAAGCATGACCCTGCCATGAGAAAAAAGCATTTCAAACTTAGTTTAAAAAGAGAGTGCCTTGGGGTTCACTAATGTTGAAGTGTGCCTGATCACTGAGTGAGGCGTGACAATGCTACCAAGGCCATCAACTGCTACACCAGCGTGTCTATAATGAGTTTGCCTGTACGTGGCTGAGGTTGTTTGTCCCTCTGGCTCTCTGTAGGGAGGAGCATATCCAGGCGCTGCTTGCTGTGCGGGGTGATGCCAGCAGGGAGATGCGGCAGATGATCATCGGAACGCTCAGCGAGAATAAAGTGTCACATTCTGGTGTCACACAGTCCATTTTTAAAGAGATCGGTGTGCCCACCATTGCCATGACGACCATGACTACAATGACCTCCATGGCGACCTCAAAGCTGCTAAAATAAAGCCTATTTCCATGTCCAGTTCCTTCGGTCACACTAGCATAACAAAAGATACTTTATTTTTCACTGGTTCTTGCAGCCTGCTCTGTTTTCTGTATTCACTCATTTTGTTCTTTTTTTCCTGATCACATGCCTGCTTAAACAAAATAATACAATTTGCATTGTATAAATGGACTGCATCATGGCTTTAGAGGTGCAAAGCATCACAAGACTTTGTCCTCTCCTTTTACTGAACTTCCTTGTTTTACTTTGTTTCTTGTCAGTCATGTTTCTTTACCTTAGCTGTCCCCTGACTTGTGTACAGCATTCAGTTAACTTACAGTTTCATTTTTAATAGTCGATACTTCACATTACATGTATGGACTGAGCATGAAAAGAAATGGAACAAAAGCAGGATACCTAAAGAGAAAAATAACTCAAGAGACCGTGGTATTGAAGTGGTTTTTTTATATATTTCATAGAAAGTTCACACGAAAAACAACTGGTTCAAAAAGTTCTCGTAATCACCAGAAGCTTACTAAACCAACCAGACGAAGGTTCCAGAGAATCAGTTGATGCTCTCCTGTTCAGAGATCAGTTCCCTGCTAGTTAATTCATTCAGTGTCGTATTTTGGCCGGACCCCATCCTAGATGGGACAAGAGGTGGGGTTCACCATGGACAGGTCACCAATCTGTTGCTGAGAGACAACTGTGCACACCTACAGCCAATGAACCTGACATGCATGTATTTGTGTTCGTGAAGTTTCTGTATCCAGTTTCTGTACAGTGCTGGTGTATAATAATGGCAAATTTTAGACACGGAACATGCTGTAAATACTGACAGTGGGTAAAAATATACGACAAACGAATTCCCATACGTCTGTATGGAAATGTTTAATGATTGTCCAAGTCGTGATCCTGGAAACTTCAGCGAGTGGTCAGCAGCCATGCAGCCTGTGTCCGGTGGGCGGCGGTATAGAGACGCTAAGCTTGTTGTTAAGCATCGTAGCTAAAGAAGACGCGAGGCGGGGAAGAAGAAAGAAACAGGACGTTGTGTTAAATCTGTGAATGTGCAGATTGCTGAAGATGAATAAACCTCTTTAGTTTCTGTCACGTTCCAATTATCAGACCGTGTGTCTGTTCGACAAACCGACTGAGAGTACAGACAGCTGATCCTCCGCTGGGTAAGACTGATAGCATTCATGATATGGCGACTTTTGTTTACTGCCGGCCAGAGCTAGCTTACTTTAGGTTCGCCAAGCAGCTACTGGTACGAGTAGTATTTCAGTGAGATGTCTTTCTGTTGAATATACTTATGTTTAGTCTTCTCGCTGTTACCATTAGCGGCTCTTTCAGCCCTTGTTAGCCGGGTAGCAGCAGCTACTCGGGGTTCCGCTCAGAGAAGTGAAGCCCAGTGAGTTTTCGTCCGGTTCTGATGGTAACTGAAAGGCATTCTTCCATTTTACGTTTAAATCTTCACAGTCTGCCTGTTTTCAGACTGTCTTTATATGTAACTGGCAGATAAAAGTGCGAGACACAAGCTGTTGGTCTTCATGTTCAGGCCACACGTCTGTGCACAGGAGGGGCTCACAGGGCTGAACTACATCTCTGTTCAAAATACTGAAAGGTGGCGCTTGGAAGAATAAAATGAAATATTTCACAGTTATTTTTAATTTGAAGAGTGGCACTGCTTTCAAAAAGTTCTGTTTTTTTGTTGTAATACCTGCACTGATTTTTCTGAATCACGGCATATGCCCTCCATGCTTTAATAACGCTCATATAAAAAGACTAATACTAAGGTTGAAACTAGTAAAAATTAAAGTAACTAAATCGAAACATTTACAACCAATAAAACTGAAGCGAGCAAGCCCACTCTCGAAATTAAACTGGATTAAAAAGAAAAAGTCCAAATGAAAACTAACTATAAAGTACAACATTATGACTCTGATCCACAGAATCATAATTCAAAATGATCAGAAGACCTCATAACCTGCATACACTGAACCAGAGGTGAGCCCTTTTCCACCTTATGATATGATACATAGCATCTGATTCAGTGGTAGAGCAGCGAGTGTCCCACAGCATTCGTTCATGTTTGGTTTGTGATGTCCTCGCTGCCTCTCTAAAGGGAGAGTTCCACCTACTAGGCCGGTTTTAAACTGTTATTTTAACAAAATTCTCACCAGGTGGGACCTTAAAAAACGTTACTACAAAGGTTCTTGTTGATAATATCATTTTTATTTTTAATCCTCTTGTACCAGAGCAGGGACGGGGCTAAGGGCGCCAGTATGGCCTCTGCACTGCCCGTGGTTAAGGTGCAGGACGCTGCTGTAGTATTTTCCTGAACGATAGACCACTCAGATAATACCACCACATGAGTGCTGATATTGGAAGAGAAGAAGTCGAAAGTGGAAGCAAGGACTTTGCCAAGTTTTTTTGTTTTTTGCAAACTTTTTTCCACAAAGTCTCAAGTTTTAAACTGTTCCCCTTTAACTCCTGAGCTGGAATATCATTGAAATGGCAATAGAAACCAACACGATCGTATCTTCAACCCGGCTGCAGTGGCCATGGCGCAATGTGCCAGGTTACAAAAGTCAAGAGGTCGAAGCACCACAGATAGCACGGCACGCACCAGGCGATGTCACATCAAACTCTGTGTACAGTGAGCATAAAAACACCATAGCACACACTCCCACCCATTACCCCTGAGCCTGTCTGACTGGTTGTTGGGACCCCTCTGAGCTACCGTATTTAAAAATTCCTGGAAACGCCCCTGTGTCAGAGAAATGCATAAAAATCAGTTTTCAATTTCAGTTTAATTCTGTTTTATTTCTAAAACGCCAAATCACAACAACAGCTTCATATTGTGGGTAAAGACCCAACAGTCATACAAAGGACTTAGTTTCCATCCTAGAAACCACGAGTGAGCCTGCAGTCTGAGAGCAAAGTGCTCTATCAGGCTCATACAGTACTGTGAGGTTTTCGAGTTGAGATCTGCTCTGATTATTCAAGACCTTGCATGTGAGGATCATGATTTTAAATTCAGTACTGAATTTAACAGGAAGCCAGTATGAGAAGTATGCTCTCTCTTTCTAGTCCCGGTCAGTACTCTTGGTACAGCTTTTTGGATCAGCTGAAGACTTTTTAGATAATAACAAATTACAGTAATCCACCCTAGAAGTAAATAAGTCATGTGAGGCAGCATGGTGGTGCACTGTTGCCTCACAGCAAGAACATCCTGGGAACCAACACCACCATTTCTGTGTGGAGTTTCACAGAATTCCATTCAGCACCTAACTGTTTATATTTTTGAAACATGATTCATCTTTACTTTTATTAAAGCATTCAGTTTCTCTAGAAACTAATGCAACACTCGCTTCACTTTGGAAGTGCCTCTTTGCTGAATAAGGTAATGAAGGAGCCAGTGTAGTTTCTTATCTGTTGTTAAGAGAATTTGATCTAATCTTATTATAGCTGCCACGCAAACACATCTGAGGCACTTGGCTCAGTCTGGAACATTTCTTAACAAATTGATTGTTTTACTGCAATCCCACAAAAAGACTTCCTGAAATCCAAAGTCTTCCAGAGAGGCATGAATTCAATATTTCTCAGACTTTCTCACTGAGGACGCAGTGATTTCGATACTTAATGATCAAGCTAATAAGCAGTGGCTGTCTTCGCTGTTTCAGGTTCACCGGGCTTTCTGAAGTTTCTCCAGTCATCCACTCATCATGGTGGAGTACTACCAGGTTTTAGGAGTACGGAAGGATGCGTCTGCAGATGACATAAAGAAAGCGTGAGTTGAAGTTTTAAATGTGGTCCTAGCTGAGAACCTGCAGTTTTCTCAGGCTGTGTCTGTTTCTTGAGCTTTATTAACAAACTGCTGAAGGAGTTTAAGCTAACAGGGAAATGCAGACAGAGCTGCAGAGCTGCGTCACATCTGCACCACCTGGGAGCTGAATGAACTATCCTTTATCTGAATTGGGAGTGAGAAGAGTAATAGTTTCCCCTCTGACATGTACATGAATAACATAACACTTAACATAGCTCTTTGCAGCGTGCTTCAAGGCTTTAGCTGACACATACTGGCACATTTCACTTTGAAACCTGGTCAGAAAATTCAGATCCGAAGTGCTCATGTTTTGCTCTTTTACATCTGTACTTTTTCATTGAATGTCTTCAATGCTTTAATGGTAAAAGCCCATGCTTTCATTGTTTTCACTGCAACAGCACCTTTTACTTCTGGTGTGCAGGTACAGAAAGCTGGCCCTGAGGTGGCACCCAGATAAAAACCCAGAGAACAAAGAGGAGGCTGAGAAGAAGTTCAAGGAGTTGTCAGAGGCTTATGAAGTCCTGTCTGATGGTTTGTATCACATCTGTGTGTGACGGTGTTTTCATTGAGGTCGACTCAATGAAAACACACAATTCTGTCTCTTCGGTGATCCTTGTATTTCTGTATTTTGTTGTATTTATTACTGTTTTCCCACAGTTTTTTTTTCAGCTTTTGAAACTTGTCACTTTCCTGTTTTAGCAAACAAGAGGAGTATATATGATCGTTATGGCAAAGAGGGGCTGACAGGGAGCAATGGTGGAAGAGGTAAGCATCTCTTTTTAAATGCACCTGTAACTTTATTAACATCTTTGTTTGTTTGGTTTGAACACTGGCACGAGATCATATTTATAGCATTTTTACGATGTGTGTGAGGGCTTTATCGCGTTCACTTTAACATTTTCCATGGAGATTGGCAAATCGTGCACAAAGGGATGGGAACTGATAAGAATTTAGCACTTCCAATTCCATTATCAATGTCACTTATCAATTCCCTGATTCCCTTCCACAAAATAATTACATGCTGTGGGTCAAATGTTTGTGCGTGTTGGAGGTGCTTCCCCTCTTTGTTTGGTGGGCCCATTACTCAAAGTCATTATTGCACATATTACACACAACACTTTTCTTGAAAGTAATGCAGCACACTACTTAAGCTACTTGTTATGTTACTCTCATGTTGCTCTGTAAAATCATCTGAAACACACAGTCTCATAATTAGTAATACAAACCTGAGGCTACAGCCTCAGCACAAAGCACAGATGAAAACCACCCTAGTAACATGAACAGGTACAAACGGAGGCTGCAGCCTGACTGCTCATCAGTTTGTTACCTGTTGAAGTTCAGCAGCGGCTCACGTTATCACGGTGCTGGTCTGGGGTCAGCATTTACTCAGCTTTAATGTCACTCTGGGTTCTTGTTAGCTTAGCATTAGCATGCTGCCAAAGTTGTGTTAACAGTTTGATGCAGCTGTTCCTGTCCCGGAGCAGTCTCCACTTCACCATCGCGCTCTCATCCTTTTGTGTAATAAAAATAAAACGAATGTCCATATCCACGCTGGAGACTGCGTCACTGTTTCCCTCCACCGACACACGAACTGAAATCAGCTGATCGTAGCGAGAGTGTGAGAACTGATAAGCGGAATCGATAGGCAGGCAGATTTAACAATTCCAAGGAATTGGAATTATTTTCTGGCTCTGGTCGGATGTACACTTTTAACATCACTTTTGACTGACTTGATATTTCAGGGCCGCACTTCCACAATGGAGAGCATTTCCATGAACCTTTCACGTTCCGTAACCCAGAAGATGTTTTCAGGGAATTCTTTGGTGCCAGAGACCCATTTGCAGACTTTTTTGGTAAGACCTCCATTCAGCTGAACAAAGCTGGTACATCACTGTTTCTGTGACTGCGTTTAGCTTTGAACTGCATGTTTGAAGACTTTGGGCCTCCTGCTGTGGTTCTCAGTTATTCTTGCGCTCTGACTCTTTCTCTTCTCAGGTGCAGATCCATTTAGTGATGACCCGTTTTTTGGTAGTGGCCGGCGGCACCAAAGCCGGGCAAGTCGTAGCCGGACAGGTGGCTCTTTTTTGGGGGGCTTTGGTTTCCCAGCCTTCGGTGCCGGCTTCTCCCCTTTTGACCCAGGTAAGCAGTTAGCCAGTGTAAAGCACACGCTGCTGCAGAGTGGCTCCAAAACTGTTGGCAATGTTGATCTTTTGCTTAAATGAATTAAACAGATTTAAATTCATCAACTTTTTACTCTTAGCCTTTGGTTCTTTTGGCTCCATGAGCACCGTGGGTCATATCGGTCACATGGGTCACATGACAACAATGGGCAGTATGGGAGGTGGCGGCTTCACCTCTTTCTCATCAACCTCTTTTGGAGGAGGAGGCGGAGGAAGCATGGGCAACTTTCGCTCTGTGTCTACCTCCACCAAGACCATCAACGGCAGGAAGATCACTACTAAAAGGTACTGACCTACCAGATAGCATGTGACAAAATCTTCACTGTGACTCTCTCATATGCATATGGCAGTGATGTGCATCGTACCGTTTATGTACTCTCAGTTATCGTGCACAAATCTTTATTCCATCCCTGTGGTGTCATCAGTGAGCTCAACTTCCGTGTCGCCCAATTCTAAACCAAACAGTCGTGCTAACTTTAATGAAAGATGAACACAAATCATTGTGTCCTGGTGTAGCAACACAGTGAGTCGTTTCACTTGTCAGGGAAGGAGCTCTTTGAGCAGCTTTTCACAGATTAAAAATGAAGCGAGAGCAGCTGGCCGACACCGATTCTCAGAGGAATTCTGAGGAATTTTAGGAATGTCCTCAGCTGGATGTACTGTATAAAAACTGAATGCTTTTTAATCACAGCTGAGATCACAGTCAGATTAGGCTGAAGTTTTTCTGGTATCAGCTTTGCAGACGTTGGTTGAGGTTCTGCTTTAGCGGCGATCTTGTAGTCATAGTCTCATCACATGGCAGCCATCTTTGTAATGTCCATGTGCTCCTGGTCTGTGAACGGGAAGAAGCCCATAATCTTTACACTTAATGTAAACAAACCGTTCGCGTTCTGTAACCCAGAAGATTCCCAGTGTTTCCAGTGCATATAACCTGTTGTGTGCACATGTGGAAGTCCAACAACATAACTGGCTCTATGTTTTCCAGTTCTGGAACAAACAGAGTTCTGTTCTGGACCCCTTGAGTGGCACATTTGTCACTGATAGTTGTGAACTGCTGTGCAAATCGTATCAATCAGAAAAACGGTCTAAGCTTTCTGCCACAGGTTTTTCCCAACTACTATCATGCACCGTGTACGGATGTTTGCATCACAAAAGCCAGATGATCGGAGATAATACGAATAAATGCTTCATGCTTTCTGCCAGTTTAAGGTCGCCTTATTACTTACCATTATTTAACATTTTTTGTTTCTTACCTTTCCACAGAGTCACAGTTTAATCAGACTTGGCTTATTGCATTTTGAATCCCTAATGTTTATAAAATGATCTAAATGTGGTCTGGATAGATGATAGATACTGGATAGTGAATGTTTTTGGACAGTCATACTGTGAATTTAAAATCGAGACTTTGATCAGTCCTGTACATTTGTGTCTTTAACTCTTCACAGTGTTCCTGTGTACAGGTTAGACTTTCCATACAGGTGCTCACATTCACACAGTTTATTTTTTTTATTGGTTTAAATCAATTCCAACTTTTGCATGCAAACGACACATCAAATCAGTGCACAGCTCTTCTGTGAAGCAGAAGACAAATGGATGGTTTCATTTCAAACTGAACCAACATGGAACATTTGTCAAACGGTGACCTCGGAGTGGAAAAGATCCGTTGCTTGAATCAGTGTATAGAAGCAGCCAGAGGTGTTCTATAGCTTTGTGTTTCCTTTGTTGATGATTTTTCCAGTGTAATTTTCATCAAGAAGAAAAAGCCAAACACACTTTCGCCATTTAATTTGGAGGGAAGTTTCCAAAATATTCAGTGTGCAAAAAACAGCTCTTTTTTTGAAGTGTAGGCAGGAGTTAAGGAGAGTAGGAAGGAAGTAGGAGGAGAGGCTTAGTTTGACCCATGTTTACACCTGCCTAATCATCGTCAGCAGACTAAACACTGCACCAGCAGACGAGGGGTACGAGTGCTGCTCCCATTTACGTGGAAAAGGATTTTCACGATTAAGATGGTGCAAAATGCTCTCTGTTTCTGCAGAATTGTAGAGAACGGTCAGGAGAGAGTTGAGGTGGAAGAGGACGGCCGGCTACGCTCATTAACCATTAATGGCAAAGAGCAGCTGCTGCGACTGGAACACAAGTGAAGACACGCAAACATCCTCCACTGGAGAAGTGTTACCTCAGTACCGAGATCCCAATAAAACTTGAGCTCACAGTGGAATAAACAAAGCAACAAAACGATGTAATAATAGCTGTGTTTCATTAGTTGGTTACTTATGTTGTGCTGTTCCATTCATGTCCTTCCCCTGCTGACTCTCATTTGTTAACCAACACTTTGACTCCAAGGGTTTTCTATGCATTTAGTTGTTGTCTATGAATCGAAGCCGTCCTTTATTTTTGCTCAGGGTGGTGTTATTTTAACGTTTGGGACCACAGTATTGTTTTGATGTTCTGATATGACCTTCCCCATTTCAGTACTTTGAGCTTCGCGTCATTCACAACGAGGCGTGACTTTGCTCTTTCATCTGAATCGAAAAAAAATTTCTTTTCATTTTGAAAACGTGGGTAAAAAGTTTCTATCCCAGCACCCCACGTTTATTGCTTGTCTAACCGATTCTTAATATTTATTTATTTTTATTAAAAACACAATGCTGGTAGGATGTGTTTTGCAATTTTATATGTTCTAATACCTGTGTGTTTCTGTTTATTTAATGATGCATGTATACCTGTTGATGTCAAGTCTTAATGTCAAAGCTTTTGATGGAAGGCGTTCCATAAATGACAAATGAATATGGAAGGAATTTTGTGTACTTTGTAAACCAATAAATCTTGAGTTTCATCCTGTTTTCAGGATGTTGAAATATTCGCTGCCTCTGGCTTTAAGTTTTCAGGGATTTAGATGAACAGCTTCTGTTTCAGCTTTCAGTGTCCATTGTGGTTAAAAACTCGTTGGTCTCTTTATTTATTGAGTCTGTGTTGAAAAGAATAGTTTCTCAGGTGTATCAGTCAGCACTATTATAACGATTGTACCACCATGAAATATTTTAAAGTAGTTTAATTCCTTGCTTGCAGATTTAGTGATTTACTCGTAGTTACACAGGCCTGGATTACATCACATCTTTGGCCTGAGAACAGAGGAAAAATGAATCTTCCCATTGAACTTCTTTTGTGATTTCCTTCCTCTTTGGAGCTAAAACAGGCCACAAATTTAGTCTTGCCTGCAGGAAGACAAAACCTTAAAGGGGTATTAGTGACCACAGTGAAAACGTACGTCAAGTATTTTAGTATATTCCTACCACACAATTTCTCTTTGAGCTGACTCAGAGTTGACTATTTATTTTATATGTTAGAACAAAAATCAAAAACATTTTGGTTGTGCCAAATGACTCTAGTCCCCTAACAAAATAAGCATACCTGTCTGCTGACGTGATCTGTTTGCACCAGCACCTGCAGGGGAATATCATTTTCTTTTAACTGGCACATCAGCAGGGGTCCAGAACTGTCTTCTTTCATCGTAAGCATCCTGTGTGACACTGAAAAACATTCAATGCATTTGTCATGATGCATGCTCAATCATCCAGGTAAGTAAATCCCAAGAGGTTGATTTTGTCCATCTGGACGTCTTCAGTGGGAGAAACATTTTGTCACTCATCCAAGTGGCTTCTTCAGTCTCAGCTGACTGCAGGTTTCCAACCTTATAACAGTAAATTTACACAACTGGTCCAGCCCACTGAATCAACAATGGGCTGTGAGGTCAGTTCCTGGATCATTAACATGCAAATTGTCATGACCACTGATCAAAGACGATGAGTACCATTCACAGAGAGTTGGGGAATGGTTGCAATCACAGCATTGTAAGATGGTGACAAATGGACCCTCAGGTACATCTTCCTCGTTTCAGAGATGGTCTTTTCCTTTTCACGTAAATGGCCTCCTTGATTCCTCACTCAAACCAGCGTTCCTCCCTGTCCAGGACTTGCATATTAATGATCAAGGAACTGACCTCACAGCCCAGTGTTCATTCAACATGCCACATTCACTCAAGCACTTTCTTCTATGATTTTAAGTGCTTACTAACTAACATTCACAGACATTGATACTCTGATGGATGCATTGCAGAGCAACTTAGGGTTAGTATCTTCCCCAAGGATATTTGGCATGCAGACCAAGAGAGCCAGGGATCGAAACACCAACCTTCCAATCAGTAGATGACCTGCTCTGCCTCCTGAGCTACAGTTGTCACTGATGTCAGAGAAGAAATTATTCTCTGGATCTGTGCCTTTTTCCAAGCCCAGTACATTATGGTCTGTTTATTGAAATGATCCCATTTATCATATACAGAATTCCACTGAATTATATTGTTATTGTTGCCAGATGTGGATGACACGTTCTTTCAGACGGTGTCCTATGATGTGTTGTGGTCACGTCAGTTCAGTATTCATCATTCCAGTATATGATGGACAACATTGTCCAATTTCTCCATGCTGCTGATAGATCCATTGAGTTTAATGAATACTTTACAGTTTGTGGTTCAACTGTGTTGAATTTTTCCCTGTGCTTCCCTGTTTCCTGTCCCCAAATATTATTTTTATTTATTTGTAACAAAAATGTACAAAACTTTGTGTTTGTGGGTCTTTGTGTTCAGAGATCTGATTAGTAACAAGGAGTTTGTCAATATCATCTGCATCACGCTGGCCGTGCTCTGCATTATTTACTGTTAGGACTAACTGGCTTAAGAGTAGATTGCAGAGAAGAGGGCAGCAGTGTGTCAGAGCTCAACCACAGATTGTTTGCTTTCCAGCTGCTCTCAGGTGAAAGAGAAACTCGCTACTCTTGCATCACACAACTAGTTCAACCACCAGTGCAATGAGCTAACTAGGCAGCTCCTTGTGATCCTCCAGCTTCAGGAAATCACACCAACATCTTTTGAGGAACACAATAAACACAAGTTAGGTTTTACCACACATTGTTCCCCGTCATTGATTATGAAGCTACTGTATGAAAACACATTAATGGATTGATATGGAACTTTCACGAGCTTTCAGCAAGTGTTCATATATTGTTATTGTGATTTTTAACAAGCTACAAGTTCAGCTCTGTCTGCTGAGCTTCATCCTTTCTGTTAAAAGTGTGATGTTCAGTATCTTCAGTGCATTCTGTGTGAGTATTGCAACATCATCCCACTGGTGGTGATTACATGCCACAGTCTTTTGCCATGAATGACCTGTTAATCCGAGTTACTGAAGGAAAGGCTCACCACTTTGTAAGGGCACACACACACACACACACACACACACACACACACACACACACACAGTGCAGTCATAGAGAAGTTTTGGTTAGTTCTAGTTAATCATTTGGAAATAAACAATAAAAGCTGAGTTTTTTTAGTCAGTCCAAAGAAACTACAGCCCAGACTAAGATGTGATAGTCCTGACATTGCATAATTCATGACATCCTAGACATAATTAGTTGTTGAATTAATGTTCTCGTGTTATGAGATATACACGCACTGGTGCTTTTTCATGATTAATATTCATTCATTTACCATTACCATAAAGTTTTTCTGTGATTTGTGTGTGTGTTGTAACTTGTAATGTATTTCGTGGATCAAATCCCCTTCTGTTTGAGGTTCATGTTCCTGTAGAAAAACTTGCACAGCGTTGTAAAGTGTGCCAAATGAAAGGACTGAACCAGGAGCTTCTCCACAGCGTCTCCACAGGTCTCTCAAACACTGAGAGAAGAGCTCAGTGCCGCCAGGACGCTCCGAGCAGCAGTTCAGCTGCAAGCCGATGATCTGGAGCTGTCCTTGGTGCTGAACACCTCAATCCAATTACCCCACCCCCCAACCCCACCCCCCTCTGTTCCTCTATTTCTCCTCCTTCAGTCCGGCGACGCTCCCAGACCCAGCCGCTTCGCGCTCGTATTTGTGGATATTCCGTGAGCGCTCGGGTGTTCCTCTCCTGCTCTGACGGTGTGTTTTGGGGCAAAATGTGGCCACGGGCCGGTCTGCGTGTTCTCGACAGGATTCACGAATTAATGGTCGGCGGGGATATGAAGCAGCAGCTGGGGTAACTCACAGGTTACTATGGTGGGACCTCCTGGGAAGCCAAAAGTTGGACTTCTCCGACATGTCAGCTTGCTCCACAGAGGTAAGCTCCACGAACGTTTTTTATGTGTCATGCGGAGATCACCGATAACTGACACGAGGAGAGCACAGCAGTTTTGTCTTTCTTTCTGTACTTTAGAAACTTGGAATGCATTAGCGCATAATCACGAGTTAAGCCTGAGTCTCTTTAATCGCTTGACAGAAAGGACCGTTCTCACTTTGGACTTTAACTTTAGCGTCGCGGTGCTGCAGCTGGTGTCCGCTAGAAAAGGAAGAGAAGAAACGCGGAAGCAGTTCAAAGTAGTTTACGTGATCATTAGTGAGCGCACAATCTCATAATTCTAATGAAGTGAGTGTACCTATCCAAGTGTTTGTTTGCAGACATAAGCTCTCCCGGACTGGGGAGGAAAAACACGAAAGATGCTCTTTTAGTCGTGACGTAGCAGCTCTGTGTCCTATGAGTGTCCCAGGAGAAGATAGACGGTCTATAATTAACTAAGGTAGACTTGAGCCAGGGGAGACGAGGCCTTATGCCACTACTGGGATTTGTGGAACTCCATTACACAATCAGATAAGAGTCAAAGGACTTCTAATGGCAGCATAAGCTCCACAGTCTAACTGCATAATGGCTCCCTTTTCTAAAAAGTACTGTTTAGATTCCAGATATTCCCTGGAGGTGGATTCAAATTGCTCTTCCCTGTTTAGTGATTTCATCAGAGAACTCTTTGTAATTAAAAATAGTAAAACTCCTAAGACTAGCAAATATTAAATTATGTGATGTGCTTTTCAAAATAACTATTCTGATATGACTTTAATTTGCTGTAAAACTCTGCGATCTATCTGCTTTAAAACAAAGCAAAATCATTTACAGGGAGCACGTAAGCTGCAGTAAATTCTACAATCCCACATTACATATGTAACGTACGATGTGTTTTTATTTCAGAGGAAGCAAGCAATTTTAGATTCCAGCTGTCACGTTCCACAGGGAAGTGGAACGTGACAGCTCGGCAAAGTGTCCGAAAAACACCTTCAAACTTGATGAGTTCCTGAATGTATATGCACATAAAAAGCGTGTATTCAATTTTATTTATACTGTGCCACTTCACACTTTATAGAATAATTCTGTATTTATTAATTTATTTAATCCATTTTTTTTTCTTATGCGTGTAACTGTGCCATGTCAAAAACACAGAGTCCTAGGTAGGAGATCTTCTATAGAATAACCTGGTCGTACTTGTGTAATGGCTCATGTCTCTTTTTCTAGCCATGGATCTTACCAGGACTTCTGCTGGCCTGAACACAGAGAGGTGGGCCTGGTGGGCCTGGGCCATCTTCCCCTGACCAGCCACCGCCATCATCTTATCGAGCTCCATACACACATACGCACACACTGCAAAAGCCTGTGTTTGAGGTGACCCACCCCCACAGATAGATAGCAGTCAAAGCAAACATGACAGACAAGGTGAGTTTTAGCACACCCAAAGTCAACCCCCGACCCGCTGTAGCTCCTTTCCTCCCCCCTGAGCCAGTGGACATCATCCGCACTAAGGCCCGTTCACGGCGGGTCAGACTCAACGTTGGTGGGCTTACACATGAAGTGTTATGGAGAACACTTGACCGGTTGCCCCGAACTCGTCTGGGACGGCTAAGGGACTGCAACACCCACGAGTCACTGCTGGAGATCTGTGATGACTACACCCTCACTGAGAACGAATACTTCTTTGACCGTCACCCGGTGGCCTTCTCCTCCATCCTCAACTTCTACAGAACAGGAAAGCTTCACATGATGGAGGAGATGTGCGCTCTGTCTTTTGGACAGGAGCTGGACTATTGGGGCATTGATGAGATCTACTTGGAGTCCTGCTGCCAGGCACGCTACCATCAGAAGAAGGAGCAGATGAACGAGGAACTGAGGAGGGAGGCAGAGACACTGAGGGACAAGGAGGGAGAGGAGGAGGAGCAGGGCTGCTGTCCTGACAAGAGGCAGAAGCTGTGGGATCTGTTGGAGAAGCCCAGCTCCTCTGTAGCTGCAAAGGTAATAAGAGCTAAACACAGCCTGCACACATGATTTGATTCTAGAACTTGAATGAAACCTGTGATAATGTCTCAGGTCACATTCAGGTTTCCTAAAAGTGCACAAGATGATATGTGGGCAGATTAGGTCTGTTACAAAGAAGATTTATTTGGATAATAGAGAGAAGACATAAGACAGAGGAAGCTGCACGCTACCCTTCAGTATCTACTGTTAATCTGTGACGACGCTAATGAGAACCAAGCATAAGCACAGTTATGAAAGAAATACGCATTTTTCTTGATTTTGTGATGATTGTTGATACTTTCAACTGTCAGAGCTAATATCAAAGAGTTTTATTATAAACTCATAACCAATAACCTCTGAATCTTATCTTTCTTTTACCACAGCAGTTTATTTCATTGGTGGATGAAAAGGATGTGCGATATAATAAACCGTACTCCAGCTCTATTTTTTTGTCATTTAGCTTCAAAGTTGCTGCACCATATGTGTGCTTCATGTTTTGAGGGAAAGATTTATGTATAATCAGTGAGAGCAAAGTTTCTGCTTGTAATGGACCAGATGTTTTTATTAATCTGATGAAAAGATTCAATAATTTGTTTTCAGGAAGAAAAAAAGTGGATGAGTGAGTGAGGTTCATAACTGCGCAGTTTCTGTTCAGTAATGTTTTTCACTGAGTTAGTGTTGGACACACTGCAAGCTGGTTTACCACAGCAGTCTTACTGTGCCTATTTTATTGTCTGCAGCAGAGGAGACAGACAGCACATAGACAGCTCCTCCAAAGACACTCCAAGCAGAGCATCAGTTCATTACTAACGATGTGACAGCAGTGTATTCTGCTGAAAACTAGTCTCTTCTTCAGTTTAAGAAATACAATAAGAGTCCAACAGTTAGGTCCATATATATTTGGACACTGACACAAGTTTAGTTTTTTAACCTGTTTACTGAAACATATTCCAGTTATAGTTCTATAATAGACATGGACATGATGTGTCAACTCCCAGCTTTCATTTTGAGGGAATCCACATTCAAATTGGATGAAGACTTTAGACATTTCAGCTCCTTAACATGTGGTACCCTCTTTTAAAGGGACCAAAAGCAATTGGACAATTGGCTCAAAGGCTGTTTCAGGTAGGTGCGGGCAGTTCCTTCCTTATGTCTTTATCAATCAAGAAAGTAAAAGACCTGGAGCTGATTTGAGGTGTGGTGCTTGTATTTGGAGATTTTGCTGTGAACAGACAACATGTAGTCAAAGGAGCTCTCCATGCAGATGAAATAAGCCATCCTTAAGCTGCAAAAGCAGAAAAAAAAATCCATCGGAGAAATTGCTACCATAGTGGAGTAGGAAAATTTACAATTTGGTACATCCTGAGGAAGAAGGAAAGCTCCAAAACGCAAAAGGACCTGGATGTCTGTGGAAGACAACAGTGCTGGAAGTAGAATAGAAGTAGAATATTCTTGAATGACCAAGTCAGTCACTTGATCTTAACCCAGTTGAGTATTTCACATGTTGAAGACAGAAAGGCCACAAACAAACAGCAACTGGAAGCTGCTGCAGCAAAGGCCTGGGAGAGTCAGGAGGAAACTCAGCATCTGCTGATGTCCATGAGTTCATGACTTCAGGCTGTCATTGTCAGCAAAGGGTTTTCATCCAAGTATTAGAAATAAACATTTTATTTTAAGTTATTTAATTTGTCCAATTACTTTTGAGCCCCTGAAATGCAGGGTGATGTTAAAGAAATGCTTCAGTTACTAATATTTTCATACAATCTTTTTGTTCAACCCGCTGAATGAAAGCTGAAAGTCTAAAGTTCAACTGCATCTGAGTTGTTTCATTTAAAATTTGTTGTGATAATGTGCAGAACCAAAATCAGAAAAAACATCGTCTCTGTCCTAATATCTATGGACCTAACTGTATGTCCACTGGAACCTGCGAGAAGAAGAGACGAGAACACAACAGAAGAATTAAAAGAGATATTGTAATATAGCTCGCAGTCACTGTGAGCTTAGGGAAACCCACTTAGTCCAAAATAAAGATATAAAGATAGTGACAGTGGTTCTGCAGCACAAATGAGCTGTTGTGGGGTAGTGGTAGGTAAGGTCCTTGGAGCGGTATCTTAGCTTTTCCCAGGACTGAACCCTTCTGGATAGAGACCTCAGATGTTGTTCTGGAGCCACTCTTACAGTTCGGGGTTACAGGCCTCCACCAGTGAGTCCATGTCTCTCTGACTTCTGGAGGTGGCTGGTAGTTTGTCATGACCTGTCTGAGAGTGTTAGGGTAGTGGGGAAAGGATGTTACCTTCACATATGGTGACATACCTCCAACTCTATATTATTATATATATGATCTAACTGTAGGAAAATGCGAAGAACAAACGGCTATAAGTGAAGAGGAGCTCATACGCAGAAGTCAGTGGGCAAGGGAGCCAAGAAATCAGGGGGAGGATTTTATTAGTGACTCCCAGTTTCTGTCTGACTGACTGAAGAGCTTTGCATGCCAAGAGTAAGCAAGCAGGACAAAGATAGACTTTTCGGAGATACAGCTTCAACAAACTGGGCTTTATTTGCTTCCGTCAACATGAGCAAACCCAACGTGTAAGTCACAAATACAAGTATAGAAACAAGGCATTGCTGGTTGTCATAACTGATCAGATTTCCCTGTGTTTAGATCGTATCGAGCAGATGGAGGGAGATGGCTACTTCTAGCAGATGGTTTCATAGTTAGACTCAGTGAGAACCAGCGCTCTCTTTATCCTCCACAGCAGGAGGAGGTCATGATGGAGGCAATAAGACAGAAACAGTGTCATTATAATAGCTGTGAGCTGAGTCGCTGTGACACGTGCATTTTACCTGGGAAGACTTTTTTGTTTTCATGTTTTTACCCGGCAACAAGAATTTGTGCTCATTTTATAAACAGTCTTGTTATTTTTTAAACTGATTTCCATCAATCAAATAAAAATGAACTCACAGAGAAAAGTTTGCTGCTGACAATTTCATCTATCAATGCTAAACAGCTCTGTGCAAACACACTGTGGAAACCAGTTCGAGACATAGTGAGTTATAGCTGACATCACTGATGTGGCGATGCCAATGCAGGACTAAGTAAAATTTGTTTCATTACATGGCGATCAAACAAACCAAGCTTTATGTCGCACATGTTTGTGTGGGTGCTAATGGCTGACTGTGCACAAAACAGCAGCATTAGCAGCACTGTGCTCTTCAGTGCTTTGGAAGCTAGAGCACACTTTCAAAGCACCATCCTCTAATATGTGGAACAAAAGTGCCTCTATATTACTGGGACTTGGAGTTGTAGCCTCCATACTGTATGAACAAAATTCAGCCTCAATAATTTGATGATTAACTTTTAGGACTGCCCTGAACTCTTGTTCTTTTTATTGCCTTCAGTGCAGATATTATATTCAGATCTCACTGCAACATCACAAACACTTAGCTGAGTAGTTTCTGAAGTATAAGATTTTTCTTTTTCTTTTTTCTTTTTTTTTTTACAGAGGTTAGGAAACATTTATAGTGACCAAGATAATCTATGAACTGAATTCCAAAAGGTACAGTGACTGATTATTTATATTAAATTAAAAGAACAGAAACATTCAATTTAATATACTCGTATCCTTTTCTACACAATTTTAAGGTGTCTTATATATGTCTATATAATCATTTCCTAATCACCTAACCAAGTTAGTGACAGCTAGTTCTTCTTTCTAAAAATATAACAGTACTGGCCTTTAGCAGAGCCATATGACCAGGCTGGAACCGTAGTGTCAGCAGGAGGGAAGCCGCTTAGGCCACTCTGCAGTGACACCAGCCATGTGGCAGTGATGCAGCAGCACTTAACCAATAGGAGGGCCTCTTTCCGGTGATGTGAGCGGCTCAGTGCTACTGCTTATTAGAAAAGAAGCATCACCTGGCTATTTGTAAACCACTGCGCACAGTTTGTCATGTCCAGATGGTCGGCTGTACATCCACCAACAATAGTTGTACTTATTGGATAATATGAGTATTAAATCTTTAAATAATAGAGATTAGTTTCATAAACTTTACATAATCTGTATAATCTTCTTATTTTTGGCAGAGATGTTTTAGCATGTCCTCTTTGCATCCTTTGTTTGACGCACACTCAGACTGTAGTGTTGGGCTGTTTGGGTTCACTTCTCATCTCTTCCAGATGTATTTAAAGCTTTTTGTGCTCCATTGTTATATGATCACCTGTGCATGCACTTATCCTGTACACAGTTTTGTGATGTATTATTATTAGTCCTTTATTTATCCAGGTAAAATCTCAATGAGATTAAAAATCTCATTTCCAACAGAGACCTGGCTGTAACTGTGTCTCAGTGAGTAATGCAGACAGTTATGACAGCACAGCTGTAATGCATAGTCAACTGTCCATAGTTAACATGAATGCAGTATGAGTCTGACTTAGGAGTATGGCTTAATCTCCTTTGGAGCTTTTACCAGGACTGCTGCTGCTGCAAATAGACTAACTGTTGGCAGGTTGGATAGTCTGTCCTGTCCACTGTCTGACCTGCAGTGGGGAGGGTGGTGGGGTGGAGCTAGATCAGGAGAGCAATAAGACAAAAAAGGCTGCAGGCCGATCATGTATGCAACACTGAAGTACTGGATGTATGTAATTTTATGCAGTTATACAAACTATATAATGTTTTTGCTTGTGCAGTAAAGTCACAGACTGAATCTGGCTGTGCAGTTTCAGCATTCATCCATTTTCTTCTGCTTGTCCGTTCAGCATCACTGATGATGCTGAGTGGTACACTCTGCCAGTCTGTAACAGGGTTCACACAGAGATAGGCAACCATTCGTTCAGACACGGGGAAGGCCTCAGCTAGCCCGTGGATTCAAATCCAAACCTCATCTGGTCTCCATCCTGACACTCAGAACTGGTTAGATGGAAAAACTGATTGATAAGAAGAATGAGATCTTTTTTGGGGTGGAGAAAATGGTTTGCTCACTTTGTAGTCAGGACATTTATTCATTATCATCAGATAAAGAGACACCGCATGCTGTTTAGGGGAAAATTCGTTAATGCTTTACATACTGGCTTCACCTGTTCACCTGTTCACACATTACCTGTCTCTCTGATAAACCATGGGTCCACACCTCAGCACCTTTAAAATATTACTGTACTTTTTGACCTTTTGCATGCTTGCTGGACCACACGAGGGGAAAGTCTGTGATCTTAAATGTTTTTTACAACCTTTATGTTTAACAATGACTTCTCACAGTCAATGGCCTACTGCAGGGAGCTTCAGTGGTCTCAGCTATCCAGCTGTCTGCTTGTTTGCCTGCAGAATCACTTTGTGCCACTTTGACTTAAACGTGCTCTTTATTTAGCAAGAATGGGAATTTGTATTTCATGTAAAACTAATTGGTTGCGTGTTATATTTCGGCTTGAAGAGTTGCAGCGTTTCTGTTCAGGACTGATGTACCTCACTAGCATATCAGCTGTTTATACAATTCAATTCAATTCAATTTTATTTATATAGCACCAAATCACAACAAAAGTCGCCTCAAGGCGCTTCATAGGTACAGAGAAAAACCCCCATATGACCCCCTATGAGCAGCACTTTGGCAACAGTGGGAAGGAAAAACTCCCTTTTAACAGGAAGAAACCTCCAGCAGAACCAGGCTCAGGGAGGGGCGGGGCCATCTGCTGCGACCGGTTGGGGTGAGAGAAGGAAAACAGGATAAAGACATGCTGTTGTATTGTGTGCAGAGGAGGAAAATCCGTCGATGATATGACACAGAGGCTTTTTAAGCTGATGGGATCAGTCAGAGACAGAATTAAAAGACTGTCCATTAGATTTTTTGACAGCTGCTTCCTGCCTCATCTTTGACTTTGTACTTGTATTTTTCTATTTAAACCTTTAAATTGCGTTTGCTTACATTTAGGTCTCCATTAAGTAGATTATATAATAATAAAAAGTGATGGGATTAGTGTCTGATCTGCATGTCTTAAAGTGAGACGAAGGCTGTAAATCTGGTTCACTAAAAAAGGATGCATTCTACTTTATGGGTTTGTTTGTGTCTTTTTGTGCACACAGTTTGTTAATGATGTGTGCACTCATGTAAAACACTGTAGAAGTGCGGGAATAATCCACGACAACCTGTGAGCTTAAAGAGAAACGAGTCATAACACACTCACAGCCACTTTACATGGAATACCTGTGTTCATGCAGCAGTTAGTAATCATTTCAACACTTGAATGAAATGTAATATTCACAGTGACATCCTGAGTGAAATGCAGTACAACACTGAGTCACTGCTTGTGTGTGTAAAGTGTCTGGTTCAGCTAAATAAGCTTGCCTTCAGCTATAAGCAGCTACTCAGAGGTCTATAGTTTACTGGCCTTGTGCCTTCACATAGGAGCGGAAGAGTGATGTGTATTCACTAATGTACTGTAGCTTTCAGTTTGAAATGCTTCCATTCAGATGGGAATTTATGGCTGTGACAGTATGAAGCCCAAAAGCCAAAGTGTTTTTTCTTCAGCAAAGTTCAGCCTGTCAGCTGTAAATCTTTGGTTGGCACACATCTCCACAGTGAGTGTGCAGAGCTAACGTGCTAGCAGCCTATTTCTGCAACTTTAGTTTTCATCAGTATACAAAAGCCACGAGGCATTACTAATCTTTCTTGCATCTCCTGTAGTAGTCAGATCTTTTATTTAGAAATATTTGGTTTCAAGTTAAAGTCCTGCTTTCAAAATGTTACTGCAGTACAGAAAAAATAAATCAAATTCACTCCTAAAAGTCAAAGTACTTCCAGAAGCTTGCTGGATTGTTATTCCACTTTATTCCACATCATTTATGGACTTGTTTAGATTTCTTTGTATGTGTAGATTACTTGGGCCCATTGGAAATCTTTATATACAGTTTACTGAGAAAATGTTAATGTATTCAGTCCTTATGTTCCCTGCTGTAGAGTCGAGCGGTGAGTTCAGCCAGAGCAGCCTGCTCTGAAATGTGGTTATTACAGTCTCTTATGATGTATATGATACGATCCACCAGCTCAAACTAAGATTTACAAATGCGTGCAGTGATTTCTGGGTAACAATCCACACAGAAATACACACCAAGGAGTACTTTACAAACGCTTACATCCAAACCTCAAAACATACGCAGCTTATTAAGTTCACCTTCACACATCTGATCATTTTCTCTTTCAAAACACTTTCTGTGTGTACACGTCTAACACGACACATAGCATCCCTCTCACTCAGTGCGTGACACCAGAACTGGGCTAGGATTTTTTTTTAAATCATTATTTTATGTTAACGTAGAACTTTTCATAATGCTGACCAAAATAGTAAAAATAAATAAATGAATCCTCTTACAGAAACATGTAGTTTCAAAATCTGGAAAAATGGGGAAAATGGGAGTTATTCCTCTTTCTTGTTACAAAGACAAAGCCAAGACATTTATTCAGCCTGAGCATCACATCTGTGGTCTGGACTGGGCTCCATTCACATCAACATCATGGCCAGCCAATAAGTAATTATTCCAAAACAACTGAACTGACTTGAGTTCAGTTATGTTAAATGGTCAACAGTTGTTGTTTTAAATGTAACTGGTTTGTGGCCAGTTTTGACTCTTACTGTTTCAGTTATTTAAGATCTCAAGTTGCAGGCTACATGATGGACAGGGTGCATGCCTGATGGCGAGAGGGCCCCGGATATGAAGCAGGGGCTGTTGAGCTGTTTTACCTCATGGAGCTGCCCACTGCACAGAATAAGTTTCCCTAAGACGAAATGAAGCATCACTTGTTTTACCGTGCTAAAAGGTTTGTTTGTTCACAAAAATCACATGTGCAAATAGAGACATTGCTTTTATAGTTTTGGATTTCAAATGTTCATTTTGTAAGACTGAGAAAAATCAAACGAAGGCTGTAGAACATCTCGAGTAATGAATGTGGAAATAAGTGAAGCTCAGAATTAACTTCAGTGTAATAAGAGATAAAAACAATGTGACCCATGAAAGCAGCGTCTTTAAATATAAACCATGTTGACCTCTGCAGAAACAGCCACTATCCAACAGATCCTGCGCCTGTTGTTCCACAAATAACTCCACGTATTGATCACAGCTTGGATTTCTCTGCTCAATCACTTTATCCAGTCTTTCAGTGCAGCTCGTCTTCTTGTTCTATAAACTTATCAGATTTCCATTTCGGTAACAATCTGAGAGACATTTTTCCTCTCTTTGTCTCGCTCTTTTTTTGTCGACCCCTGCTGTGAACATTTTTCCCTTGTACTCGGACAAAAATAAAGTAAAAAGCTATGCAGTATTATTGAACGTGTGTCAATTCTGCACCAGAATTTAGTGATGTCTTCTCATGAAACTGGTCTGGTAATTCTGTTAAAAAGACAATCAAACGCCAATCAACACAGACTCTCGCCTCGGTGACAAATGGATAAATAAACGAGCAGTACGTCTGCTGTTAGAAGGTAAAATGTTAACCGACAGTTGAACATGCAGCTGAGTATCTGTGTTTCCACTCAGTGCACAGATCTGAGTCCATTCACAGTCACTGAGTGTCCAGTGTCATTGTGTCCTTTCAAAAAATAAATCCTGTTTTGTTTCCTTACTTGGAATCTTTCTTAATGATCAGACTCTTTATCTTTATGTTTTGTTAGCTTCATAATCATGAACCAAATAGAGATGACATGCAGTACCAATAACACCGACTTTTAACACGTTCACTTAAAGAGATTCATTGTGATGAGTGGAGTCCATTTCTTTGTCAGTGACTCAAACTCTGATACAAAGAAGTGTTGCTGAGCAACTGAATGTCAAACGTGGAGACTCACTATATGGCTTCTAAAGCAGCTTGTCTGTTCTTGGTACTGCTTAGAGTCTTCCTTGAGTGTCAAGGTCACAGCATTTGGCAGCCACTAAGCCATTAAGACGCTGCTGGGTGAACACCGTTTGATATATCTGCCTTATACTCCCCTGTGCTTTGTCCCTCTTTGACTTTCTGTTTATCTCCTCTTTCTTCTTTCTCAATGTTTTGTAGTTTATTCTCCCAGTTTTTACTTTTGTCTAAAAGCTGTAATGATGTAATGCTCAGTGTCTTTTACCATTACTGTGATTGGCAGAAGCACCCCCACTGAAAATGGCTCAGATAATCCATCACATGGTTTCACAGACACCTGGACCGTTGTGGTGGTGGAATAAGAACAAAACTACAGATACAAAGATTAATGATGTTCCTTTTTTAACTGATCATTTCCTGCTCATCAGTCACACAGTGTTAGGTATCAGTAGAGCACTCAGTCCATGTTCCAGTGTTTAAATAAATAACTCAGCACGTCTTTAGTGTTCAAATCTTTCTATGTGGCCCACACACTTTTATGAAGTTTAAAACAACTGCACAAGCATAAAAAACTGTTATATTTATTGGGGTTGGAGTGCTGCTGACCTCTGCTGAGTATCTTGTCATGCTTTGGGATTGTCAGGCCTTCCATAGGGCTTCTTCTTCTTCAGCATCATTTACACACACCCTCCATCTGCAAGGCAAACAGTGCAAGAAGTTTTAAATGTTCCCAAGACAAAGTTTGGTCTTTGCAGAAGCTCGTCCACAAGGGCTGATGATTTCAGCACTGTTGCAAGTGATGTTAAACGCAAGGATGGATGACAAGCTCCTATTTAATGTAGATGTTGCTAATCTTGTTACCAAGCTCACATTAAAGATAGTTTATGTACTTAAATTAAATTTGATCTTTGAATGATTCTGGTGACACTCTGTACATGCAGGCCACCTGCTCAGTTTTACAGAATTAGTGTGCTATGCATCTGTAACTCACCATCTTTATGACTCAGTGGGTCGGCTATCATTGACCACTCTCAGAAAACAGCACTGCTATATGTTTAAGGTAAAATTAGGTCAACTCCACTTTTCTGTCCCAGTCCTAACAGTTACCGTGTTTTATGCTGCATTTTTTATTGTGTTCCGAGTTTGTATGGCTGCTATACTGGCAACACTGGTCTCCCTGTAAAAGAGATTTGGTCCCAGTAGAACTCCCTGGTTAAATAAAGGTCAGATAAATGCAGGGGGGGTGTGGGAGTTTGTCCAATCGCTCTGTCTGATTTCATGAACTTGGAGCAGTGCTTCAGGAGGATGGCTTCTTGGGCTCATTATTACAGGCTGTTGGGTCCCAGTAAAGCCATAGTGAGGGCTTGCTTTGCATTGCCAGCTGTGAGACAAATCTCAAAATTCTCCCCAGGCTGTGCTTTGTGATTCTGATCTGTTTTTTGGAAGACAAAATTTCCAGGTCCAGTTGGGGGTGGAAGTGTTGTGTTTGGTGGCTTTAGAATCACTTCCTAACTCTTCAAACACACTAACCCTGTCGGTAAATAGACTGGTTCTTATATAGCGCTTTTCTACTGGATCACTCAAAGTGCTTCATACAACATGGTTCATTCACCCGCTCATACAAGCACTTTTTTTCTACACCTCAGTGCTTTCTGTCTGACATTCACACACATTCGCACTCCAGTGGAGTATGAATTGGAGCACTCTTGGGTTTAGCATCTTGCCCATACTTAAACATGCTAGCTGCAGCAGCCATGGCTCTGCTGCTGACAAGCGTGGAATGGAATCTTTGTTTTGTTGTGTTTCATTTGGATAAGGATTCATAGGTGATTTCACTTTTAGTCTTTTAAGCAATTATGAAATTACAAAACATTCAGTTTGTAATCAGTTGCATCATAATGATTATTATAATTTTTCATCTGAAGAATGAACAATGATTTGCAATAATAACATGCAAATACTTTAAAAGTAATCCATTTTTTCATTTGTATCTTTTGTTGGTTGACCTTTATCTACTCCACTGACACACAATAAGTTTTATGTGTTGAAGCCACTAAAATGTAAGCTAACAGAAAATTGAGTTGTCCCCAGAGAACGGTGCAGTGGTCTTTTGTCAGATATCACGTCAGATGTATTTAAAGACAAAAAAAAAAATTATCTTGCATTGTCTATTTCCGACTGTTGCTTGATTCTTCCTGTTGGGGGAGGAAAGAATGAGTAACCAATTCTAACCTCTCACTCTATCCTTTCTATGTATAGCAGCGCAATCCTATTACAATAAACCTGAAATGTCCTACCAAGGGCTACACTGAGAGGACTCAGAACACACATCCTTCAGCTTCATTACTCTGCTTTCCCAGTTAGAGTTTTTAAATTGGCTATAAGTAATAGTTGAATCCCCTGGGCCACTTTTTCCATTCAGTCATTCTGTGAGAAGAAGGTTTTATCTTTAGTCTGAATTGAAAAGGCAACAAAAAGGACCAAATTGTTTCAAAACCTAGTAAATCAAGTGTAAAGCTAAACATGCAGGAGCAAAAACTAACTTAGTTTGTTTCCATTTTCCTCCCCAAAAAAGAAAGACACGAGTGTTTTTAGGTGTTACTCACTTTGTTTTGCATCTTGTATTGTAGTGCTTTGTCAGATTTTGGAATCATTTCCAGTTGCAGTTAATGTCAGAAGGTTTGTAGTCTCGTGTGTCATTAAAATACAAATCTGACATCATGTGAGCACATCGCCATGATTTTCTGAAGAGACACAGGAAACACTGTAAAATGTTTTTTGGGTTTTTTTGCAGGTTGAATAAAAGCTCTTGTCTTATCACCGCTGCAGGACTCCTCCTACATGACAAGTTCCACATGAAAGTGTCCGTGCTAGAATTTTTCACAAAGCTGCTTAAAACATTAAAGTCAGTGTCTGTTTGCTGTAGCCTGGCTTACAAAGAAAAAAGTAGAAAATGGCAATATATGGTGATGTGTAGATCGGATGAGCTTTTCATTTCTGCTTGGACATAATGAACAGATGAAAGTTAAGGGCTGACTGTCACTGTGGATGCACAACTTTCAAAGCTAAATCTTCTTAAGGGCCTTAATCACAAAGGCCTGACCTTTAGTAGCTTTTCAAATAGCACCACCTTCAGGACAAAGTTGGTACCACCATGAAGGTTAACAAAAAAGTCTCAAAAATGTCTCATTTAGTCTAAGAAACCTTTACTCTGGAATATACAGTTCAGTGATTAGTAGCAACAAACAGGGTTTGTCTTATAAAGAACGTGTTACTGTTTACAGGTACAAAAACAGATGTAATACAAGACGTTTTTTTGTCTGTAGACATGTATGAAGCTAACACTATGCCCAACTAATGTAATAACCCGCTTTTGTCTTGCAGATCCTGGCCATGATCTCCATCCTGTTCATCATCATTTCCACAATTTCACTGTCCCTCAACACTCTGCCAGAGCTGCAGGTTGTAGATGAATTTGGCCAGTTCAATGACAACCCCAGTTTAGCCCACGTTGAAGCCGTCTGTATTGCCTGGTTCACCATGGAATACATGTTACGGCTGCTCTCAGCACCCAATAAGTGGGTCTTCATGAAAGCACCACTGAACATTATTGATTTGCTGGCAATACTGCCTTACTATGTGACCCTCTGTCTAACTGAATCTAACAAGAGCGTGCTGCAGTTCCAGAATGTGCGGCGTGTGGTTCAAATCTTCCGTATTATGAGGATCTTGAGGATTCTGAAACTGGCCAGGCACTCGACAGGGCTCCAGTCTTTGGGCTTCACTTTACGAAGGAGCTACAACGAGTTGGGACTGCTGATCCTGTTTTTAGCCATGGGCATCATGATTTTCTCTAGCTTGGTATTCTTTGCTGAAAAGGATGAAGATGCTACAAAGTTCACCAGTATCCCTGCTTCGTTTTGGTGGGCAACCATTACTATGACAACTGTCGGGTATGGTGACATTTACCCACAAACCCTGCTTGGTAAGATTGTAGGAGGGCTTTGCTGCATAGCAGGTGTGCTTGTCATTGCTCTTCCTATTCCAATCATTGTGAACAACTTCTCAGAGTTCTACCGAGAGCAGAAGAGGCAAGAAAAGGCCATCAAGAGGAGGGAAGCTCTAGAAAGAGCAAAACGGAGTGGAAGCATTGTTTCTATTAACCTAAAGGATGCTTTTGCCCGCAGTATGGAATTAACAGATGTGTTGGTAGAAAAAAGAGAGGACAGTAAATGTCCCGTTGAAAATCACCTGTCACCCAGTCGCTGGAGCTACCACAAGCACTACTGCAATGCAGAGGCAGGTAGCCCTGGCAGGTCTCAACAATACCAAGAAGTGGCCCAGCAGGGCTCCCCAGAGCGATTCAAGCCCACGTCGAATAAAACTACTCCTCAACACCTCAGTGCAAAGCGGCTAGAAGATACTTACAACAAGACAGCAGCCATTCAAGCACAGCAGGAAAAAATTCGAGAAGAACAGATTGAGATGAAAGAGTTCTCGTCCACTCTGGCCCAGCAAACATCACCTAAAGTCAGTCGTTCCAGGGAATCTTCAACTGCAGCGGATAATTTTGCACTGGAAAGAGGGGAACGAAGCTCACTGCTCCCCAGTGTTGAAGGAGGTCAAGCTGGTACTAGACATCAGTGTATTCCACCTCCCTTGGACCTAAGTCAGATCAGCAATATGGAGGTAAAGCAGGGCCCTGATAGCATTCAGCCAATGACATTCATCAAAGAGGGTTTGTATGAGTTCACATCTAACCCCACAGGAAGGTTGACTGGGGATCTGAATTTGTTATCACAGAGTGCAGAAAGCTCTGGGATGACCTATGATAGCACCGGCACAGCTTCGGAAGATCATGGTAGCCCTCAAAACACAAGAGCCCTGAAGCTTGACTTCATTGCATCTAAAGATGATGTCCTCGTGGCAGTGATGACACCTGTGGCGACACCCGTCCCCACTGGCTCTGCAAAGTGTGCTCAACTACTTACTGACGAATTGGTTTCCAGGTTTTCTCCGTCTCCCAGTTCTACAACACAGGAAACTAAGTCTCCGCTGGCTATCCTGCAATCTCCGTCCCTAGCTCAGCAATATATCAGTCCCAGCACCCCCAAGGGGGGAGGTGAAAGCTCAGCAGGCAGGAGCTTAGAAGGTGAAGGGCAGCTCACTGGCTTAAGCCACCTGGGGAGGAATCACATGGAGAGATCTACTGCTGGCTCGGGTGGTGGTGCTAGTCCATTGTCAAAAGCATGCTCACTCAACAGCACCCAAGACCTAGTAACTAAGGAAGGAGTGGCCGATGGAGGATTAGAGGGAGCAGAACAGAGAGTAGAAAAAAGAGAAAATCACATTGTTCTGGATGGAAGCCGAACGCCGCCCTGTGAAACGAACATGTGAGCTTAAATTTAAAGAAAAATGCAGACAGGGCCAAGGCAAAGCAAAGGCTGATGGGATGCACGACAGGAACTACCAGGAATAACCCATAACAGATGCATTGGACTTTTTGACAAAGACATTAAACAAATCTATCATAAAAGCTGCAACTCTTCTTGAGTGCAGCACATCCGATCTCACGACACATTCGAACGGTCATTCCTTTTTTGACCTTGGTGCTGCTGTCATGACTTTATTACTGGAGGACATTCAGAAGCACACACATGCCTGACTGGGCACTATTTGAACTTGAATTCAAGTGACACCATGTGGTGTCAGTGTTACTGATTTATTTCATTTAAATGAGACATGAACAGTGGCAACTTGACCTGTGTTTTAGGCCTTGTCTGAATGATAATATTCGGGACTATCCTGAAGAGTTTCTGTGTAAGTCACTGAGTCAGATATTCAGTTTCCTAACACTTGTTCCCCAAGGCCTGATTTGAATGGACAGTTATACCAAGGAAAGACAGACCGTGAAAGGAAATTATATTTTTTATATTTACAAATTTTAAAAATCTATCTTTTGCGAGACTTGCAAGAAAAATCAATGATCAATCATTATTCTGTGTTGTAGATCTTACTCATTATTACATTCTTGTAACGGGACAAGCACATGATACAAGACAAAAGTCCCACATAGTACTGCATTGTCCAAAAGAACAGAATGTATCTGCAATTGAGCACTGTGATCTATGCTCTAACTTTAAGTATTTCTATATATTTCAGTTTTATGTTGTTGTTTTTTTCTTTTTGTTGTATGTTTCTTTTCATTTTTCTTGTTCCTAAATATGTGAAAATGTGAAAATGGAGATATAATCACTACTATATTCATATAATATTCACTAACGAGACACATGATTTGAGACAGAAAGGAAACCTCACACAGACTGTGGGCAGTTTCCATGATTACTCACTTGTGGTTCATCATACACTGCTTTAATTCCCAGTTCAGTCTTATACTGTGTGTGTGATAAAGGTTCGACGAACCTCAGATCTGACTTTGTTTTTGGATTCTATATCAACACAGTGGCGGGCGCATAGTGTATTCAGGAAAATGAGTTGTGGACGTAGTAATAGAGTTGATGAAAAGCAACCAAGCGTACCATTGTTTTCTTTCTTTATTTTTGTCTCTGTGAGACTAGTGTCTTATCATAACATCGGCCCTATCTAATCTTTTTAATCTTACTAGTGTAGTCATCAAGCTAAGAATGAGATCTGGTAACATGGAGACTTTCAGAAAAAAATAAAAAGACCAACAAGTCAGCCATCAGGAGTCATATTCAATTCCCTTGTTTACTTACCTAGTCTTAGCATGTTTCAAAGAATGTGTCTGATTTGAGTGCCGTACAGCAACAGGCTGTTTTTGGTCACGCTGTTAAAAACTGTTCACTGAGACAGTAACAGCAAGCCGGAGTAAAAACGGCCAAAATGTGACTTAAAGTAAGAATTTAGAAAACTGGAAGCTGTTGGTTTACAGTGAGACGACTCAAATGGCTTGTCTGATAGAAAATACTGTGGCTATTAACCATTTGTGTTCCATGCTTCAAGCGTATAATAAATATGACACAAAAAAGTATGTTCCAATACATGGAACAGCATGTCAGAGATAACTAGATATCAGGTCACATTTTGCAGCATGCAAGCTAGCATGCTATTTTGACCACACTTCTGAAAATCTCTTGCATCGATGTCAGCATGCTAGCAGAATTCAGCAGCTGTACTCATATATGAGTTATACACCAGCTGCCAGAGTAAGAGCATGTGGAAAGAGACAAACAAGGTCTTCTTAGTGAGAGGAGGTGCAGGCTCAAGCATCTGGACTTCAGTTATTGCAAAGACACATCAATTTAAACCAAGCTTAATTGTAATATGATGAGTGCAGAGAGATAAATAGAGGGAGTGTGTCTGTGTGACCTTTATGCATAGGTGCTGACTGTATTATAAAGGTAGAACAATAGTTCCCTTTGCAGGGAGTCACTCGCGTAAAAAGACCTGAAGTCACTTTAAGCATTATCTTTGGGAACCTTTGACATTTTCTTTTGTTTGTGTTTTTAAAGATCAGATTTGCATTCATTTGAATGAACCTGACAGATTCAAATGCACATTTAACTGTGTAAATAGAGCAGAGTGAGCAGCTGGTGATTAGGTCACATGCTAACAGGGGAATGGTACTGTGTTATCTGTGTTCCCTGATGTGCTTATCAATTATTTCACGTTTTATTGTTGGTTAAAACTTTGAGCTGTGTGTTGTTCTTAACATCTCAGTACATGAAGTTTTTAAAAAAATATGTGCCTTTTCATAAATAGATAATTTATGAGAAGGTGAAAAAAACTCTGTTAGATATGGCCCGACTTTTTCTTTGTCTTCTTTTCTCGTGTTCTCTCTTTGTCCTTGTGCAGTAGATATATTTAAATGAAAATCCTCACATTTTCTGGATTTGCGTACCTTTACAACTTTGTATTATTATCTCATCAACTTTATCGCACCCCATAGCTCATAGTTCCAACCTCACAGTGCCACACTGTCATTTTATTTCATCAGCTGAAAAAGCACGTTCGGTGTGTGACTCGAGTGCAGCAGCAGATTACTGACAGCCAAACGGACATCGTTGGAACAATGCAAACTGACGTGATATAACATCTAAAACCACGGCTTTTTATGTCTTGCAAGTGGACTCAGCTAGATTTATGTTATGATAAATTGCACAACACTAACTAAATGTTAATTCTTCCCAAATATATATCCAGCCTAACATAGATCAAGCCAAACTCAGAGACGTTTAAAAAGAGCACCGGTTCTAACAAACGTTGGTTTGTCGCTGCTGCAGGTCAGGAAGCATGAGAACAGTGTTATGGCTTTCCACAACCTCATCTCCACTCATTTGTCGGAGAATTGTTATTTATATTTGTTCATTCAGATTGTGTACAGTAAACATACAACTGTAAAGCCTGCTTCTCGATCTGTCCTGCCAGCTCCACTTCGTACTTCTTTAATGCCCCACTCTTCCATCCTCATATACTTTATTGAATTGTAGCCTGTGCAATGATTAGCATGAGTTATTATATATAGCTCAGTGTAATGATAGCAAATGATAAAGAGTTTTGATTCAGTTATCAAAATGCAAGACAAATAAATGTGTTCATGTGACCTCATCTTGTTGTGTGTATTTTTGTGTCTGTAGTTGTGAACGCCACATAGCTGCAGTGTTGTCAGGTAGTTTTTCTAATATAACCACTACAAATTCTGCAAATCAAAACGCAACAACTTTATTTGCTCAAACATAGTACTTTACTTTTAAATTAACTAAATGTTTCTGCAGCATCACACAGTAATTCTAACTCCTACAGTTTTCATGTGTTGGTTGAGTCTGAAACGATGAAATAATGTCCTCAAGTTTCTAATCTGGGAGTTTTTATTGTTTGGCAGAAACAGGCCAGACTTTTTGCCTTCCACTCCCACTAACATGATTGTTTTCATCATATAACCATAGGTAATTCAATATTCAAAAACAACACACAAACAAACAAAGGTCAGCTTTCATATATCCTGTACTTTCATTACATGTAAAATGGATGGTATTTATAATTTATTAAATACTACTAAACTAAAATAAATGTTTTAATAATTATATGAGATAATAATCATAATTAAGACAAAAAAGCGTGGAACACTTTACCAAGAGGCCTGAGAAATGTATCATGACTCTTTTTCTATGTTGGACAAAAAACAAGAAAGAGCCTGAAGCTCTCTGAGGCCCATACAGCATCATAGCAAACAGAAGGAGCTGTTGGAGACAGGGCACTGGAATATTGGTACTGTCATTTGGGAAAAACGGGAAGTTTAAAATAGATCCACTGCAGTTTCCTGTTGAAAGGAGCCAGCTGAGGTGTTGGAGCACCTAAATGCCACCTGATACCTCCCTGAGGAAGTACTCCACGTGCATCCAACTGGGAGGAGTTGAAGAGACAGATGCACATTCCTTCTGCTCTTTATGAAGTGGCCAGTGTGCCCTATACGAAAGAGAAAGACCAACTGCTCAGAGAAAAATGTAAATAAATGGAACACTGACCCTCCATCGTCTCCGATTCCCATCAACAGGACTGAATATTTAATGTTACATTTTTGGCCTTCATGAAAACACTGTGCTTGTTACATCTTATCGGATCTCATGTTTACAGCCTGGTAACGGCGCAACAAAACACATTTGACTGTGCCTGACAGGATGGTCACTTAACATTTCCTTGTGCAATAATGCAATAACCTGGAGACATCAGGTGCAGTATCCTTAACGTGAATGTGAAAGCAGCTGGCGCTGCTGCGTTTGCGCCGCAGAGGGTCCACTGGTGACGTAATCTGCGCCGCTTCCACGTTTTGCCCGAAGAGGGAGGGGGGGAGAGAGAGGGAGGGGGAGAGAGGGAGGCCCTGCCGCTGTGTTCCCAGTACAGCAGTTGCACGCCGCGCTGTTGCGGTAGTGTTTTGCCGTTTCTGCGTGGTTTCCTTCGGCGGTACAAACAGACATTTGTGCCGTAACAGTGAACGAAGCGGGATTCCACCGCAGTGCAGCTGGACAGCAGCACAGGTAGGAGGCCGGCTCACCGTGCCGATCCTCGCTAATAACAGGTTTAGGTGTGCTGCTTTAATCATTAATAATGAATCATTTACAGGACATTGTGCCGCTATGAGCTGATCATAGGCGTACTGCTGCTTTGCACTGACTACTGGAAATACACATCGTCCTTCTGCGTCTTTCTTTTGTGACCAAGAGGTCTGCAATCAGACAAAAAGCTCTTCGAGCAAAGTGCACTCAATTGTACTGCACGTGAAAACAGTATTTAGCAGCTTTGCATGTTCAGCGACTTGTTTCAGCTCATCTCACGGATGGAGCCAGAGCTCAGGGATGCAGTGAACACCTGCAAACAGAGTCACCAGTCTGTGTGTTGTGGTCAAATACGTGTTAGCACCTGGAGTCTGATAAAATCATGTGAAATATACTTTTATTAGGGCTGTGTAAAACTCCTAATTTCTTTATATTTAACTAGGAAAATGGGGATACAGTGATTTACAATACAGTACAAGGTCGGACTGCAATGACTGAAAAAGGCCAATGCCAAAGTCAAACTCTGAAAAAAGCCTGAAGAACTGTTGCTAAGCAAGTCTGTCTCTTTAGAAGTCAAATATAAAGAAATCAGAGATGGTAGGAACAGCAACAGCACAGCAGAATGTTTGAATTCACATTTCAATGACAAATGTAACTTACTTGGAATAAAGAGTTTTTACTGCATTATCTAAACGACTAAATCACCTGAGGAAAAAGGACTTTTTAGGAACACTTGAGAAAATTAAGTAATCTGATGTGGGCGTGGTAGCACAACAGCATTTCAATTACAGTAATTTGTGCCAACTTCCAGAGAAGAGCATTCCAAAAAAAAGTTCACTTTAAACGAACCAAAAGTGCCAATCTGTGCAGGAATATAAGACCAAAGGAATTCTTATTTCTCGTAGATGTTGAATACACTGATCTGAGATACTGTGCATGCGTGTCGTCAGATTTATTTGTTGTTGTTTTAACTAAATGGCATGCATCAACCGTGTGTGTGTGTGTGCAGAATGGCGTCCCTCTCTGAGCAGCTGCAGGATGTGCGGAGTCAGGCTGAAGTGTGTCTGTATTCTGGGGGCAGAGTGGTGGATCTGCGGGCTGGGGTAGTGGCCATGGCTAATCTGCCCTTACCACCCTGCTCTAAATACCACCACATTGCTGCAGAAACGATGGTCATAGAGAACAGCTTTGGCAGAAACAGGAAGGAGGTGAGAAAGATCAAATGCATGTTTATTAGTCCCATCTGGAAATATGTCTAACCTCAATCCAGACTGAGACCAAGATTTTTGGGATTGTAGGTAACATTTGGCTACATCTCACACTCTGTTGTTTGGATCGTGACTTGATCCAAAGAATAGCAGGTAGACAACACAATGAATGAAAAAGAATGTAATCAAGATGTTGCAATGGCCCAGGCCTCAGCCTGATTGATATACTGTGGTGGGAGCTTAATAAAAGTTTTGAAAACCTCAGTGAAGTGAAGCAAAACTGAGGGGGACCAGAATTCCCCCAACATGCTGTGAGAGCCTGATAAAGGCATGCACTTCAAATGATTGCTTTCAAAGAGGTTTATACAAGCTACTAAATCATCAGGGTTACTTCTTCACAAGGCCAGAGTCCCACAAAAATGAATGTGTCAAAGGTGTCCTGAGATTGTCCATGATCCTGTTGGTTTAATGATGTTCCAGCTCAGGAGCTGAGAGACATACAGACAGCTGAGTTTGTGACCTGAACACTCTGAACACTCGACAAAGGCTTCTGGTTTGACTTCTTCTACTCCTATAGCACTTATGTAGCGATACTGTCCGAGTGACGATGCTCAGTAGTGACGATGCTGAGTACTGCAACGGCTTCCTACGTGAGTATAAATGTGACTGCGGCGGGTACACCGCCCCCCACACACAGGCAGTTAAAAATGTGATGTAAAGGTCGACAGGAAGATAGATGTTTGAATGCGTTTAGTGTTGTAGTATGTCACACCAGTACAACTGAAACAGTGTGGGTTTAGCTTAACTGTATTCTTCTATTTCAGATTAAAATTGATGCTAAAATGTGTCTGCTTCCTTTGCAGACTCTTGGATCTCTTCAGCGCTTATCTACAGCGCTTAACATCCTCGAAAAGTATGGCTGTAATCTGACAAATTCCAACAGGCCAAAGTACTGGAGGACTGTAAAACACAACAACCCAGTGTTCAGGGCCACAGTTGATGCTATCCAGGTAATGATAAAGTATTATCACTCACTGTCCCTCTTCCCCTCTGTTTTTCTGTTCCTTCATCTTTCTTTCTCCCTTTCCTATCCCGTCTGTAATAACTGAAAATAAAATAAAATAAAATAAATAATAACAACAAAGGCTGATCAAATGGACCAAAACGGCAAGGCCGTGCTGATCCACTTGGCAAAGTAAATCCGTTGGGTATCTTTGTTGGCTTTCAGACATCAATTCTGACGGCTAAAAAAACAAACGGGACAGGCAAAAAAAAAAAAAAAGTATTACAAATCCTACTGTGAAAGAATACTGCTTAGAAAGGAAAGGGGGAAAAATGAAAATCAAAAGGAATGAATGGAAAGGAATACAAAGAGCACATTGGCTGTCAGGCTGCTGTGTGAGACAGATACAGACATTTTTACCTCTCAGATGTAAAAGGCTGACGGGATGTTGTGGTCACACCGCTCGGTGGGCAGGCGAGCGGTGTGGTTTCCCGAGTTTGTGAATGAGTTTCAAATCAATACCATCAACAACAAGGTTGAATTACAATGGCCTCAGTTGCAAGGTTTAAAGGTCAGAGGTCAAGTTTTACTGAAAAGAGGAGTGAAAATTGGCTGTGGTGAAAAGCTGACAGATTGGTGGAGTAGTCCAGGGAGCATGTGAGAATTAGATGTAAATAATGAACTGGGAAAGTGCCAAAGAGGCAAAACGACATAAAATGTTATTTATTATCTGACTGACAAAGCTTCACCTTCACTCGATGACAGGAAACTTGAATGGATGCAACAAGAAACTTGTCAAAGTAGAGCACACACTCTCAAACACGGAGCGTCAAATAAGCAAGTATAATGAGTTACTCCAAAAGGAGAACGAAGAGTTAAGAGAAAATCCCCACAAATCAGCAAATAAACACAAACACAAGGAAGCAATTTCAACAATGACCAAGGAGATGAGAGTAATGAGCTTCTGAGGGCTGCAGATGCACATTTTTCCTGATTCGACTGCTAAGACATCAAAAGCCAGTCTTTACCTCTCCTAGTTTCTTGTTGATGTGTGTGGAGGAGGTGGTTGGACCCACCCACAGTGAAAGTCCATCACCACCAAAGATGATGGCAAAACAAGCATTTTTTAAGGTACAAAACTTCGTCAGCAGGCGCAGCTCCTTCCCCAATCACAGATAATGGCAGCATCTCTTTCCTTCACCCTCCATCTGTCCTTACTCTTCTTCAATGTAGTGACAGTTCCAGTGCCAACAGACTGCTATGCTAGCTATAATCACTCAGCATGCTGTTCAGCTGTGTGTGTCTTAGTGTTCAAAATAATTTATGTTTCTTATGTTAATTGTGCCATGAAGTTTGCCCTGATGAAACTAATTAGTTGTGGATTCCTCTTTCTCTTGTTTTAATGTTTATGATTGATGTGATCGCAGATCTGTGTGAAAATGCCCGGTCCTACTGATGCAGACTAGTAAGAAGTGACGGAAATGTTCCAGTTAACGCTGCTGGTACTAACCACTAACATTTCATTACCTTCCACCCTGTCTGTTATATTCCCAGGGAGGACGCGCTGTACTCTGTCTCTATGGTTACTCTAATCAGCAGCCAGATGGACTCAGTTTCCCTGATGATGTTACAGATCCTGATGTGGGCAGAGTTGCTGCAGTAACTCTGGAAGTGATGAGCCTGAGAATGGAACTAGAAATGCTTATCAAGGTTTGTATAAACTTTCTGTATGCGTATTACTAGTTGTCCCTGTGCCAAGCCGACGTGAGTTTGCTGCAGAACCAAAGAGAGTTTTAAAAGGTTGGCTTTGACGAGATCTGTCAGTTCGATGTAGATCAGGTCATCCAGTAATTGGAAGGTTAGCGTTTCGATTACTGGCTGCTCCAGCCTGCATTAAGCTTCCTTGGGCAATGAATCCTCCTGAACCTATCACCGATGCATTCACGGGAGTGTGAATATGTGTGAGTGTTAGATATAAAATCTGAATGACAATGTTGTAAAAAGAGTGCTAAAGTACAGTTGAAAGGCACCAAATATGAACCAGTTTATATGTAACAAAGTCTCTTGTTGCATTTTCTTGTTTTTGGTCAGTGTGAACTCTTTGCTTTTTCCCTGAGGAAACAGTGAGTGTTCCTAAATATCGGGAAAAGTTGAATGTTGTATATGAATCTGTACTGGGTTTATAATAGGAAATCCTTTATAAATTCTACATTTATAAAACCTTTATAAATTCTGCATTTATAAAACCTTTATAAATCCTGCATTAATTGCATGTAAAGTGAAGTATTTTAAGCCCTTTACTCCACATGTGTAATAAGGGGGCCAATTTTCCTAATAGTAGATGGATCATAGAATCATGCTTAGGTATCAAGTTTCTATGTGGATAAATAGTTTGTGGTGGTCAACAAATTCTAATGCAGTCAAATATATTGTCATTGTGAGAGGAAGTGGAAAAACTATGTTCATTATTTGAGGTAACAACAACAAAAACAAATTCCAGTTCTCGTGTCCTGCAAGAATAATAATGTCACAAGACACTGAATAGAACTCAAACCAATGCCACTGCCAGCACTCTCCAAAATCACTCCATCATCAAAACCCTAAATCCTGGAAAGCAAGTCTTGTTCTGATGTTAAGTGTTGTGTGAGATATTCAAAGAGCTTTTTGATCTCGTACTGAGCTACACCCTCAAAAAGATCATGCATTATATCAAATAAGTCGGAATTACAAACATGGAAATACTTAAGTATGAATGTTTTTTCAAACCATATAAAAACTTCAATTGTGGGTTTTACTGGAGACTGGCAATGCATTTCAGGCAGGCACTCTTCAGTTTTTGGTAGCCCAAAGTAAATTTAAGTAGCCCGAATTAAAAAAAGAGGTCAATTTTTTGATTGATGTTTTGTTTCCTTTACAATATTATACATTAATGTATAATATTGTAAAGGAAACAAAACAACAATCAAAAAATAGTTAAAACACAAATTACAACAACTGTATAAAAAATTACAATCATCAACTCAAATATTTGGTTCTAATTGAACAGAAATTTTTATGAACTTGTAAGAACTGTAGAACATGAATCAGTCTGTGTCAGATCCTGAATCTGAAATTTCCACTGAAGTCACGGGTAAGAGGCAAGTGGAACCAAGATCTAGGACATTTGCTTTTTGAAGTTTGCAAAGACTGCTAAATTTTGCCAGTGGTAGTTCACTCTTTGCAACATAGTAGGCTGTCCTTAACAGATTTTTCAGAACTTCTTGTTGTGCTTGGTTTATTTTTAGTATGTTTTTTGCAAGTGGTTTTTGTTCTGGGAAAGATACTGCAGACTGAGCAATAATGCATTTCTTGCATTTCTCATGGTATCTGATGGGGTCTTTCTTAAAATTACTGGTCCCAGTAACAAAGGCGCTTGTCGACTCAGAAATCGAGGGAAACTCACAACACACCCGGCAGAACATGATGTTATTTAGCTCGTCATATTCCAACCACAGAAATTCTTTTGTCCATGAAACCAAAAAAGCTGTGCTTTCTTTTTCCCTCATTGTCTGATTTGTCATAACTTCTCCGTTTTGTGGTCGGCTTTTCTTTGGCTGCCCCTTCTTCACCCTGACCTGTCTTTGGCTGAGCAGAACTAAAATACCGGCGTAAATCCTGCTGCTGTTACACACGTACTTACATAACGGTCAGCAATTCTCTACGCAATCAACCTCTATGACATGTTTAAGCTTGCTGCAGGAGATTTCACTTTTCACGTTTGAATAGTAAGCTAACGATTGATAAGACGATGCCAGAGGAATTGGTGCGCAATTAATCTGACACTCACTAATCAGTGCTGCCGCTCTCTACACACAGTTCGCACGATCACAAAGTGAAAGTGAAAGCAAAAAACAAGCGCAAATTCAAACGCGATTTCAATATGTCACATATTGACAGTGGCTCATCAATGCCAATGACATAATTACTCAGCTACATTTGCGAAAGAATGCAAAAGCATTGACACACATTTTTCCTTCCTATGATAGCCCGACGGGCAGGGCTGAAATGGATTTCGGTAGCCCGACTGGAAAAATCGCTAGCCCCGGGACATCGGGCTAGCGATTTTGCGAGCTCTGCGCTGAGTATGAGTGCTGGCTGGTTCAGCAGTCTGGCCCTAACTGTCAAACTCTGGTTGACGCCCTCATTTTCTCAGACTGCTGTCTGCAGGAATGTGTAAAAATTCAGCAACGTAGCATCAGAAGACAAACTGAACACAAAATGGGTTTTGAAAAGTTCCTCAAAAGCCCCAGGGGATCTCTCTCTCTCTCTCTCTCTCTCTACATATATATATGTATATATATATATATATACATATATATATATATACACACACACTACTGTACATGCACTGTAGTTTTTTCATTAATTATGTCTTGTTTGGTTTGATCTCAGGAGGCTCATCCCCATCCTGAATTCTATGAGAGAATCATTCCTACACTCAGACACAAGGTGAGTCTCTTCTCTTACATTTAAGTGGTTAAAGTGGTGGCTCTCAAACTGCGGGAAATAAAACCGGTGTCATCAAAAAGAGCTTGCTACTGTGCTGACCATAGTTACGCTGAAATGAAAGCTTAATAATTCGGATTCAAACTAGCAGTGATCAAAAATTATATATGTCAAGAAAGCACGAGGCATGTCATTTGGAGCAGGTCATGACCGGGATCATACCATTATGTGAAAGAAGGAAGGTGTCAGGCTAGTGCTGTGTGTGGGCAGGATGTGGACTCAAATGCAGGAGTTAACTGAAAGCCCAGCTTTATTTGCTGGAACACTCTTTGTTAGAAGTAAACACGAACTAAAACTAACTAGACTCAGGAAACTAGAACTAGAAAGCATAGACTAGGAGAGCAGAACTGGAAACTAGAACTTCACCAGAACATGGAGGATGAGACACGGCACGGAGAAGGTGTGGATGACGTTGACGATGTGACACAGACAGAGAGAACCACATGGTTTAAATACACAGACGGACAACGAGAGGATGGGGAACAGGTGATAACACAGCAGGTATAAATCAAAGCTAACGAGACAGGTAAGACTAACACAAAGACATCAGATATGGCAACAGGGAGGAAACACAGACGTGGGACCAGGGCAGCCACAGAGACACAGAACCAAAGGCGCTCAAAATACAAAACAGAAACCAAACCCTAAGAACAAGAAAATCTTAAGAATTAACCTGAAACATAAGATAATAATAATCAAATCCAAAGCCACTGAGTCAACAGGGTCAGGACCATGATAGAAGGAAGGCAAAAGCCGTAATGATCCACTTGGGAAAATAAATCTTTCGGGCATTTTTCTTGGCCTTCAGACAATATTTCTGATTGCTACAGTGCCGGACAGCACAGGCACCATCAAAACTCTTAAAGCTGATGCACGGTCATTGGCTAAGAAGCTGTTTTCTAGCTTTTCACTGTAACTCCTTTTAGTTACCCTGACTCCTCGCTCAGCTTGTTTCTGGACCTCTGGTTTCTGGTCCCCTCTGGTGTAGCCCTCCCCCTTGGTTGCAGCTCCAAAAACACTCCAGTCTGTGTAGGCGTAGCAGGCTTGTAATTCCTCCTCGGTCCAGTCCTTACTACTTTAACCTCAGGTTTAGAAGTTTTTCATTTGTCTGTATGTAGGTATGAAGAGTTTTAAGGAGGAATAAACTGGAGGAGAGGCTGCTCGTGACCTTTTAGTTAAGATTGTGCTGACATACGCCACACTGTGCGCTCCCTATAGAATAGATGACCCTCTGTAAACATGATGACTTTCCATACTGGGAGCGCTTCATGCTGTGATAAGGAACCAGCTACTTTTTTTTAATCCCTTGAACTCCTCACATTTGCTAATACGTCACTATATAACTTTCATAAACCACTTTCTCACATTAAAATAATAACAACAGTAGAGTAGTCACCATCAACAATAAGCACACCTCAGAGACCCTCTGCTCCCGTACACATTAAACCCACCCTGTCTCCATCCACTAATGTTGAAATTACTTCCTGCAATTTCAACTTGCACTTCTTAATGTCATGTTTTTATATACATTAAAAATTCCCCTCTCCCCCCCTGTGGACGGTCTATCCTTTGGTCTTTTGGGGGTCCTTTCCAAGAGGCTTGGGAGCTTGAGGGTCCTGAGCAGTATCTTTGCTGTTAATGGACTGTGCTCTTGGGGACAGAGATCTCAGATGTTGTTCCTGGGATCTGCTGGAGCCACTCGCCTAGCTTGGGGTGCATCTCTTTACTTTATCCCATCCCCACTAAACTGTTTAAATCTGTATTTCATTGTTTAATAAATCACTTAATTACTTAACCCTTGTGTTGTCCTTTTGTCCAAGTGTATGGAAATCGGGAGGACATTATGAGGGTTAATGAAATGGGACCAAACGAAGCAGCAAACTGAGATTAAACAATTATCTCCATAAAACAAACAGTCCAAAGACCACTGGATGACATCACAGTGGCTTCATCCATCTTTTACATACTAAACAAATTCATGTTTGCTGAATGTAACCCTCATAATGTCCTCCCGATTTCCTTACACCTGTGGTCCTCAGGGACAAAAATGTCCGAAGGACAACACAAGGGTTAAATTCAATTCTCGATTTAACAGGGAGCCATTGAAGAGAAGCCAGTATGGGCGAAATATGTTCCCTCTTTCTAGTCCCTGTTCTGGAGCAAATGAAGGGTTTTTTTAGGGAGCTGCTTTTAGAGCAACTTGATAATAATGAATTACAGTAGACCATCCGTGAACTAGTTTGTCAGCATCACTTGGAGACAGGATGTTTCAAATTTTAAACAACTTGTGCTGATTAAAGAAAGCAGTCCTACATATTTGTTTAATGTTCACATTGAAGGTGTTGTGGAAAATTTAACAATAACCTGCAACACACCCAGTGAGCTTGATTTGAAGTGGGTTTAATAAAGACATTGCAATGTGGAGAGAGCATCCCAGTGAAACACCAGGACCATCTCTCAATTGTGGCCACCACCCTTACATCTTATATACAGAGACACAGACAACGAACATTCCACAAACTCTTACACGTTGGCCCCTCTCACGGGGGGGCTATGCCTCCTCCCTCACAGAGAGAATTATGACCTTGTTTTCTGCTTGGCCGTCACCTAAGGATTTACATCCCTGATAAGCAGAAGGAGTCCCACTATCTGTTTAATGCCTCCCATTACAATGGCCTCACTGTGTTAACATTCCACATGCATGTAAACTAGTGACAGGAGTGCTCTTACTATAGTAAAGTGAGAAAGTGATATTACTATAACTAATGTGATATGATTAAATATGTGATTAATACATGAGAAAAGAAATCTGCCACCACATTCCACCCTTTGTGATACAACAATTAAGAATTAAAAACAATTAATTAAGAATCGCATAGAAAAGAAATCTCCATGTGTTTTTAACTACTGAACATCAGCACCATTGTGTACTCAAATAATTCACAATGTGCATCCTCCCTATAGTCAGAAGGAAACAACAAATTCACATTTTATGGTCATCTTCTCTCCATCTGAGTCTCCACCCTTTGTTCGAAGGATGGCAGTTATATCATAAAAGAAAACACAATATGAGTTCATATAGAGAAATGAAACAGCGTTACATCAAGCTGCTCTTTCATAAGAACCCGTTGTTTAGATAAGGAAGTTTTTCAGTGTGTGATATATTTTTCCAGTTTATCATTAAATCCATCAACCCATGTTTCCCAATTTATTAACTGTTTCTGTAAAAAAACAAACAAACCTCATCCCCAGTGTTATTAGGGATCGAGGCACACATGCCTCACCAAACATCGCACACATTCCTTTGTGTCATTCTAATTTTACTTGTCCAGATGTTTGCCATCAAGGACAGTGACTATATTTGTACCTTTAGATAAATGAATACCACAAACATAAACTAACTTCAGTGTTAGTGCTTCTCAAAGTCTGGGGTAAAACCCTGAAGTAGCCATGAATTTCCACTCAGCCAACATATATCAAACAGTTCTGAGCTACATTTTACAACAGAATTATAACTCTTTCCTCTCTGTCTATGCAGTGTACTGTACTCTTTACTATTGTAGGGCCATCAGCCCGTTTAAAAGGTGTAAACCCTCTCAAGGGCATTTACAATTATCTTTACTGTGCCCACATCAGTGATTGGGGAAACCAAAACAACGACATTTAACTTTGGAAGAACAACCTCCTTCTTTAGGTGCTTCCAGCATGTTTGAGGCCTATCAATATCCCTCAATGAAATTGTGATAAACCCAAAATCCTGTCTTTACGGTGTCAAAGAATGTGTCAAAATTGAGTACACATGTCAAAAGAACTCACAACTGTTGCTACTATGTTTACTCAGACAATGAGGGCCTAATGCACTTACGCATCAGGAACTGACATGTTAGATAATCAGTCTACCTACCCTACAAAATGTGCACAAGTTGCTGTAAAACTTGCATGCTATAATTACTCCAATCACTTTTACTCATGCTCAGGACTCTAACAGAGTTTGTGATGTTTGGAGAGTCATGTAAATGCATATCATTTATAAAATGATTATTAACGTCACACCAACGACCTCCTTAACTTAAAAACATACTAAGCTTGCCAGGGAAACTGATTGGCTGTTTAAGCAGGTGTTATCTGCATTCATTTGCTGATCCCTCATGGTTGGCACAGAGTCTCACTCTGCAGTCGCTGAGTTGGAGCTTGGCACGCCCCTGTTGGAGGACGGCGCTCTTTTCACCCCTCACCCTCTCGTTCCAACGCAGCTTTATGGTTATTGCTGTGGTTCTGGAATCTTCTCATGATGACTAGTAGAGCTCCAAACCGCACGACCTTTGACCTCAACCACTGCCTGGGCTGTCACCTCTGCTATGAATGGTCCCTGCTCCTCACTGGGTCTCTGAAGACTTCTGATCAGCACCGAGTCTCAGTCAGGAGATTCCACCCTTGGGATGATTTCTTCCAGCAATACTCTGGCTAATGCACCTGTTTCTCTTTACTAGGAGGAAAAGCTTCTAACCATTTGGAAAACATATCCATCCATCCATCCATCCATCTTCTTCTGCTTTATCCAGGGTCGGGTCACGGGGGCAGCAGCCTAAGCAGAGAAGCCCAGACCTCCCTCCCCCCAGCCACCTCCTCCAGCTTATCCGGGGGAACACCAAGGCGTTCCCAGGCCAGCCGAGAGATATAATCTCTCCAGCGTGTCCTGGGTCTGCCCCGGGGCCTCCTCCCGGTGGGACATACCCGGAACACCTCACCCAGGAGGCATCCTTGTCAGATGCCCGAACCACCTCAACTGGCTCCTTTCGATGTGGAGGAGCAGCGGCTCTACTCTGAGCCCCTCCCGGATGGCTGAACTTCTCACCCTATCTCTAAGGGAGAAGCCAGCCACCCTTCGGAGGAAGCTCATTTCCACCGCTTGTATCCGCGATCTCGTTCTTTCGGTCACTACCCACAGGTCGTGACCATAGGTGAGGGTAGGGACGTAGATTGACCGGTAAATTGAGAGCTTCGCATTTATACTCAGCTCCCTCTTCACCACGACGGACCGGTGCAGCGTCCGCAGCACTGCGGCCGCAGCACCAATCCGTCTGTCGATCTTGTGCTCCCTTCTCCCATCACTCGCGAACAAGACCCCAAGATACTTGAAGTCCTCCACTAGGGGCAGGAACTCATCCCCGACCCAAAGTGGGCACTCCACCCTTTTCCGGCTGAGAACCATGGCCTCAGATTTGGAGGTGCTGATCCTCATTCCCACTGCTTCACACTCGGCTGCGAACAGTTCCAGTGCGAGCTGGAGGCCTTCACCCGATGAAGCCAACAGAACCACATCATCCGCAAAAAGCAGAGATGGGATTCTGAGACCACTGAAGTGAAAGCCCTCCGCCACTTGGCTGCACCTAGAAATCCTGTCCATAAAAATTATGAACAGAATCGGTGACAAAGGGCAGCCCTGGCGGAGCCCATCATCCACCGGGAACGAGTCCGACTTATTGCCGGCAATGCGAACCAAGCTCTTGCAACGGTTGTACAGGGATCGAATGGCCCGTAGCAATGGGCCAGACACCCCATACTCCCGCAGGACCTCCCACAGGACACCCCGAGGGACACGGTCGAATGCCTTCTCCAAGTCCGCAAAACACATGTAGACTGGTTGGGCAAACTCCCACGAACCCTCAAGTATCCTTGAGAGGATAAAGAGCTGGTCCAGTGTTCCGTGACCAGGACGAAAACCGCATTGTTCCTCCTGTATCTGAGGTTCGACTAGCGGACGAACTCTCCTTTCCAGCACCCTGGCATAGACTTTCCCAGGGAGGCTGAGGAGTGTGATCCCCCTGTAGTTGGAACACACCCTCCGGTCCCCCTTCTTAAAGATGGGGACCACCACCCCGGTCTGCCAGTCCAGGGGTACTGCCCCTGATCTCCACGCAACATTGTAGAGGCGTGTCAACCAGGACAGCCCTACAATGTCCAGAGCCTTCAGGAACTCGGGGCCAACCTCATCCACACCAGGGGCTCTGCCACCAAGGAGTTGTTTAACTGCCTCAGTGACCTTGCCCCCGGAAATTGGCGGGTCATCCCCATCATCCCCAGACTCTGCTTCCTCCTCGGAAGACGTGTCAGCGGGATTAAGGAGGTCCTCGAAGTATTCCTTCCACCGCCCGACAATTTTCTCAGTCGAAGTCAGCAGCGCTCCACCAGCACTATACACAGTGCAGGTAGAGCACCGCTTTCCCCTCCTGAGATGCCTGACGGTTTGCCAGAATCTCTTTGAGGCAGTCCGAAAGTCTTTTTCCATGGCCTCTCCGAAATCCTCCCACACCCGAGTTTTTGCTTCAGCCACTGCCCGAGCCGCATTCCACTTGGCCTGTTGGTACCTGTCAGGTGCCTCCAAAGTCCCACAGGCTAACCAAGCCTGATAGGACTCCTTCTTCAGCCTGGTGGCTCCCTTCACCTCTGGTGTCCACCATTTGGTTCGGGGATTACCACCACGGCAGGCACCAACCACCTTGCGGCCGCAGCTCAATGCAGCAGCTTCGGCAATGGAGATGCTGAACATGGTCCATTCGGACTCAATGTCCCCAGTCTCCCGCGGAATGCTGTTGAAGCTCTGCCGGAGGTGTGCGTTGAAGATCTCACGGACTGGGGCCTCTGCTAGGCGTTCCCAGCACACCCTCACTACGCGTTTAGGTGCACCGGGTCTGTCCAGCGTCCTCCCCCGCCACCTGATCCAACTCACCACCAGGTGGTGATCAGTTGACAGCTCAGCCCCTCCCTTTACCCGAGTGTCCAGAACATATGGTCGCAGGTCTGGTGATACAATTACAAAATCGATCATCGACCTGCGGCCTAGAGCGTCCTGGTGCCACGTGCACTTATGGACACTCTTATGTTCGAACAAGGTGTTCATTATGGCCAAACTGTGGTTTGCACAGAAGTCCAATAACAAAACACCACTCGGGTTCAGATCAGGGAGGCCGTTCCTCTCAATCACGCCCCTCCAGGTCTCGCTGTCGTTACCCACGTGAGCATTGAAGTCTCCCAGTAGGACAACAGAGTCTCCAGATGGAGCACCTTCCAGCACCCCACCCAGGGACTCTAAGAAGGCTGGGTACTTTGAACTGCCACTTGGTGTATAAGCGCAGATGACAGTCAGGACCAGTTCCCCGACCCTAAGGCGCAGGGAACAAACCCTCTCATCCACCGGGAAGAACCCCAACGTACCGGCAGCAAGCCGAGGGGATATTAGAATACCCACCCCAGCCCGCCACCTCTCACCAGGGGCAACTCCAGACTGAGACAGAGTCCAGCCCCTCTCCAGGAGACTGGTTCCAGAGTCCAAGCCATACGTAGAGGTGAGCTCTACGACTATATCTAGCCGGTACCTCTCAACCTCACGCACTAACTCAGGCTCCTTCCCCACCAGAGAGGTGACATTCCATGTCCCAATTGCCAGTTTTGGTAGCCCTCGGGCACCCTCCCCGGGCCTGGCTCCAGGGCGGGGCCCCGGTAACCGTATCCCGGGCAGGGTAAACTGTTCCCTCGAACTGGAAAACATATCAACCAACATCAATCCACATTCTCCTTTCAGTTCAGTGAACTTCACTTATAGGTCATCAAAACCTTATCTGAACATGGACTTACCCCCGTAGAGGTTTAATACCTGTACATGAACTGTTAATCCCACAAATCACAGTAAAAGTATTTTACACAGTAAAATACTCATGGAAAACACAGAAAACATTGTTTCATGTTAAACCTGGAATCCCTCCTTTTGACACATGGTCTCTCCCATCAGTCAGCTCATTGGAACTAGGAGAATAACAAAAGAAAAGGGTTAGTTAGATCATTTCTCAGACAACATCAGGGCTTCTCCTCCGGAGTAACTTCGCTCTAGCCCTGTGTTAGAGAATAAAATTAGTGTTAAGTGGGTCTAACTCTTGGCTCCGCCTGGAGCCTGCATCCACACCACAATTGCCTAGAAACCAAAATCGGTTAGTAAATACAAACTTCACACTTGCAAACAACTGTAGGGTCATAGGAGTAATAAGGCATCCAACACCACAGACACAAGTGTGCCATGTGCAGTTTATTTCCCCAAATAATTAAAAAACACTACTGTTGCCATAATTTGCCCAAATCATGAGTCATCCCATGTGTTTAATCAAGTAATGTCACTCACTTGTTTTCACACTATGAGCTCAACAGTGATATGATAATGAGCCCAACACTAAGATGTTCTGTAATCACTGCACAACCTGCTTCATTTCACTCATGTCTGTCTGTGTCTGGGCCGAATCCTCCACAAAGACCCTCAGGAAAAAAAAAACATCAGCAGCAGAGCTTCCGGACGTCAGGTCTGGATCAACAGATTCCAGAGGTGCTGCTGTAAATCATGTGGTCAACCCTCCTTTTCTGTGAAAGAAGTGAAACTGGTCTCAACAAATTATGTGTTTCACATTGAATACACATTTTCCCACTGTACAGTGTGTTACTATAACCAACAAGCAGCCAGTAAAACAGTTTCCTCCACACAAAATCAGTAACACAGAAAAGTGGCCGATAAAGGGTCAAGTCTGCAAGGCCCGCCCACACTCATGTAGACCTCCAGCCTCTGTCATCCTCCTGCTCATGCAAAACAAGCAAACAAAAAAACACACACATCCACATTTTTTCACTGTTTGGGGTGGATTAGGCATTAGAAGTGACTAATCCTAAAATAGTTACCGTCTTCTCAATTTCAAGTCAGTCACACTTACTCCACATCATCAGTCCAGTCACAGTCCAGTCATATGCATTCATACCAATCACATGCATTTGTACCAATCATTGCTGATAGTGGAAAACCGCGCACTAAGTATCCACTGACAGCAATATTACATCATTTCAAAAATAAAAACAATTCTTATTGCTTTTGAAATGGATTGAATCGCTACAATCCTTTTAAACACAGGACTTACCATCTAATATGGTCAGCGTCCTAGGTAGGTGAATTTCCTCAGAAGCCCATTGTAATCTGGAGAAGCTCACCTTGTATTTGCTCTCAATTAAAGTATTTTATACCGCTTTTACTCCCAATCTTGCAGACCTGCTTTTAAATCATCAACACACAAAATATCACCCCCAGAGGGATGATACCTGGCAGGTTTTTTCCTAAGTGCACTGTTACAAAAAAAACATATTAGGCCTTGTTCAGGACATGTCTAAATATATATAAAAAAAAAAAAATAAACAAAAAATAAATATCTTTCTGAAAACAACCCTAACCTAACTGGCAGAATCAGCCTGGTACTAAAACAAAAAACCCCAAATCTGCCAGAAATCACAGGAAAGGTTTTGCTTTCTGGTGACACAACATGCTGTAGGGATTAGAACCTGCCATGCAGTGCTTCAGTCACTGCTTCTGTTCATGTTCCCCACATCATATTTACTGGTTGCCCACAAGTGCTCCAGAATATCACACAATTCTGGAAAGTCTGGGGCCCACCAACATAGTTCCACAGAGAAATTTTCCCCCTTTTTTATTAGCAGCTGCACAGTTCATGCAACACTAATGTTCACCATTAAACGCTTCCTAAACACTTCATGGCAGTGTTTCATCACTGGAACGTGAATTTCTTCCCCAGGTCTGTGCTTTTACACTCATTTTTCATTTTCACAGACCCAATCATTTCATTTAGCTTTTCTCCTTTTTTTTTCTCCAAAAGTAAATGTGTAACATGTCATCATGTATTTCACAAAACAAGTTTGTTCTCATGTATTCAGAGGTGTGTATCTGGGTGCAAGCTTCACCCATACATCAGAAACAGGAAACTCATTTCTACCCTCTGCTACATCTTATTCACTTGTTTTATAATCCAGTCATCTTTCCCTGATCTAGTAACAATCAACTAATTTGCATATCAGCTATTAACCCACTAAGTTGACAGCAGCAGTCTGCAGCAGTTCACAGTTGTGGTGTGTCAGAGGCCCAGGGGGCCATTCTTCTTCAGCTTTGCCTTTTGTCTTTCACTCTTTTCAGTCTCTTCCTTTGCCATTTCAACTCCCAGTATGGCAAATGTGAAACTCAGACAGTCTTCCCAAGTCCATTCACACACAGTGATGTCGCTGGTGAACCTCTCAGCTTGTGATTGGGAGCGCATGCTTCCATCCACTATGGCATTTCTACATGCTGCTGAACCCTTTAAGTTTTAGGGTAATGCTGCTGTCTGTTTACCTTGTTGACTCTTGAAGTCGACGCCGTTGCTCTTGAACTGCATTTTGTCTTCAGGGAGAGATTGTCCTCAAAACTTGTTCTTCAGGTTAAAATCTACATGAAGTGAAGCTGTGACATATTCAGCCAAAACACGGCTGGGTGTGGTTCCAATTATGTTAATCTATTATTTTGCTCCGGCCACTGTGCTTGTGGAGGACGTTGATCCAGTTCCATAGCCACCTGTACTAACACACTAAAACATTTATTTAAAGTCATTTTCATCACTGCTCATTAACACTTTCCCTCTCTTATTCTTCTATCCACATTTTAACACATCTCTTTCCATCACTCTCGGTTATACACACACCCACAGCACTTCTTATACACACACACACACACCTCCCTTCACTGCATTCCTCAGTTTCTACACACTTCATACTGCATGTATTCTTTCCCATATTTCTGAAAGAGAAAAAAAAATCATGCAATCAAAACCTGGATTTGCCCGGGCCACCCGGAGGGATGCCTCCTACGGCCGTACTGGCCGTACTGCTGAGCTCAGCTTTACGGAGAAGCGCGTTCACCGTCCGGCCTTTTCCTTGTGGTGCAAAAGTGCTAAACACCGTAAACTAAGGACAGAATCCTTCCCATGACAGTCCTGGAATCAGGCGTCGTATTCCTGAGGTTTCCCTCCCAGTGGTCCATCCAAAAAAACCCTCTTTTCTCTGTCGACAGCTCCTTCTTTCACACAACCATCTTCCACACACTTGGATTTTTTTTAACCCGACCAAACTCTATGGCCAAAGAATTAAAATAAAATAAAATAAAAAATAAAAATTGGGTTTTCACCCGGACCACCTGTAGGGACACCCCCATTTGCTGGGCCCAGCTTCCATTGTACGAACAAGCGCGTCTGCTGTCTGGCCTTTCTGCCTTTTTTCGCTGGTGCAAAAGTGCTAAAAAACCATACACTAGAACGCTCAACTTGTTGAGCTTCTAAGATCCCGCACTTGCTACTGCAACAAGGCGCAATTTCTCACACTAGAATACCCAAACTGAGTTTCTAGGAACCTGCACCCAATAATTGCAGCTGTAAGGAAGCGAGGCTTTCCCTGTCGGTCCGATTGAAAAATCCTCCCAAATCAAAACAGCTCACCATTGCAGATCCTTTGCAGTGCCTCTCTTGGTTCTTTTAAAAATTCCTGCACGTGTGAGTCGCTGAAGCACACCCCGCGGTTCCCCCTTTTTGAAAACAACGGTCGGACTGAGGCAGTTTTACCTCAGGATGGCCAGTCACTGCGTTCCCGTGATTCAGCGAAACTCACCAGAGGAATCCTGCCGACAACGCCAAATTGTTGTGGAAAATTTAACAATAACCTGCAACACACTCAGTGAGCTTGATTTGAAGTGGGTTTAATAAACACATTGCAATGTGGAGAGAGCATCCCAGTGAAACAGCAGGACCATCTCTCAATTGTGTCTACCACCCTTACATCTTATATACAGAGACACAGACAAAGAACATTCCACAAACTCTTACACGTTGGCCCCTCTCACGGGGGGCTATACCTCCTCCCTCACAGAGAGAATTATGACCTTGTTTTCTACTTGGCCGTCACCTAAGGATTTACATCCCTGATAAGCAGAAGGAGTCCCACTATCTGTTTAACGTCTCCCATTACAATGGCCTCACTGTGTTAACATTCCACATGCATGTAAACTAGTGACAGGAGTGCTCTTACTATAGTAAAGTGAGAAAGTGATATTACTATAACTAATGTGATATGATTAAATATGTGATTAATACATGAGAAAAGAAATCTGCCACCACAAAGGACATATCCTGGTCAAAACGACTCCAGGATTCCTCACAGTGTTACTAGTGGTAATGCCATCCTGATTAGACACCATATTTGTCAGATTTTTAAGGCCTGGCTGTAACTCAGGAGGTAGATCAGGTTATCTACTAATCCTAAGGTTGGTACCTTACTAATCAAAACTACAATTTCTGTAGTAGAAAATAGAAACAGGAAGGTTTCTGTTATTTTATTGTTTATTGCTTAATTACTTTGTGTAGTATGCATGGCTATAAGGGAGGTTTTTATCAGTAGGAAAAGCTGTAAGACTTATGAAAAGTCCAAAATGTATGCCTGTGCTTGTTTGTGGTGAGCAGCAGCTCAAACAAGAATTGTAAATGGCTTCATGAACACATTCAAGTCGGAGTATTTAGAAACTAGGACAATGAGCCATGGCTCTGTGGTACATGCACACATTTCTGCATCTCTGCCATTCAAAGACACTTTGGTTCTAGTTTGTGTAATATTGAATACTGAACTGTAAATTTAGACTTTTTCACGGAAGCAATTTTTGTTCAGTGTTTTCATAAAAGCCTTGTTTTGATGCATTTCCTACTAGTAGGGAGAACACACACGAGGTTTAAGGCCCGGCAACTTTGAAACCTTTTTGTCCTCCACGGTGGAAAATTGGCTGAAAATAAAAACAGGTATTACTTTAGCCAGCTCCTAATTTTATAAATTCTGCACTCAGCTTTGTAGTCTCCAGTATCATTGAAATGCAGCCAGATGCTGCTCATTTTTCCCTGAGATGCTTGCATTCAAATCCATCTCCCATGTCTCTCTGTGTACCCAGCCTGTACCGCTACACTTGCTGTCTTCAGAACGTCTGCCCACCTTCCTTCTTTCACATAGTGGTATGATCCCAGTCAGTCTTTTTAATGTGATTGGCCGCATTGTGTGCTCATGAAAATGAAGTCTGACCCTGTCTACATAGATTCTCAGCAGGGCTGAAGATTCGGATCCCATATACCAACAGGCCATTAATACTTGACATTTGAAATTATTGAAATTATCTCATGGGCTGGGTGTAATTGTACTGTGGGTCAGATGTGGCTATACGTTTGACACCCCTGCTCTAACAGGACAAGCACAGAGGTGAGTCCTCTGTCAGATTAGTCATTAGTTTCACTATTGCCTTTAAATGCTGACTTACACTCCTCAAATAAACCTTCAAATAAACTTTACGAATATTTTGACTGACTTGGGGATGTTGAACCTTCATCCCTTCTCCTGTAACCAGGTTTTGATCAATTATTAAATCGTTTACAAATGGAAACAGAGTGACCTAATGTTTAATAGTCCACAATTAATAATTATTTTGCTCTTTTGTGGTTTTGAAACAGTTGGCTTTTTTGGCTTTCTCAAGTGGAGATTTCCAGCTTGCACTTGGGCCAAGTGGGAAGTGTTCGATATGAGAATTAGCATTAGAATTAGCCAGGGCAGGGACTTGCTGCCCCAAATGAGAGAGTTTAGGCATCTTGGGGTCTTGTCTGTGACGGTTCTCAGTCAATCCAGGTCATCGTAGTATAAGAAGGTTGGAAAGAAATGCGTCTGGACTTCTTTAAGTTTCTTGAAGATGTTTCACCTCTCATCGAGAAGCTTCTTCAGTTCTAAGAGCATTTGGTGGAAAGTCCCAGATTTTTAAGACCTATTGGGAGTGTCCCTAAGAGGGTCGTGGACCCCCATTGTTCCTCTGCCTAATCACACGAGCCAAGGTGTGAAAATGGGTGTCAGTTAACTCCTGCATTTTAACCAAGGTTTCAGGTGAACCCGTTGTGAGACCCTGCCCCACCCTATTGTGGTACTGAGATGAAATGGCCCAAGATGTGAGTGGGCTATAATCCAAAATGACAGACAGCTTGTGTCGTAAGCTTCTGTTCAAAGATGAACGATCATCATTAGGCAGAGGAACAATACGGGATCCACGGCCCTCTTAGAGACACTCCCAATCAGTGTTGGGTAAGTTACTTTAAAAAAGTAATTAATTACTAATTACTAATTACTTAGTCAATATTGTATTTAAAATACTTATCTAATTACTGTGTCAGAAAAGTAACTTAATTACTAAATAAGTAATTAAACTAAATACTTCTTAAAATCCCTATAAACCTTGAGTGGACAAACAACAGAAATTAAACTCTTTAAATAATAAATAATTTTTTTTAAAGACGTAGACGCTACAGTATGCAGCGGTAGCATGTCTTCCACAATGTAGCCTGCAATCATTTTTTAAGCTCACCTTCAGACGCTTTCTGTGCTGCTGAAGTAAAATCAAGTTTTGCCTGCTTAGCAGGAGTTGCCGCGGTGTTATCCATGGATGATGAACAAGGATCACTCAGAAGTGTTCGTCTATGCTCTCGTGTCAGGCACTTCAGTAGATTACTCCTGCTATTAACAGCGGCCGATAGTTTTTACATATTACTGTAATGTTCTTGTCTGCTTGTTTCAGAAAAGTGAAGAGACGGGAATATGTCCATTTCATAAAACAGCCACACGCTTCAGCCGAGTCCGACATCTTCCGCTTTAGAATACGACTATGCAGCAAACTGGCGCGAAATGCCGTGCACCTGCACTACAGCGATGTTAAAGCGGCAGAGTTTACTTCTACATTTAGAAGATAAATTATTGAAATTAAATAATGATATTCAGCGAGTTTAATTATTTTACAATGTAACGCAAGTACATTGTAAGTAACTGTAATTAAAATACCTAAAAATGAACAGTAATTAGTTACTCTACTTTTTCAGTGGAAAAGTAATTTAATTACAGTAACGCGTTACTTAGTAACGCATTACACCCAACACTGCTCCCAATAGGGCTAAAAATCTGTGACTCTCCGCCAACTGCTCTTAGAACTGAAGAAGCTTCTCGGATGAGAGCTGAAACATCTTCAAGAAACTTTCAGACGCTTTTCTTCCCAAGCTCCCTAGACAATCTTGGGGTCTTGTTCACAAGTGAGGGGAGGGTGGAGCAGAGACTGACCAAAGCTCACGGACAGATTGTTGAGGCGTAAAGAGTGTTGTGGACGCTGTACCAGCATGCTGTAGTGAAGCAGAGAGCGTGAAAGCAAAGCTGTCAGTTTAGTGGTCGATCTATGTTTCTACCCTCACCGATAGCCATGAGCTCTGGAAAGGGACTGACAGAGTGAGACTGTGGATGCATATGAAGGGTGGCTTAGCTCTACCTTAGAGTCAAAAGGAACCCGTTGAGCTAGTTTGGGCATCTGAACTTCCTCAATGGGATGTCCCAATGGGAGGAGACCCAGGACCCACTGGAGAGGCATTATGTATCTGAGCTGGCTTGAGAATGGCTTGGTAGGCCCGCAGGTGAGCTTCAGGAGGTAGCTGGGGGAGAGGGAATTCTGTCCATACATCCACAGTTTAAATAGAGACTTTCAGATTTCCAGCTACATTTTCCATCCATTTCTCATATGGACTTCTACTGATGATTGAGTGTCATGCCTTATATTCTTTATATTTTTCTAATTATCCCCTTTATTGGCCTCCTCTTATTATCTACATACGTTGTCTTTATGATTCATTTTTAATGAAGCCATGTTGATATTAATATTCTATCAGACAGAGTGAACCATCTCTAATTTTAAAGCCAGCATTCAGCCACTTTTCTCTTTTCTTAGGATGTGGGGCTCAACACTGATGCTGTGATCTCGTCATGCCATGCAGACAGCCAGACCAAGTCTCTAGCTTTTTCCCTATACCGTCGATCCTCCAGGGAGAGCAACCGTAGCCACTCACTCTCTGCCAACAACCAAAGCGTCAGGTCCATTCAGGTCTTTTCCACCTTCTCAAGCAAACATCCAGGTTAGCTGAGAAATTGATGTCTGACTTCCTCAGTCTTGATGCTAAAGACACTGAACTTCCATCAGTGTGTCATCATAATGTGGATGTGAGTGTGTGACACATGAATGTGGAAATATAGCTTCAGTCTGTAGGACTAGAAAAGCAGTCCATTTACCCTGAAAGCCAGATGTGCGAATTGAGCCTCAACTTCTGGAAGGAAAGATTCCAATTATTATGAATTTTTATGTTGTTGTAAGTCTAGATTTAACAGTGTATTATGTGGTACATTGCAAAACAACGGTGGATTTTTGCTGTGAATGAGTACAAATTATAGCAGAAAGCAGTGTTGTGTCATCGTTGTTTTGTTTCACAGAGAACTGCGCTATTTGTGGAATATTTCGCATCTCAGCCCACTGCCTCACCTGCCTCCAGGGGCTGTGCTCAGACTGTGACAGACTGTATCACTCCTACCCTGAGAGAGCCAACCACCATCGAACAGCTTTCACGTCATCATCTTCATCCAAGAACAGGAGCAATGAAGGGTCAGGATAAGCAGTTCTTGGCAAAATGTACTTTGTCTTACAAGGGTGCAGTAGTCCTCAGATTTTACAACTATATATACAACTATATAACTATATATATATATATATATATATATATATATATATATATATATATATATATATATATATATATATATATATAACTATATATATATATATATATATATATATATATATCACAATACTATATTTTGAGATAGAAGCTTTTAGCAGCATATGTGATTTGAGATGTTGCTTTATTGCTGCTCAGGTTTATTCTATCTTTTTTCCCTGATCATGTCTTTGATGAAGCTCAATGAACGACTATTGCTGGTTTAACTTTTTTCATCTTAAACTAGATCTTTTTACTTTTCAAGTTCTTCCACCTGGCGTTGCCTTCACTGCACTAAAGTGAACTCTATCCAGGATGTGCTCTGTGACGAGTGTGAGCAGCCTCGCTTGGAACCCCTCGGCTCTAAAGAAGATGAATGTCAGCCTGCTACTATCATCGGTCTGTTATCCTTTGGTGTATCTCAGGCTCTAGCAATAGCATGTTGTTATGTCTTTTATTTTTCTGGGGGGGGGGGGGGGGGGGGGGTTCTCAGCATAGAAACTGATGGGTGGCACAGTGCTGTTTCCTAATGACATGGAGCTTCTTGGTTTGAACCATAGCCCGGCCAATAGTCAATATATCAGTAACTGCATAGAGGAAACCTCCTTCAACCATCTTACCAGTGTTATTATAACATAGTTTGTCCACCAGGGTGCGCTCTGCAGCCTCCCTGCTGGCAGTTCTTGTTTGGAACCACAATCAACAAGCAGCTGATCCGAGTTGTCGGGCAGAACATAAACAAGTAATCTACGACTTGTTGAAGCAGGAAAACGCCATTATTATTATACTACGTTGTCATTATCTTAGTTAGTATTCATAAAGAACATAAAGCATTCATAAAAACTACATATAAGATCTACATATACATCTGTTTATGTTTAGTGTGTATTAAAAACGTCCATTTAATTTGTCGTGATCATTTTTGTTCTTTGTAACAGAGTAATTCTCACAAAGGCTTCTGTAAGAATTTTGTTGTAAAGCTCAGTGTGAGTAATTGGAAGAGAATAACGTGATGTGTGTGTTTGTCACTGTTTTTTAGAGTGGCAGTGTAAGAGCTGCACTATGGTGAATGCAGCCAGTAGTGTTCTGTGTGAGGTTTGTGAACGACCTCGTTTGGCGACGCGACCTCCGGTGACCCCGTCACACCCACCCATAACCCCACCCAGACCACCAGCACCAGTATTGGGGATGCCCGGTGACCCTGACAGTCAGGTTAGGTGTGTGAGTGTGGTCACATTTCTGCGCTTGTCCTGCTAGCTATCTGTTGCTAATAACATTTCATTACAGCGATTAGAGCATGCTGTAATTATTAAAGGTACTACGCTGCAGTGGTTTAAGTCATATCTGTTTAATGATTCATTTTTTTATAGTGCCAAATCACAACAACAGTTGCCTAGAGGTACTTTATATTGGCCAAGACCCTACAATAATACAAAGAAAGCCAGAAAAATCACATGACATGATGATGACTCTAATTTATTCATCAAATATCAAACCACCAACCTTGCGATCAGTAGATGACCTGCTGTACCTCCTGAGCTACAGCCACCCCAGTATGCCAGTATGAAGTGCCACATGCTCATACTGTAGACATGGGCTTCCCTACTGGGGCCCCTCCCAGGCCCCATAGTGGTGCTTCCAGGCAGGCCCCACATTTCATGCCTGTACCGAGACCCACACTACAGTACAATAATTTACATGTACAGTGGTCAGTGATCGCTGTCAGGTTTATGGTTTTAATTTTGAGGCTTTAATAGTGTGAGTTAGATATGATTATCGTTCCTGATCATAACTCTTCATCAGCCTTTTAATGCTGTGGCTGTTCACCGCATACATGCCAACCCTCCCGATTTTTCTGGGAGAATCCCGAATTTCAGTGCCCCTCCCAAAAATTTCCCGGATCTACCATTCTCCCGAATTCCTCCCGATTTTCCACCGGGACAACAAAATTAAAAAACCATATCCCAGATTTCATAGTGCAGCCCAGCCAATTCCAATTTCCAACAATGGCGGAAGCTACTTAGTTTTAATATTACTCTTATTACTCTTTCTGGGTCATAAAATAAACTTTTAACATATTTTCAGGTGAGAATGTAGCTGTGTAAACTTCAAATATCTGAGCCGGAGAGAGCAGCGAACTCCCAGCACATCGTTTTCTGACCCCCCGCGGTCTTTAACTACTCAGGTTAAACATGATATATAAGTCACTTAAGATAACTTAAAAATTATTTAACTTATTTAAGTTATTTTCTCCGATAAATAAACACTGTAAAATTCATGTTTTTTATATATATATACGCCCATATACGCCCCCCTCCCCAATGTCTCCCTAATTCTGAGGTCTCAAGTTTGGCAAGTATAGTTCACCGTGGTTAGTGACTCTCTTTCTGTAACTCTGCTCCAGTGGGTGTGTCAGTTCTGCACATATCTGAACTACTCTCCAGCTATGGTGTGTGAGATGTGTGACCTGGCTCGCCCAGAGCCTGCACCGCTGCCAGTGAAGCTCCGCCCTCCCTCTCCTGTTAGACGTGTCCCTGCTCTGCCAATCAAACCGAAGGAACCTGCTCCTGAAGATCTGGACTCCTGGAGGCAGAATTTGATAAAGGAGGAGGGGCTAAAGCTGATCCAACTAATCAGAGCAAGTCACCATACTGTCATTATATCTGCATACAGAATTCTTTTCATGTCTTAACACAAGTTCATTTGTTCTTCATATCTGTGTCAGCATGGGGAGAAGAAAGGAGTGAGTCCAGAGGAAGTATACACAAGCATGAGGGTAGCTGGGGACAGCAACATCTTGCCCTGCAAGTGGTTAAAGACTGAACTTCCCCTGCTGTTAGACCAGATCAGGATGTTGGTGGCGACATCCTCCCTTCAGTCATTTTCTGATAAGACCCCAACTGATCTCGCCAAGGAGGCTGGCAAAGTGGCAGAGCTTGCAGAAACAGAAAGTGTGATCCAGCTTTCCAGAGCAGAAGCCAAGCGAGCCTGGCTTACAGCAGGGGGTGACACAGAGAGAGCTGCCAGACAAGCTCTGAGAGACAGACTCGCCAAGGTGATGTTTGGTCAAACGTTTAGCATTGTTCCCTAATATTTCATGACTCTACCCTCTGTGTAGACATTCAATTATATTTCTTCATTCTATCCTATCAGGTACAGGAGCTGTGTGCACTTGGCTTTAGTGATGAAAGTCGCTGTCATGAGGTTTTATGGCAGAGTGGTGGTGAGGTAAGAGGAGCCTTGGCGTTGCTACAACGACCACTTCTGGAGCCCTTCCACAAACGCATCTGGAGTGAGAAACCTGAGCCTCCTGTCGATATCCACCATCCTGACAAGCAGGTAAAACCACAGACGAAACGTGCGATGTCACTCATTGGTTTACGCTGGGGCCAGTTTAAAGCCCAGATTTTGGGATTTCTATTTTGGAATGTGTAGGTTTTTTTCGAATGGGTCGTCCTCATTTCTTTATATTTTGCTTCCAAGGAGTCGGGATTTCTTGGCATTTTTTTTAAAGTGGTCATTGTCTTTCTGAAAGCCATTAAAAGTTTTTCTTTGGACATTTCGCTCATTTTCAGTCCTGTCCTTGTTCTTGACCATTTTCAGTGTTAAGGTCCAGTTCAGTTCACTTTCATTTATATAGCTCCAAATCACAACAACATTTGCCTCAAGGTGCTTTATATTGTTAGCTAAAGACCCTACAGTAATACAGAGAAAACCCTCTATGAGTAGCGCTTGGTGACAGTGGGAAGGAAAAACTCTACAGCGTTATTTTTGTGACTCTATTGTGAGTGCATGTAAAAAAAAAAACATGCAAGTGCAAATGTTGTTGTATTTTGAGGAGCAAATTATTTTCAGTGCAGAAAAGTTCAATTCGAACGAACAAAATTCATTTCTGCGTGCAAGAAATGAATTTCAGTGTTTGCTATTATCCATACACACACACACACACACACACACACACACACACACACACACACACACACACAATAACAGCCCCTCTCGCTCAGATCTCTGCTCTGTGTGCTCACGGACATCTGCAGACCTGCTCTCAGTGTGTCGCTCTCGCTGTCAACTAGTGATGTGTCGGTTGCGAACGAAACGGCTCTTAGAGCCGACTCGAGCCGGCTCCTTATTGGGAGCCGTGGGTTTTTTTTTCCTTCTCTCACCCTCTCTCTTGCACTTTTTTTCCGCTTCACTCCGCACGAGCCTTGTGCTTTGCGCTGGGCAGAGGGGGGAGGGGCGGTAGTTACACTCACAGTAGCACAGGAACAGAGCGGGAGGGAGAGAGAGAGAAGGAGAGCCAGGGACAACAACGTCACATTAGAAAGGTATAGTAATCATCCACAACTATTTTCAGTTGCAGATGATAAAGGTAGCTCTGTTTCGGAAGTTCAGTTAATGCTAGAAATGTGTTTTGGAGTTTGTACGTGCTTTGTCTCTAGGGGCCACCGTATATATTTATATATAAACATATATAAATAAAACCACAGGTTTTTTTTTCCTTTTAATAAATTAATTAAAGCAACAAAACAACCTGAAGAGCCAGTTGGGAGCCGAAAGAGCCGGTTCTCCAAAAAGAGCCGGAAATCCCATCACTACTCTCAACATCTCTGCTTCGTGCACGCTCAACTCTCTGTACACCATTATAGGTGTGCCACAAAACCAACCAATCACAGACTTGGATGCAAACATTCTGATTGGCTGTTACAGTCTCCAATTAGATGGCTAGCTACTGCATTCTGGAAACACGATCCAGAATGCAGCTAAATCCATTTTCGGTTAGTATGTTTCATTATTTTATTTTAAAATATATATAATATTTTAAGACCATTGTTGGCTTCTAGTTTAAACCAAACCACTCTGCTGGATTTAGCTGGATCAGTCAGCTGAGACTGAAGAAGTCATTTGGATGAGTGACAAATTATTTCTCCCACTGAAAACGCTATGTCCAGATGAACAAAATCCACTTTTGGGGATTAGTTATTTAAGACAGATTTAACCGGATGCCAGTGAAGAGAAGCCTTCAGGCTGTGTTGAGAAAAAAAAGGTGGTCATACCAGTTTTCAAAACTGTTTGGACACGTTGCTGTGCTCACTTTCCCAGCAAAATATACAGAAATGAGGAGTGACTTGCAACTGTTACACAGTACTTTACAAAGACCCCATGTTTGGCATTACTGGTAGAAAATGTGAAGTCTATTTTAACATGATTTTATTGTTTTTCAGCGTGTATGTCGGTGGCTACTAGCAGTCTACGATCTACCCAGCTGGGGTCGCTGTGAGCTGGCCCTATCGCTTCTTCTGGAGCACAGTGCCCCCTATTCCCTAGAAGATGTGGTGCAGGCAGTGCAAGAGTCCCACGACAGGGAATTTATCAAGCGAGTGCTCGCTAAAGAATGTCCCATCTGCCTCTCGGTTTTCCCTCACAGCAAAGTTAGGGTTACTTTACAGATGCTATTGGGTCACTAAATATTTTTCTGAATGATTTCCATTTCTTGATTTTCTACTTCCTCCCACCTTCCCTTCTATCTCAGATGCAGTCTCTCACGTCGTGTCAGTGCTCTGTGTGCTGTGGTTGTTTTCAGCAGCACTTTACCATCGCTGTAAGGGACAAACACATCAGAGACATGGTGTGTCCGGTCTGTTGGGAGCCTGACATCAATGACCCTGAACACCTCAACAGCTACTTCTCCACCCTGGACATCCAGGTAGGCAAGCAAATAAACCGTGAAAGAAATGAGAATGTCTCTCCTCTCTCTGACTGCTACATTGTCATCTTGTCAACCACAACTATAAAGCCTGCCATCACTTACAGTTCAGTAAAACAATTATCTACATTTTTTTTGTTTTTTCTTTGCTCAGTTGTTGTTTCTCTGCAGAGCTTTTCTAAAATGCATTAAATGTTTGATGTTATATTAATGAGCAGAACATTGGGTTCACTCTGTTAGCTGTTAGCTGAGCAGGGTAAGATCAGCACTGTCTCTAGAATCTACTTCTTTGAGTTTATTTCCAATCCAACATTTTGGACAATGTACAAAATATACAAGAGTTTAATGTACCAAAATTCTTGTACACAAACTTTTGGTTGCCAGAAAATTCAGTTGACAAACAACATCTAACTTTGTAGTTTGGGTTGAAAATGAATTACAGACTGCTGAGCAGCAGTTTCAAAATGCTTGCAGGGAACTGTTCCCCACAAGTTTGGAGGGACTAATTATGTTTTTTCTCCTGTTTAACAGTAAAACATATTTTCATTCCTTTCTCAGATTATTATTTATGTCATCGATTAATAGTTCGGCCCATAAAATATCAAAAACCTGAACATGTACACGATATGTATCTTTAGTTATTGCAATATTGTTTTTCTAGGCTTACTAATTATATAGAATTTTAATTTTTATTCAGATTTTTTTTACATTCATGAGAGTAATATTGTAAGAGAGGGGTAGTAGTAATCACTTTAATTTTGGTCATATCATTATGTCCTAATGCAGTGCATGTTCAGTTCTAACACAGGTGTTGTGGAACACCTGTGTTAGAGTTAGTGCGTTATAATCAGTGTTGAGGTCTGGAATGTTTATATTTCTATTACTGGAGACAAAGGGTGAAATGAAGTATTAATATTATATTAATACCTGTGATTGTGACTGTCAGTACCAGTTTTTATTCACAGTGGTGTGAAAAGGTGTTTGCCTCCTTCCTGAGGTCCTATTTTTTGTATGTTTGTCACACTGAAATATTTCAGATCATCAAACAAATTTAAACATTAGACAAAGATGACACAAGTAAACACAAAATGAGGGTGTTAGTTTTATTGTTATAATAATAATAATTATTATTATTATTGTTATTGTGGCCCTGTGTGGAAAAAGTGATTGAAAATTAAAAGCACTTTAAATCTCTTAAATAAGACTTAAATAGGACCTGCCTTAGACAGTGGAGTGGACCAAAGATCCTCAAAACCCAGACATCATGCTGTGATCCAAGGAAATTCAGGAACAAATGAGAACATAAGTAACTGATATCTCTTGTATAAAAAATAAGTATAAAAAAATATAAATGGTGAAAACATGGAACAGTGGTGAACCTTTCCAGGAGTGGCCGGCTGACCAAAGCACAGCAACGACTGACTCAATAGGAACATAAAGGCTCATCTCAGTTTTGCCAGAAAAAATCTTGATGATTCCCAAGACTTTTGGGAAAATATTCCCTGGACCGACAAGACAAAACTTTAACTTTTTGGAAAGTTTGATGTGCCATTTCATCTGGAGTGAAAGTAACACAGCATTTCAGAAAAGGAACATTATACCAACAGTAAAATATGGTGGTGGTAGTGTGATGGTCTGGGGCTGCCTCAGGACCTGAAGACTTGTTGTGTTAAATGGAACAATGAACTCTGCTGTCTACCAAAACATCCTGGAGGAAAATGTCCAGCCATCTGTTCATGACCTCAAGCTGAAGTGCACTTTTGTTCTGCAGCAGGACAATGATCCGAAACACACCAGCAAGTCCACCTCAGAGTCGCTGAAGAAAAACAAAATGAAGACTTTGAAGTGGCCCAGTCACTGTCCTGATCTGAACACGATTGCGATGCCATGGCATGACCTTAAAAAGGTTCATTCTCAAAAACCTGCCAGTTTGGCTGAATTACAACAATTTTGCAAAGACGAGTGGGCCAAAATTCCTCCACAGCGCTGTTAACGACTCATACCAGTTATTTGAAACATCTGATTGCAGTTATTATCAACCAGTTATTAGGGGGCAAGAGTTTTTTCACCCACCGCCGTATATCTGGATTTTTTTCCTCTTAATAAGAAACACCGTCACTTAGAAACTGCATTTTGTCTTTACTTGTGTTATTTTAAAGGTGTTCATATTTAAGAGTGACAAACATACAACGCATTGTTTGCAGTATGAGTAAAAGCTGGGAAAGAGTGACTGACACCATACTTGGTGAAGATCTTCCAGAGATTTAGACTACTCTGTACAAATGTTTTTACAGGAAGAACAGGACAAGTCGTGACAGGTAAATCAGTCTTTATGTGTACATTCTGTGAAGTTAACATTCTAAAACTTGGTCTTCACAGCTGCGAGAGTGTCTAGAGCCAGAGGTCTACGAGCTTTTTCACAAGAAGCTGACAGAGCAGGCTTTAATCAAGGACCCCAAATTTCTCTGGTGCTGTCACGTGAGTACAGGTTCAATATTTGCAACAAAATCTCAATGAACAAATTACGTAATGTAATTACTTAATTTCTATTTAAAAGTGATGCAAGTTTGAGTACTCGTCTTTGGATTATTGATGCTTCACATGTGTTAAAGATTCAATTTTCTTTATATGAAACAATAGTGCAAGATGTGCCTAAGCAGTTTTGCAAATTGTGAAATTGAATTGGTGACCAGTGAAGAGCTCACTTTTCCCAGATTTCTGACCAGTGTTGCCAACTTAGCGACTTTGTCGCTGTATTTAGCGAGTTTTCAGACCCCCTTAGTGACTTTTTTTCTAAAAAGCAACTAGCGACAAATCTGGCGACTTTTTCTGGTGTTACTGGAGACTTATTTATGACGACTTTTTGACGTGAAAGCGCGTATCGCTTTTACTCTCAACAAGCAGCGGTGCTGCCGTGGGCACCTCACCCGTGCCAAAGCGCTCACGGGCGGAGGATAGTCCTCCCCCAGCTGCTATCAGGGCAGGAGATGTTCCCATCTATGCGTCCAAACTGCAAATGAATCGCGCATGAGCGAAGCCGCTGCTCCCGCACTGACTGTAACGCAGTCAGTTCTTCCTTTACTGTTATGCTGTTTTGTGGATCACAAGGTTTAAAACTACTTATAAACACACACACACACAAAGTAACTCCACCAGAGTGCCAATCTCGGGTCACTTTTGCCAGTCCAGGCCCGGATAAAGGAGCAGTGTTGGAATTGTGACATTAAAAAAATAATAATTGCTAAAAGAAATTTAATTTGTAGTTCTAAATAAATTCTAAATTCATTTAAGACGTTTTTTACTCACTTTATGTCTCTTCCACGATGTTATTTCTCTCTCCAACAATGTAGGTTGTAATTACATTAGACTGACCAATTATGCAAATTAGGCGATGACGTCATTTAGCGACTTCTAGCGACTTTTAGGACGGCCAATAGCGATTTTCCTTACTGAGGAGTTGGCAACACTGTTTCTGACGTCATTAGCCGTGCCTAGGCCCAAACTCTGCTGCAGGTTCCTAAGTCAAACGATAACTGTGGCATCACTGAGAGTTAAAAACTGTCTAAATTCTTTCATCTGTAATAAAATGATCAGTGTTGCTGCTCTACCAGGTGTAACAATTAAGTTTAACATCCAGGCATCCATGAAAACAGAATTTATGACATTTGACAGAGTTAGAAGTTAGCAGAGAGTTAGCTCGCTAGCTTCAATCTAAATACAATATAGCATGTCCTGGTTGAGGGAATTCAGAAACAAATTCAAACGTACAGCTCTGCTATCACTTCCAACATAAATGAAGACAGAAAACTAAACAGCAGTGACGTTTGTAGGGTTACTGAAGTTGGACTAGCTGGTATATAATGATGTGCTACGTGATCGCTAGCGACACAGCTATGTTAGCATAACATAAACAGTGAAGCTGGACTTTTTTCCACTCGATAAAAGTTAACGTGAGGGTTCCCGATGGTTCGGGACAAATGCAATCGCATGGCAGGATGCTGTAAACGGACCAAACTTCAGTCAGGAGAACAACTGAGATAATCCAGCCACAATATGAGGTTAGTCATTAATATACTGCTGCATGGGCTGGGCTGTAGTTACATGGTAAGGTTTTAAAAACTGAGCTTTAGAATGATTAGCGGTAATAAAAGCCGAGTGAGGCCAACAGTGATCGCTGACTGTTTTTAGGAGCTTGTTGAGATTAAATAGAACAAGATACAAAGCATTAAAACGTAAAAAGCACAAAAGCCTGATTAAAGGCAGAGTAGTTTGGGCCCGGAAGCAGGATTCATCACGTCATCACTTAAAGACCGGATGGGTATATCGAATCAGGGTATTAGATGTGCTGAAGATGGAAGTTTTGGAACTACTTCTGTTTCTTCCATTGTGCATGTGCTCAGGTCCAAATCACACATTTAAAGCAGGAACATCAATCAAGGAGTCCATGAGCAACAATAACTGCAACTAAAGGTTTCTAAATCAGTCTTACTTCATTTCTGGGATGTTGGTGGTCTTCCCCACATGAGCTGCTCACTTCAAGTCCTTCCATAATATTTCTTTTGGATGAAGGTTGGAGGTTTTTTCATTTCTTTGCTACAGCCGTGTCTTTACTGAGAGTCATTGTAGCAAAGAACTGCTTTCAGTTGAGAATTCTAGAATTCAGTGACACAGATGCAAAACAGACCCCAACACTCCCATCACAATGGCTCACAGGGAGAAGGTTCTATCTAGTATCAAACAAAGTTTAATACTAGACGAAGATAACCTGAGTGAATACAAAATGCAGTTTTTAAATTAGGATTTCTTTAATTAAGGGAAAAATCTATCCAAACCTGTCTGGTCCTTGTGGAAAAGTAATTGCTCCCCTTATTAAAATCATGAATTAACTGCAAATTAACTAAGTTCCTTTTTACTAACACTTGATTACTGCCAGACCTGTTGAATCAAGAAATCACTTAAACTGAACCTGTGTGACAAAATGAAGCCAAAAGCAACACGTTATCCCGCACATTTATAGAAACAGATTATGATGCAATCTTGAGTAATAACAGAAATGAATGAATAGAGAAAGAAAGAAAAAGATAAACACAAACAATAGGAGTCAATACAGAGTAACATAGAGCTCATCTCGGAAACACAAATGTTGTGCCACTGTTTGGCACAACGGTGAATTCAAGCAGGTGAGAAACAAAGTCACTGACGTCTGTCAGTCTGGAACAGGGTACAGAACCATTTCAGAGGCACTGGGACTCCAGTAAACCATAATGAGAGCCAATATCTACAAGTGAAGTAAAAAGGTTCCTATTTGGCATAACCTTTAAAAATGCTCACACACCCCAATGTTGGCGAATTAAAACAATTCTGCAAAGAAGAGTGGGACAAAATTCTTCCACAACATTATGACTGACTCATTGCCAGTTATTAGTTCAGCAATTTATTTTGAAAAGGCTATAATGAATGAATTAATCTTACCCAATGTCCTTGCTTGCAGAGTGCTTGGTAACTACATGACAGTCTGTGCACTCTGTATGTCATGGAGCTTTCAAGATCCATTGAAATTATTTAATTAAAAATACCTTTTTACTTAAACTTCTTTAAACCAGCACAACTCAACCAAATACAAGAAGTCATTTTCATACTAACGCTGCCTATGATTGCGTTATAGTGTTATTGTACAATGAAATTTCCATCTTGTCCTCTCCTTTCCCTTCTCGCGTTTGTTCTCCTCAGTGCTCATATGGATTCATCTATGATGGAGACCAGTTGAAGGTCACCTGTTTTCAATGTCGGAACAGTTTCTGTGCTCACTGTAAAAAGCCTGTAAGTTTCTCTTTGTGTATTCTTGTTTTCTTACCACTTTATGCTCAGCCTCTTCCATTTGTTTGGTTTCACTTTTTCTGCAGAGCTGCAGTCTTATCCATTTGTTAAGCCATAAAAATATGACATTCCAAGCACATCTGCTCTTCACCACTCTTTTAAAAACCTTAACATTAAAGTTATGTCCTAACTGAACAGTGCAAAAATATGAAACTGAAGGAATGGACTCTCTTCAATCATTAGATTTCCCCCTCAAAGTGGGGAAAACGTAATAACCGTGTGTGGGGGGCGTCTGGTATGAATAAAGAAAGAAAAAAAGAATGCTTGGACCTTGCTAGCATAATGGACGGGTTTTGACGGGGTCAAGCATCATCAAATTTCCTTCCAAGCCAAAGACTAGAAAATATGATAAAGCATATCTCGCCTTTGGCTTCACCTGCACAATGGTGGGTGATGAGGAGAGGCAGCAGTGTGTCGTCTGTCTTAAAGTGCTAGCTTGTGACAGTTTAAAGCCTAACAAGCTAAGATGCCACTTGGAGACAAAACATCCAGAGCACAAAGACAAGTCAGCTGACTTTTTCAGACAAAAACTGCTCAACAGTGTCTCTTTACTAAAGCTGCATCTGTGCTGGCAACGCGAAGCACTGGTGTCTAAGCAGCTGAGTCCTGAGCTGAATGACATAATGAGTGATGTCGTCACCACAGTCAACTGCATCAAAACACGACCTGTGAAAGCCTATATTTTCTCCTCACTGTGTGAAGAAACGGGCTCCGACCACAGTTCTGTATCACAGTGAGTTCCAATTGCTGTCACGTGGGATGGTGCTGTCCAGGGTCTTTGAACTTCGAGAGGAGATCTGCATGTTTTTGATTGAAGAGGGCAGTGATCTTACCAACAAATTTAACTGTAACAACATTCTCATGAAACGGGCATACCTCAGCGACATGTTCCTGAAACTCAATGAACTGAATTTGCAGATGCAGGGCACAAACGCTCAGCTCCCACATCTGGCAGATAAACTCACATCACTTGTCAGAAAACTTGAGATGTGGCAGCAGCGAGTGAAAGATGGAAATGTGGACTCAGCTGAGAATTTGAAATCATTCACTGAGACAACAAGCTGCAGAACACAGTGATCTCATGCATGACGTCTGATTCAACAAAGAAGCTGCAGTTTAATTCAAAGACCCTGGCTGTACCACTACACTTACTCCCCCCCTTCCTTCTTTCACCTAATGGTATGATCCCAGTCTGTCCAGGAATGTAATGGGCAGCACGGTGTGTCCATCAAAATAAAGTCACACCCCTGCCTCCAGGCTGTTAATAACTGACACGTGAAATGATCTGGTGGGATGGATATATAATTATATCATGGGTTAGATGGGGCTCATAAGTTTGACACCCCTGGGCTAATATTTGGATGTTGTGAAGTAGTCCTCGTAGACAGTCTGCAACCATTTTGTCCGTATATTTTATTTGTGCTTGTGTGCAATCCAAGCCTTTATAAATATTATAAATATTTATAATTTAAAAGAAAATTAAATGTTATGTGATTATAAATATCTTTCTATGTAACTGTTACAATAGTAATTTTTTTATATGCTCTGTTCTGTACTCATTGGTAAGCATTGTTTGTGTGCAGTGGGAGTCTCAGCATGCAGGTCTGTCCTGTGAACAGTTCCAGTCCTGGAAAAGAGAGAATGATCCAGAATATCAGAGACAGGGCCTGGCTGGATACCTCAGAGACAACGGCATCAGTAAGTACACACATATGAACACACACAGACTCTGATTAGTTGCGTAAACGTAACCTATGGAGTCGTCTTCACTAAAGTCCTTTTTACCCCTCAGCTGTAAAAGGCTAATGGAGTGTTTTTCACCCGGTGGGGGTGGGGGGGGGGCATGGGCAGCCAAGTTTGTGAATGTGATAACTTGAAAATGAGGCAAGACAATCCTGGTTACCTCAACCTTAAGGTTAAGGGCAGAGGTCAAGTTTTCTAAAAATCTTGCAATAGCAGGCTTTTTGCTGCTGGTTCACCTGACACGACACAACACAGGGGCGGTCAGCTTGTTGCTTTTGTGTTTCCAGTTATTTCAGCTGTCACTTCCAGTCCTCTGACTGGACTGTCCTTAACCTCTTAAGCATACATGCCTAACCCTAAATGCGATCTCCTCCCTTTTGCCCCCGTATCTGGGGGTGGTGGTACTTAAGAGGTTAAGATATTTAGTATGCTGGGACCACTGCATACTAAATATCTTAAGGAAAGGGGAGGCATAATTAACCAACTGGCCACAGCTGAGACAGTTGAGGTGGTATTGGCATCTGACAAGGATGACTCCTTGCGCCTCCTGGATAAGGTGTTCTGGGCATGTCCCAGTTGGGCCCCAGGGCAAACTCAGGACACAATGGAGAGATTATATCTCTCGGGTGGCCTGGGAACACTTTGGTGTGTAAAATGGATGGATGGATGGAGCCACAGCTACATTACCCAGCCTCCCACCTCTGAACCCACTGGACTAAGCAAGAAATCATAGCCGCCCCCACCTTCCCAAGATTCATGCTTTTTGCCCTTATACCTAAGTTCAACGGGCACTATGGCTGCACACACAGGATCTAAACCCACTCTTTCTCCAACAATGCCCAGAGTCAAACCAGAGTTTGGTAGACCAAGGTCTGCCCTCAGTGACTGCCATGGCTTTACATAGCTTTGACACACCTCGCAGCGATGCCTGGACTGGCTGTACATGCTGTGGGTCCAACATCTCTCATCAGGTAGTTGATAGCGCCACTATGGCAAGCTTTCTGCTGCTGGTTAACACAACACAACACAGGGGTGGTCAGCTTGGTGCAACACTTCTTTTGCTGTATCTTTTGTGTTTTAGACTGGCTGTTTTAGGGCTGTGTCCGTCTTACACACCACTGGTACCAACAAACTACTTAAAGACAGGGGAGGCAGCTGCGTTAACCAGCCTCACCTAGAACTGCCCACTGCACCACCCCTGTCCTGCAGTGGAGCCACAAACCAAACCCTCCTACCACACTCAACTGAAGTCTTTCAAATTGATGCCATGTGTGTAACTTCAGTGTTTAGTCCTGGCTTCTGCCAGTATTTTTTCTGATAAAAGTGGAAAACAAGAGCAAATTTTTACGTTTTATGATTAAAGCATCATAACTACTATATGATGACATGAGCCTGTCACTGTGACGCATCATTGTGATATCATAAGATGTTGTATTGAAAAAATAAAATGCAATTTCATATGATATTCATTTGTTTTCACTCATCATGAAGTTTGTTTCATCCATCCAAAAAAAAACCATCATGAGAAGCTTTCTGTGGGAAGTACCTGTTGTGAAATCTGAAACCAAACATTTAAAGAGCTGAACATTTCTATCTTAGCATTATGATTATGAACAGCCCATAATGCACTCTGTGTTGTGTTACTGCTCTGCAAACTATGTCTCATGATGTCTATGTATGTTTCAGACAGGTCTGTTGTGTAAGTACACAAACATGCACATTTATGCATGCATTGTTATCCTCCTGTCAATGCTGTGTAACCAAGTAAGGTTACAGTATATGAACAAAGGTATTGGGCCACACCTCTTAATGTTTGAATTCAGGTGTGCTCAGTCTGTTGCCACAGGTATATGACACCTAGACATCCAGTTTGCCTTTGTGTTATTCTAAAGAGCTCCCTGAATTAGAGTGTGATGCTGTAACATGATGCCACTGTTGTAACAAGTCAGCTGGTGAAATTCTTCTCTCCTAAATATTCCACAATCAACTTTAAGTGCTATTATTACATAATGAAAGTGTTTAGGAGCCAAAGCAGCCCAGCCATATAAACTTACAGAGCAAGGTCATCAAGTGCTGAGATCCATAACATTAACTGTGTAACAAGTATATGTTCTACATTACCAAGTAAAGTTAACTCATTTATGTAAGTCAGGAAAGGTGTTGGAATGTACGTCAGACTAAAATGGTTTTCTTGAATGTAATGGCTACCTGTGTGTCCTCTCCTTCCTCCCTCCTTCTAGCTTGTCCTAACTGTCGCTTTCAGTATGCGCTGTCTAAAGGAGGCTGCATGCATTTCTGCTGCTCACAGTGTCGTTACCAGTTTTGCAGTGGCTGCAACAACCCTTTCCACACTGTAAGTCTGTCACATACAGTCCTCTTCATGGTGTCATTTTCCAAGGAGTCATTTGAGCCATGTGATACTCTACCTAGGATACATGTGTGACAGAGAGGTGTGGGGTAGTCATCTACTAATGCTCAGGCTGGTGGTTTAGTCCCTAGCTGCAACAGTCTGCATGCAAGTACCCTTGTGCAAGATACTAACCCCGATGCTTTCCGATGTACACATTAGAGTGTAAATGGGTGAATTAGGCAAGTTCTATAAAGCACTTTGAGTCCTCAGGTAAAGTAGAAAAAGAACCAGTCCATGTCTGATTATTCAGACAGACTGTGGAGTTTATTGGGTAGTGAAAACACGTGTACAACTTTGGTAATATTGTATTTTTTTCTCTTAGATTTATTTTTTATCCCTAAAAAAGGAGAGCAGCATGTGATTATTAAAACAGTTTTTGATTTGTTTTGTGTGAAATCTTGAATGACTGAAACAAAAGTAAGCACTTCATAACGATACAGACACTGATCCTCATGCTTGATCTGGGCCACAGCATTTCTGGTTCCAAAGGTGGAACCTTTGACATCAGCAGCTTTGGAAAAGGCTACCCAAAATAAATTCACTGATGACACACGAATGCAGCACACAGATTTTTTTTTCTTGTTTTTGGCTGTTTCACATGAGACATTCAAAACAGCTGTTGGTATTAATTCATTGGTATTTGGTGCAACAGTTCATCAACATCTTTCCAATAAACACAAACCAGTATTGATGTATTTATTACAATTTAGTTTTGCGTGTATTTGCATATTGTTAAAAATGCAAAAGTGCACATACATACGTGATCACTTATGTTCAAAAGATAAACAGCTATAAATCAAATTTAACGATCTGTACATATATTTTTTTGTTTTTACATCTTTCAGCGATTTTAGTTGTAGAAGTGCATGACGTTTAATCTAAATAACTCTGCATTTCATCTGGGAAAGTGGACAAAATGATGACATGTGTGAAGTTCAGTTGCACATTTTTATGTCCTGTCTTTTAAAAACAGTATTAGTGTTTAGTGAAGGGTCACATTTTCCTTTTTTAAAATGTTTTACTAATTTCAGTGTTACGTGAGCAGACTGAGGGGGAAAACTTGGTTACAGACCTGAAAAATAAAGATGGCTGTCGTTTTCTCTTCTTATTTCCCATCAGACCTGTGCAGTGGACCAGTGCACGGTGTCTGGACTGCATGCCCATCATCCTAGAGACTGTCTCTTCTATCTGAGAGACTGGGAACCATCCAGGCTGCAGGCTTTGCTCCAGGTAAACACACATACATGTAACTGTGGAATGACACACAAGGATGGGAAGAGAGGAGGGAAACAAGAGACAAGGACACACAAACACAGAGAGGACACAAAGGACAAAGACACAAGGGGAGCCTAAATGTGCAAAAAGCTAACATAGAATAAACTCAGGACTACAACATGAACCTTAAACCATAATACAAAATGACATCAAAACACAAGAAACTCGAAACACAGGGTCATATGACCCAGGACCATGGCAGCGATGTTAGTGTGTTTTCATATTTATACGTGTGTTTAGAGCCGTTATGTTACTCGTTTTGTTTTGTTTTGTCTCTTCTGTATTTTTGCTGTGATCCTAAAGACCCTTCGTTCTTTTTCATTTGTTTATTTGTTCAGTGTTTTGTTTTGCGTCTCATCGTATCTTATCTTCATGACAGAATAATGGAGTTGCCTTCAACACTGAACCTCCTCCTGGAACTCAGACAGGTAGGCTGCTTCTTCCATCAAAGTTTTTTGTTTGAATACTTTTGATGATGCTGTGGAGTTGTGCTCTTTCTAATATTTTCTCCATGGCATTCATATTAGTGAGGGCACACTAAACGGCCCCACAAGTAAGTGGAAAACAGCACAGGGAAAGACACACTATAGGAGAGAGCCCAAGTTTAGTCATTACTAATGATTAAATACAGCAGAGGTGAAAGGGAGTGAAAAGAGGTGCAAGCACAGGAGAATCAGAGAGTTGAGTCCACTGTCAGAGGCCACTGAAAGATCATTGTAACCTTCACGAGTGCTTTTCCTGTGCTCAAATGAACTCTGACTGAAACTCGTAAAATAAACCATGTGACTGCTGACAGAAGTAGCTGGATTAACTCTCTGTGTTTTAAACTACTCAGCTGTAAAAGGCTGATGCTGAGTGGGCGGCAGAAACTAGGATTTCAAAATTCATACCATGCGTCTACTTAAACGTCTGAATCCCAGTGACCTTGAAAAGTTAAGGTCAAAGGTCATGTTTTCTGAAAATCTTGTAAGTGCTATAACTCAAGAAGAGACGTGTATAATGTTTAATCTAAATAACTCTGCTTTTCATCTGGGAATTAAACAGAGTTCCTGAAAACATTGTATCTTTTCTAGGGTGTTCAACCAATGACAAACTTCCACCCATTAGAATATTTGAATATTTCACCAGGGATGCTTGATAATACTTAAACCAGTATCTCAAAATGCACATCATCCATCCATCCATTTTCTATCACTTATTTGGGTTTGAGTCATGGGGACAGCAGACAGTGATAATATAATCTCTCCAGCGAGTCCAACCCCTCTCCAGGAAGCTGGTTCGAGGGCTCAAGCTATGCTTTGAGGTGAGCCCGACTATATCTAGTAAGTAGTTCCCAACCTCACCCACTAGCTAAGGCTCCTTCCCCACCAGCAAGGTGACATTCCATGTACCAGTGTCAGAAGCCTGGATCGGAGCGCCAGGACCACCACCTGTGACTGACACACAATCCACTCCCAGTAACTCTATCCCAGGCAGGGTGCGCTGGACCCTTGGGTCGTTATAGTAACTAAGGGTGAAATACAAATAAGATTTTTTTGAAAAAAGTCAAATCCAAGTAATCAGTGTTTTGTTTTTGTATTTTAGGGGATTTGGTGGGCTCTGTAAATCCAAAAAGCTTTCTTATTGCAAAGAAATTGGGTTTGTTCCACCTCTGGCAAACTTACTCCGCATTTGTCTGTTTCTCTTTGTACAGAAAGAGAAATGTGGTTCATCAAATGTCTTTTTCTTCTACCAGTTTAAAAAAGTTTGCAGCTGGGACGCTTTGGCCTATAGGTGACAGCTGAGACTTTAAATTTAATGAAATTAAATTAAATAAACTAATTAGACCCCAGCTTAATTAATATTTTGTTGGATTTTCTCCCCTTCTGAATTGTATGTTGTGTCAAGCACTAATCTGTCTTTTGTTGGTTTGGGAGCATTTCTTTCTGTTTGCCTGTAGGTTCTAGGCTCTGGGACATGCTTTCTGTAGGGTAATCTTTTTATATTTGCGTTCCTGAAAATGTAACCTGTTTCATTATACTGCTGGGTACCGGGCGGTTATTAGGCACCTGGAGCCCTGGGATTGTACGGGGGTGGGTGGCCTGTAGCAGGGGATGGTTGCCCGTCACTTCTGGCCCTCTGGGACTGACAGCCTTTGGGCCATGGGAGCTCTCTCTCTCTCTCTTTCACACTCACGAACATTTGCATTTATGCTCCATCCTTTTATCAACCCCCCCTTTTTTTCCTGCCTGTCCTGCCTTAGATATCATCATACAGTATACCACTTATAATGTCACAACTGTAACTCTATTATGTCTTGATGAATAGAAATGAAGAAATGAACAGATAAACCCTGAAGAGCTGATCTTGGAAAAGCACAACAGTGCATTCAGATCAAAAAGCTGGCAGACAGGACAGGATTTAACAAGTAAATAAATCACTACTCTGTCCTGGAAAGTAAACATATTGTTAGTTAAATTCAGTTTAGTCAAGGTGTTCATGGTTGCTCCAAATGTCTTTGTGAATATTTACCAGTTGTTTCATCTCTTTGAGCAAATTGGTCTTAAAAAAATGAAACAAAAAAAATACATAAAGGACATCATTAAAATGTTTTTTTCACGATGGTCTGCATAGTTCCAGCTGTAATTTTTAAAGCACACTGTACTACCCAACACCAATACTAGTCATTCTGAATTGGGTTCCTCTGGCCCGTTTCCACTGGCTTCCAGTATGTTTTACAATTGATCTCATGCCATTTATCACAGATATATCTCTGAGTGTTACATATTTCTAAATATTAGCTTACCCTTGTGGATAATGTCATACACATTTGTGTCCCTTTTGAGACTATTTTCTCTCTGCATTTCTCTTTTTCTGTGCTGCTTTGAGAGTATTCTTAACATGACTCAATGCTATGAAGGTGTTTTTGTTAACCGAGGAAAGAATTTGTCCACTTCAGTTGTCTTCTGTGATCTTTTAGGCCTTTAAGTGTTGCTGAGCTGGCTAGGTTAGTCATTCTTTTTAAGAATGTAGCACATTGTTGTTGATTTGACCACCATTACTGGCTATCTTAGGAAATGTACATACAAATTACTACTAATACATTTGAATTCAGTTTTATTTATACAGCCCCAAATCACATCAACGGTTGTCTCAAGGCACTTTATATTGTGAGGTAAAGACCCTACAATAATACAAGGAAAACAAAACCCCAACAATCATATGACTCCAAATGAACAAGCACTTGGTGACAGTGGGAAGGAAAAACTCCCTTTTAACAGAAAGAAATGAATTAATGGAAGTTCTGAATATTATAAGGAATTTTTGAATTAAGGAATTTTTTGTATTGATTTTTACAGATGTTTTTCTACATTTTTTAAATGGATACCTCTCTTCCTTTTAGATCTGTGTGGAGTAATAGAGCAAAAAGATGAGGGCGGGCAGCAGTCAGATGCAGCCTGTGGAGCTCAGACCCAACCTGGACATGCTGGACTCTGCGAGTATGGAGCTTTTAATGAGTAATATTTACTTTGTTTGTAATATGTTCCTTAGATCCCTCTGGCAGTCCATAAGGAGCACTTGTCTTTAATCTTGTGTGAACCTTGTTGGTTGCTATCATGGCTTCAAATAGCTTCAAAACACTATAGTTTAAAAAAAAAGTGGGGGTCTGGAATTACCTGGACTCTAATGACTTGCATGAAGAGTTCATCTACACAACAAGAATTCCAATTATATAACAACAAAGTCACACTGGCCACTGTGCTACAAACTTTTTTAACACAAACAGAAATAAGGGAATTAATAATTAAAATAATTAACAGTTCTTTGTCCTCTGTCTGTGTCCCAGAATACTTGAACTGCTCTTGTTAAACCATGCATAAAAATGATTCAGTTAAGTTCCATTTTATTTTTATAGTGCTAAATCGTTTGCCTCAAGGCAGTTTACATTGCAAGTTAAAGACCTTACAGTTAAAAAGAAATCCCAAAAATCACATAACCCCCAATGAGCAAGTACTAGATGACAGCAAAACACCAGCTCCTGGTAGATAGAGCAGTCACCCAAGACTATAATCCAATCCAATCCAGTTTTATTTATAAAGCACTTTAAAATACCCAGCACAGGAACAAAGTGCTGTACAGAAAATACATTAAAACAATAGAATAACAGAAAACAGCAAAGATAAATAAATAAAACACATAATACATAAAATTAAAACAGCCCTATATTAAAACAAAAACAAGATAAAACAGCATCGAATCACCTAAAAACAACTGAAATAAAAATAATAAAAATAAAAATAAAAACCCAACATCTCACGTGTTGTCAAAGGCCAGGGTAAAGAGGTGGGTTTTCAAGAGTGATTTAAAAACAGGTAAAGAACTGGCCTGTCTAATCTCTAAAGGAAGCTCATTCCACAGTTTTGGAGCTGCTACAGCAAAAGCACGATCTCCTCTAAGTTTACGCCCAGTCCTGGGTACATTCAGGAGCAGCTGATCAGCTGACCTGAGAGAGCGGGTGGGTGTATAAGGCTGTAGCAGCTCAGAGAGATAAGATGGGGCGAGGCCATGGAGAGCTTTAAAAGCAAATAAAATAATTTTAAAATGAATCCTAAAAGAAATGGGCAGCCAGTGAAGTGAAGCTAAAACAGGGGAAATGTGCTCAAACTTTCGAGTGCCAGTTAAAAGATGAGCTGCGGCATTTTGCACCCTCTGTAGTTGGGTAATATATGATGCACTGACCCCAATATAAAGTGCATTACAGTAATCCAGCCGAGTGCTAACAAAGGCGTGGATCACTGTCTCAAAGTGCTGCCGTGAAAGAATTGGCTTTATTTTTGCCAGCTGCCTGAGGTGAAAGAAGCTAGATTAATTTGATTATTAAACTTCAGATCACAGTCCACTTTGACCCCCAGGTTTGTGACAGTTGGCTTAACATACTGGGCCAAGGAATCTAAATACACATTGGGGGTCTCAGTGGGGCTACCAAAAACCATCACCTCTGTCTTTTTATCATTGAATTTTAAAAAGTTAACAGACATCCAAGCCTTAATGTCATCAAGACACTGAAGTAATGGCTGTGTAAGGTATCTGCCTTTTTTCTTTAGAGGGACATAGATCTGACAGTCATCAGCATAAAAGTGGAAAGCAATGCCGTGCTTTCTCAGTACAGAACCAAGAGGAAGCAGATATAAAGAGAAGAGGAGGGGGCCTAGAACTGAGCCCTGTGGGACACCACACAAGAGGGGAGCGGAGGACGACACATAGTCACCGAGACTGACGCAAAAAGTTCGCCCCGCCAAGTAGGACCTGAACCACTCCAGTGCTGTGCCCCTAATGCCCACCCAGTGCTCCAAACGAGAGAATAAAATGGCATGATCCACAGTATCAAACGCAGCTGTCAAATCTAAAAGCACAAGAACAACACAATCCCCAGCATCAGTTGCTAAAAATATGTCATTAAAAACTTTTAAAAGGGCTGATTCAGTGCTATGAAAGGGTTTAAAACCAGATTGGAAAACCTCTAACACATTTTGCTTTTCCAGGAAGGTCATTATTTGGCTGTAAACTATCTTTTCAAGAATTTTGGAAAGAAAAGGTAGTTTGGAGATAGGCCTGTAATTTGCAAGAACCGTAGGATCAAGAGCAGGTTTTTTAATCAGGGGTTTGACTACTGCATACTTAAAATCTTTAGGGACAACACCTGACATCAGACTATGGTTTACCAGCTCAAGAACCAAAGGACCAACTGTAGGTAACACCTCTTTTAAAAGTCGAGGAGGGACAGCATCATTTGGAGACCCTGCAGGCTTAAGACGACCAACAGTCTCTTTTAGAAAGGACAGAGTCACAGGCTCAAACCTGTCAAAGACAGCAGAGCAGGAAACAGAGACTGAGGGGTCATGAGCACAAGGACAGATTTGAGCCCTTGTGGAGGAGACCTTCTCAATAAAAAAGTGTAAAAAGTTTTCACAGGCTTCTGATGAGGGCTCGATACAGTCAGTATATGGTGCGCTAAGAACAGAGTTAATAGTTTTAAATAAAACGCGCGGGTTGTGGCAGTTTGACAAAATGATGTCAGATAAGTGTTTTCTTTTGGCATCTTTTACAGTTCTTTGATATTGACGCCAACAGTCCTTCAGCATCTGGAATGACACTTGTAGTTTGTCCTTTTTCCACTTGCGCTCAGCTCGACGGCAGTCGCGTCTGACAGCTCGGGTCATGTCGTTCAGCCAGGGCTCAGATTTAGTTTTAGGCAGCCTGGTTTTTAATGGAGCCACAGTGTCCAAAGCAGTCCGACAGGTGGAATAAAACCATGAGCTCAGTTCCTCAGTCTGGCTGCATAAAAAATCCGGGGTCTTACAGATCTGGTTAAAAACTGTTGAAAAGTGCTCAGCAGTGGAGGAGTTAAAAACATGACAGCGCTGAGCAGCAGCGCGAGGTTTAACTGAGGCAAAGGCAAGAGGAACTTCAAACATCACAGGACTGTGGTCAGAAAACACAGCATCACAAATCTCTATGTTAAAACTAGAGAAGCCATGAGATAAAACAAGATCAAGTGTGTGTCCACGTTCATGTGTGGGACCTGTCACACATTGCACCAGATTAAACGAATCAATAAGGTTTAAAAAGCCCTTCGCCATGGGCATATCAGGACAACACACGTGAATATTAAAATCCCCAACAATAAGAACACGATCATATTTTGGCATGAATTCAGCCAAGAAGTCAGCAAAGTCACTCACAAAGTCCTTATTGTATTTTGGAGGCCGATAAACCACCGCACACAACACTGTGTGAGAGCAGCCCAACTCAAACACAGACAGTTCAAAGCTAGTGAACGACGGGGTTGATAGCTGCTTACATTAAAAATTACTTTTAAAAATCGTAGCTATTCCTCCTCCTCGGCCCAACATACGCGGGGAATTAAAATAGCAGCAATCGCCAGGTAGAAGATCTGAGAAGATGCTGCACTCACCGGCGCTCAGCCACGTCTCGCACACACAGAGAAAATCCAGTCCTCGGGATGTGAAAAAATCCTTCAGAATAAACGTTTTATTCGCTAGGGACCTAGCATTTACCAGGCCAATCCTGGCGGTAAGTGGCGGATCCCCGTCGCTAGCCGTCCTAGAAGCCCGACACAGAGGCCGCAGGTTCCGCAGATTCACACCACACCGGCAGGGACGAAGAGAGCAGGGTTTTCGGGACTGGGACGTCCCATCCAGGCCGAGGACAGGTACCAGCCAGGCACAGACAGGATCCAACGATCACCGAGAGAAACGGAAGTTTGGCACCGCTCCTTGTCTTCTGGATAAGGGCTTAAGAGAATACCTTAAAGAAGCTTTCAGCTTCACCAGGAAGCCAGCCCGGCGACCCCGGCGAGGGCACTTATGCCGGAGTGGTGGATCTGGAACACGGCACAGGTGAGCCGGGATCTCCGATATTAGCGGGGGCAAAGTTTTATGTCCAGCTTGGTTCCACTTTACCCAGCCTTTGGCAGAAGGTCGGAGATCCAATAGGGTTAGGCGATCATACACCAAGAGAGAGTTGGCATTTATTACAATAGTCAATAAAATCAAAACAAACAAACATAACACTGGCAGTGACAGACGGCAAGCCACACACACCGGCGCCATCTTGGATCATCCAAAAACTGGGTTTTTTGGATGATCTATAAGACTCGACTGACCAACCTGTGCACTGCCTGGAATGACTACAAGAAAGCCTGTTACTCAATGCATCACACATCGATCCTGAATCCCTAGAACTATACAAGATTAACAGAATCCTAAGAGCATTCATCAGGAATTCGTTGAGAATGTGCTAAACAACACTAGAGGCCAACTTCGAGCCGATTGCGCAGGTCACCATCAATTGTGGGATCTACCAAGGAGATGCCCTGTCCTCACTGCTATTCTGCATAGGCCTGAACCCCCTTGGTGAATTCCTCTGCATAACATGCTAGGGAGACTGACTATGAAATGAGGCAATCGTCAGCAACCTCCTCTATGTGTATGACAACAAGCTGTATGCTAATAGTGAATGAGGCATCAATTCACTGACCCATACCACTACGATGTACAGGAATGACATTGGAATGTCATTTGGACTGAACAAGTATAGGCGGTTGGTAACGAATAAAGTTAAGAATAAAAATAAAAATTTAAAAAAGAATAAAAAAGAATAGACAGATAGATAGATAGATGGAACCCACTGACATCAAAACAATGATTTTACTACCAGAAGGCAACACTGCAGATACTGTGAACAGCTACAAGTACCTAGGAATCTCACAGGCAGATTGGAACCATGAAGAGGCCACCAGGTAAGCTGCAACCACTGAATACCTGCAGAGAGTGAGGTGAGTCCTGAGGAGTTAGCGTAATGGGAAGAACAAGATCTCGGCAGTCAACACCTACCCCCTGCCTGTCATCACATACCCTGCTGTGATAATGCGGGTCAAAGGAGGAGATAGAAGCCACTGACATCAAAACAAGGAAGCCCCTTATCATGCATGGAGGGTTTCACCCCAAGTCCAGCACCCTGAGACTATATGCTAATCACAAGGAAGAGCCCAAGGACTAGTGAGTGTCAGAACCCCTGTCCAGGATGAAACAACCAATAAATACATCAAGAAGATGACCACATCTGATAGTCTGCATAGTGAATACCTCAAGCAGCAGAAACCTGAGAAAGAAGAGGAGCAACACGAGTAACCATCATGGAAGTACAGGCCCTTGTATGGTATGTCCATATAGAGGAGGTGGCTGATATCCAGAAATCCTACCAGTGGCTGGACAAAGCTGGACTGAAAGACAGCACAGAGGCACTAATCATAGCAGCACAGGAACAAGCTCTGAGCACAAGATCCATAGAGGCTGGGGTCTATCACACCAGACAAGACCCCAGGTGCAGGCTGTGTAAAGATGCCCCTGAGACAATCCAGCACATAACAGCAGGGTGCAAGATGCTAGCAGGCAGGGCATACATGGAACGCCATAACCAAGTGGCCGGCGTAGTGTACAGGAACATCTGTGCCGAGTATAACCTGGAAGTCCCGAGGTCAAAATGGGAGACGCCCCCAAGGGTGGTGGAGAATGAGCGAGCTAAGATCCTGTGGGACTTCCAGATACAGACGGACAAAATGGTGATGGCTAACCAACCGGACATAGTGGTGGTAGACAGACAGAAGAAGACGGCTGTAGTGATAGATGTAGTGATACGAATGACAGCAACATCAGGAAGAAGGAACACGAGAAGCTCGAGAAATACCAAGGGCTCAGAGAAGAGCTCGAGAAAATGTGGAGGGTAACAGTGGTCCCAGTGGTAACCAGAGCACTCAGTGCGGTGACTCCCAAACTAGGCGAGTGGCTCCAGCAGATCCCGGGAACAACATCGGAGATCTCTGTCCAGAAGAGCGCAGTCCTAGGAACAGCTAAGATACTGCGCAGGACCCTCAAGCTCCCAGGCCTCTGGTAGAGGACCGAGCTTGAAGGATAGACCGCCCGCAGGAGTGAGCGGGGAATTTTTATATATGTATACACACTTAACGAGCAACTCTGGTTGGCTTTGGCATATTTTTTTAATCCCTATTTAAGACTCATTGATCATTGATATCACTTGATATATAAATAATTTTTTGGTGGTGTGCTGGTTTCTAGGAAGCATTACCGGGAGTACTTGGTGAGCCTGATCAATAGCCACTCCATTGACCCAGCACCGCTCTACAGCTCCAACGAGCTGCTGCTGGCCTGCAGGAGGTACAAGGTAGATGACACCCACAGGGACGGGGAGGACACCTTCATCTACTACACGAGGCTTCTTGAGGTGAGGATCATTACCTATATACATTTCACTGCTGAACATCATTTCATTTCATTTCTATGCTGGCCATCTTTAGTTCAGATGTGGATCATTATTCTGCTATTGTTTAGGTCCATTAGTTTCTGGGAATGGTCACTGTAAATAAATACAACTTTTTTTAAACTTATCACCTTTACAATATGATGAAACATTTTTATCCTGACCGCAGCGGCCATGTTAACCATAAAGATGTAGAATTGGTTTCACAAAAAGCAAGTCGGCAAAGTTCATCCCAACCTAACTGAGCAACTTGGGAAATGTAAGACTGCCATGTTAGACATCTACCACCATCATGCAAACACCAACTGGCAGAATATTTTCATTAACCAACTCAGAGTTCAGACAGAAATGGGGACACTTCACAGTTAATGGTAAGATTTAATATCCAAAAATTAAATGAAAAATTTAATGACATCGAGTTAATGAGGAAGTGTAATGGTTGTATAAGTAGCATAGTGCCCCAGAAATATGATTTTGTATTTTTATTACCTACATTGAATACTGACTCTAAAGACATTTTCTGTGTTTCATAATCACCACATAGAGCATCTTTACTTCACCAGAATGTATTTTGTGTTTTGGCCATCTGAATAACTATAAGGTATGTTAACATCACCGTTGTGGTGTCTTTTCAGAAACTGATGGATGAAGTACCGCTCGGTGATAAGGTGCCACGAAAGAAGTAGAGAATGTTCAGTTCCTGTTTTATATCATTTGTAACTACATTAACCGTTCAACTTAAAACTCAGCAACAAGACAAGATGATCAAGAAGATCCCTGTTTTTCAGGTGGACAATTTATTCATGTTCATTTATACCTCTGTGATAGTGTAAATAAATACTTTGATTTTGTCAGAAAACCACATTTCAAAATCGATGTATGTGGGCTGGAACACGGGACAAGCTCTGACAAAATCATTTAAATCAATTGAATGTTCTTTTGTGTAAAATTGTAGAGCAACAACTCATTTCTGTGCAGTTTTCTTCCACAGAGACAGACTTTCTTGAGCAATAGTTCTTCAGGTTTTCTCAAGTTTTTTCAAAGTTTGGATGTTGCCTGCTTTTCACTCATTTTCAGAGGAATATTTGTTTGCTTGCTAAGTTATTTATCACTGACCTGTAACTCATTCAAGCATAAAAAATGCTCCTAACTCAAGAGATGAACCAGTGATGTGTCCTCACATATCAAACTACATCACAAAGAAATCAATTTTAAATCGTATTTGTAGGCACTCTTGCAGCCTTCCAAAAACACACAGTGTGTTTCCCCTTCTTTAGGTACGTCTGTGAAAAATGCCAAAGATATCACATTTTGACAGGCATAGAATAATACTTCTGTACCAACAAGGTAATAGCTAAAGAACAGCATCATGGCCAAGGGAATTACAAAAGAAGAATTGTATAAAAAAAACTGTCTATTGCAGATAAACAACATCTACAAATCATGTCCTAAAAAAGGAGGAAAAATCTGTCAAAGCTCCGACACAGGAACTGAGTGATTTACGTGATACACCTTGTTTCTCTTAAGGAAGGGAAACCGAGAAAAGGTTGCAGTATGCCAAACTACACAAGAACCGGACTGAAATGACTGGCAACAGACCTTAAATCATCATCAATATGGACAGAGGATATCAGAGAGGTACAGTAGTGAATATCAACAGAGTTTAGGTCCAAAAGCCGTGAATTTGGACTTTAGAATTGTACAGATGTTGTTTTTGGCTTCCATGTGTGTTTCAATATGTTTCAAAAGTCACTGCACTTGCTCCCATTTTCCTCGAAAAATTCAAAGAAATGAGAGTTGGTTTGAGACATTTACACAGTACTGTACACTGAGGCTTTGCTTCTTTTTTCCTCAAATGAACAGCCAGTATTTCGGCTGGATCTTTGTATTGTGCCAACCAAATAAAACAAAACTTTCCTCTTTTCTCAAGCTCACTGTTTCACTCCCCAGCTGTGAAACGTAGCCTTACTTATATAATACACAGGTATGAATACAAGGGCAAATACTTTTATTTTAAATTGGCTTCAGCAGCAAATGAATCACTAAGGTAGCGATGTATTTTTTTGTTTCACTACGTTGCCGAAGTTCATTGAAAGATGTATTGAAATCAGTTTGACTATAACATTGGATTTGTTAGGCGCAAATTAACATCTCATTGAAATTTTAAGTGCTTGCATCACTAAGTAAGCTCACATAAGAGCTTACTTAAGATTAAGTAGGTTAAGTAAGTTAACCTACTTAATCTTAAGTAAGTTAAGAGCCAAGAGAATAAAAGTTGTCCACTCTGCAGGGATGAAAAGAAATGAAGGACTCTAAACTCAGAATCCACAGGTGACTGCATGTTTTGCAAAGGCTGTTACTGCAGAAAGTAAACAAGTTCTATTGATACATAAAAATTCATCTTTTATTTCCTTTCTTATAAAATGCTGTACTTAAATGAATTACATTTACACAACTTTGTTTTTACTGGCCATTTGAGATTGGTAGGTTGCATGTAAAAATAAGAATGCTTACACTTGAGAGATAGATAATGGTTTGACCAAATTAATAACATAATGAGAGTTTAAAAGCTACCGTTTGTAATAAGCAAGAACATAAGTCCCTGTGAAAGTGTATTCTGTGTCATGTACTGGGTCTAATAAAACATTAATTACATGATGCCCTTTTTATACAGTTTGGTAATGTTTATACTGATCATCTGGTTAATCTACACACGAAGCAGATGAACCATACAACATATAGAATATGATGTGGTGTGTAGCAACAGTCACAGACATTACTCTAAACAGGACATTCGAGATTGACAATCTGCAAATTATGCAGAGCCTTTATTTATGTGATTTTACAACAAATCCAGTTCGGAAACCGTGATCAGAAGAATCGTTATCATTTTCATTCATGCTAAGAACATGTTCTGTAACATGGGTGTGTTGTATGTCATCAATACACTCCCATACCATCGAGGATATAGCGTATGAGCTCTGTACTAGACTGAAGATGTAGTGTCCAGGACTGTTGAGTGAGTCTGAGTCCAAAGAAGGCTCCAGCATTTCTAGGTCTTGCATATATAATGTTAGGCTGGAGTACTAGCATTTGGTAGTTGTTCACTGAAACTCTCACTATGACATAGGACACATCGTTAAGAAAACTTTTCACAACATTTTGATGTGGAGGAGTGGAAGCTCTACTCTGAGCCCCTCCTTTATAACCAAGTTCCTCACCCCATCATTAAGGGAGAGCCCAGTCACCCTTCGAAAGAAGCTCATTTCCACCTCTTGTATTTCAATCTCATTCTTTCAGTTACTACCCAGAGCTCCTAACCAACTTAATAACAGCTACGATTATTTCAGTTATGTTCCTACTCCACAGTTGAGGTTAGGAACATAGATCAACCAGTAAATTGACAGTTTCACTTTCATGCTCACAACAGGCTAGTACAGCATCCATCTCACTATGAACGCTTTGCCAGTCCATCTGTCAATCTCACGCTCCGCTCTCACTTGTCATCCCCAAGATACTTAAACTCTTCTGTTAGGTCTATACTTGTAGACCTCGCTGACTCAGAGACTTATTCCCGTGAACAAAGCAAGACAGAGCTCGATCCATTTTAACTTGCAAGGGGAGCCGATCGGATCGGGGTCTTGGAGCTGCAAGCTCCTCACCTGATCCCAGACAACTCCAAACTCCGGCCCCCTCTCGCAGCTCTTTTATTAACTCAGTGGTCACACAAACATCTCATTAATCATGCAACAGATAAAACACTCACATGTGAACATGTCTTGTGTGTGTCTGCAACAGTGAACATGGGATGTGATCAGTGATATGTGTATGTGTGTCTGTGTAGGAAACAGAGGTGAGCATTCATGCTAAAGATCTAATCATCTTGCACAATGACAATCATATTGATCCACAATTCTCTAACATCTTCCACTCGGGGAAACAACTCATCAATGACCTGGAATGGGCACTTCACTCTTTTCTAGGTGATAACAATGGTTGGACCTCCTGATTCCCATCCTGGGTGCTTCACACTTGCCTGCAAACCAGTCTAGTGCAAGCTGGAGGTCACTGCCTGACAAGGCCACAACCAGAACAGAAACCACATTGCTCCTGCTGAATCTGAGGTGCAACTAACAAATGGAACCCTCTCCTGCACCCTGGCATAGCCCTTCCAAGAAGGCTGAAAAGTGTGAGCCCTCGGAAATCAGAGCACATGCTCCAGTCCCCTTTCTTGAAAAGGGGTACCACCACACTTATCTGCCAGTCCAGTCACAGGCATTGTGACCAACTTCCATGTGATACTGCAGAGACATCTGGCTTCATGGACACATAAAGCTGGGTATCACCTGCATAGCAATAAAAATGTATGCTATGTCTTTTAATGATATTGCCTAAGGGAACCATGTATAATGTAAATAGAGCAGGAAAACACAATTTCTGCGATGATAAACAATCACACCATAAACATAGAAAACATTTAATTTAATCTTTCAAAGCAGAAAAACAAATACTGTAGTTTTTAGCTCTTTCTACACCTTAAATTTCCAATACTGGCTTGATAAACAATCATGATTGTTTGAATGCTTCTACTCTCATTTTAGTTAACAGTAACAATGTTTCATCAAACTAAAAGGATTATCTTCAACTTTTGATTTTGAAGTTAGCGCGTGGGTAACTTCCTGAAACTTTATGAGTCACTCAGAGGACTGAAAACGGTGCTCTCTAGCACTGACCTGGAGCCAGTGGCAACATGATAGCCAGTGATTTTATTGTAACTGAGGAGATTGTATATGTATTTTATTGTATTGTAAGCATACGATACTTTTTAAAACTACTACTGTGAATTGCATTTCTTATGACTATCCATCCATCCATTTTCTTTCACGTATCCGGGGGCAATTACAGGAGCAGCAGCCTAACCACAGAAGCCCAGACCTCATGTCTGGGGGAACATCAAGCCGTTCTTTGACCCGAGGCCTCCTCCCATTGGGAACACCTCACCAAGGGGGCATCCTTGTCAGATGCCCGGACAATCTCAGCTGCCACCTTTCAATTTGGAGGAGTAGCAGCTCTACTCTGAGCCCCTTTCAGATGGTTGAACTCTTCGCCCTAAGGGAGAGGCCAGCCACCCTTTGGAGAAAGCTCATTTCCACTGCTTGTGTCTGCAATTTTGTTCTTTCGGTCACTACCCAGAGTTCGTCACCATAGGTGAGGGTAGGAATATAGCATGACTGGTAAATCAAGAGCTATGCTTGTACTTTCAGCTCTCTCTTCATTACGATGGGCTGGTACAGATTCTGCATCACTGCGGCTAAGCACCAATACATCTGTCGATCTCCTGCTCCCCTCTTCTCACTCGTGAATAAGACCTCAAGATATTTAAACTCCTCCATTTGGGGCAGCAACTCATCCTTGACCTGGTGTGAGCACTCCACTCTGGATGAGGACTGTGGCCTCAAACTTGGAGGTGCTGATTCTCATTCCTGCCACTTCACATTTAGCTGTGAACCACTCCAGTGTTAGCTGGAGGCCACCACCTAATGAAGCCAACAGAAACACATGATCTGTGAAAAGCAGAGATGAGAATCTGAGATGATCCAAGTAGAAGCCTTTTCCCACTTGGCTAAAAGTACAAATTCTGTTCTCTTCAATAAAAATGAACTGAAATAGTGACAAAGGGCAGCCCTGACGGAGCGAAACTTATTGCCGGCAATGTGAACCAAGCTCTTGCAACAGTTGTATAAAAATGTAAAAGCTTGTAGCAACAGGCCAAACACCCCATACTCCTGAAGTACTTCCAATAGAATACTCTGACATGTAGACTGGTTGTGCAAACTCCCAAATATCTTAGAGTGGATAAAGAGCTGGTCCTGTGTTTCACAACCAGGACAAATACCACATTGTTTCTCCTGAAACCGAGGTTTGACTAACAGACAGACTCACCCCTCCTATACCCTGCTATAGACTTTCCTGGAGAGGCTGAGGAATCTGATTCCCCTATAGTCGGAGCACACCCTTCAGTCCTCCTTCTTGAAGGTGAGAACCACATCCCCAGTCTGCAAATCCAGAGGTACCGCCCTAGATATCCATGCTACATTGTAGAGGAATATCAACCAGCAACAGCCCGGTTTAACTGCCTCAGTGACAACACCCCCAGTGATGAATGAGCCGCCCCCTTATCCCCTCATCCTGCTTCAGAAGTCAGTGGGATTAAGAAGGTCCTCGAAGTATTCCTGACAACATCCTCAGTTGAGGTCAGCAGCACTACACCTGCACTATACACAGTGTAGCTATGACTGTCTGCAAGGGCTAAGTGCATACTCTGTTCAATGTAAGCATGCTTCAATGTTAGCTTTAAAAAAAAAAAAAAAAAAAAAGAACATTTGAGTAAGACAGGTCTGACCATCTAAAAACATAACTTAGCTCATTTTTCATTAAGTTACTCCAGTGTATTTCAGTGTATGTTCTGTCTGATGTTTCATTGTAAAATATCACTCAGCAGTGACTCCATGACACACAAGCACCTCCACTCAGTGACCATGGGATATTTCTTTTTAGTCTGAGCACTGACACATATTTATTGTATTCTTAATTATGGTGTTTCATAGGAATTACCACACCAGACTTTGTTATGTTGTATTTGAAAATCGAGTGCCTTTTATGTAACACTGGCTCGTTAGTCAATGTGTACTGTAAGTCTTCCTTATATGCATTATTTTTATTTTAGGCTACCTTTTTAACAACTGCTAAGGAGCAAGAGATTAAAAGATTACATTTTGCCCTTGAATCTACTTACAGTCCTTTCCCCTTAGTAGGTCAGTGAGAACTCTCCATGTAAAGTAAACGAAAACATTTGCTTTGCCCTGTCCATATTTCTCAGAATAGTTAATGTCCTTGTCAGTTGGTTTTGTTTAATGCTACATTTGCAATGCAGCTTTAAAATAATGTTCTTCCAACTTTGTTGCCACAGTATGTGGAAGGTTTGAGGGGGAGGCAGAACTACAGTACTTAACCACATTGGGAATCCCGTAAGAGCATGGACTGCAACGTACTGCAGATGCTGCTGAGTTAACAGCTGGATCTGTCCATGGTGCTGAAAACGTGTTCGGCCCTCCGGATGTTTCTATCCTGGTTCACATATCAGCTGCATACTTTTAGTTAGACTGAGAGGAACACATGTTTGCTCTTCATTGCTGATTTAGGAGAGTCTTTGTATTGTAACAGCGCTCAAATGATAAGGAAACTGCCGAGAGACGGAAAACAGCAAAGAGAGGGAGAGTCGAGGGGGTTGGGGGAGATGATGTCATAGTTTTTAGTCTGTGCCAAGCAGATGGCTGCAGCCGTCCTCCTGTCGCTTAGCTCCTGCTTCCATCTCCATCCCAAACATCAGCCTCAGCTCCAGTGAGTTACAAGCGCTGGAAACGGAAGCCGTTTAGAAGGACACAAAGCGGAAACGTCCTCGTGTGCGCTGTATGTGAGCGAATGATCCTCAAAGCATAGGGCCAGTCCAAATCTGATATGGACGAAAATACTGGACCAAGCACGGGGCTTCGATCGCTCTTCACTTTTGTCTTCATTCTGTATTATGACCAGACGACAGTGTGGACGAGCTAGTCCTGCCCAGAAAGGAGGAGGAGGAGTAGGAGACACACGCACAAGGGTGTCGACGGAGAGAGGCAGGAGCAGAGGAGAAAAGGCGGGGAGCAACGGGGGGAAATAGACTAGCTAATAAATCAAGATACTGATAATGGCTGCTAAATCGGACGGGGTCCTGAAGATGAAGAAGAGCGACGTGGCCTTCACCCCTCTGCAAAACTCAGAGCACTCTGGCTCGGTGCAGGGACTCCACCCGGGCGGCCAGCTCGACTCTGCGGGCACCGGGGACGGGGACTTTGCCAACGGGGAGTCGCGGTGCTGCGGTGGGGGAGGCTCAAACTCGACGTGCCTTCGTCTGGGAAGAGGGCAGCAGAAATATACGGTGTGGGACTGCTTGTGGATCGTAGCCGCCGTGGCCGTTTATTTGGCCGATGTGGGCACCGATGTGTGGCTGTCGGTCGACTACTACCTCCGCCACGACTATTGGTGGTTCGGCCCGACGCTCTTTTTCGTTGTGTTGGGCTCCTTCTCGGTCCAGCTCTTTAGCTTCAGATGGTTCGTCCACGACTTCAGCACCGAGGACGGTGCCGATTCTGTCACCGATTGCTCCCTCATGGATGGGAATAAATTGCTTAGCGGCTCGGCCTCACACGGTGATGTTACTGCTCAACACCACCCGGCCACGCCGCAGAGGCAGGCGTCGACCGCCAGCAAGAACACCACTACTAACAGCACGGCGAGCACAGCGCTGGGAAACAAGAATAGGAAACGTTCGGCCTACTACTCCTTCTGTGTTTGGTTCGGCCAGTCCGTCATTCACATCATGCAGCTGGGCCAGATATGGAGGTAGGATGGAGGCCTTGGGCTGGCGTGCAAATGTATGTGTTTAAAATATTTAAATGACAGAGCAGAGGGCTGCTTTTAGGAACAGCTCTTTTCTACCAGCTGCCATCTTTAGCTTATTTTTAACCCCCCACACACATGTTCCTGTGTTTACCTCTCCACCCTGTGTTAAAAACACAGGACCCTAGCCCAGGCCTCCCAGTCACAAAGGTAGTGGTGCCTTTGTGGTACAACATAAAATGTTGTGGCTCCTTTCTGTTTTCCTTTAAAAAATATAGATATATAACGACCAGACGCCACAATATTAGCGAGAAAGCACCATCAATCACACAATTCCCTATGAGCAAGCTTTTGGCAACGGTAGGTAGGAAGAACTCTCTTTTCGTAGGAAGAAACCTCAGCAAAACCAGGACAGGGAGGGAGGGGTTTCTATATACAACAATCAGTTATAGAAGAGAAAGGTGAAGAGAAAATTGGAGCATAGAGAAACCAAGGAAAACAGACTGTTGATGCTGGCAACATTTTACATATTTTAAACAAGAAATAATTAATACTAACTAAATAAAAAGTAAATAAAAAAGACAGAAATAAGAAAAACTTTGATTTTGCAATCAACTGTTCTTGTCCATAAGAGAGTTCACACCAATAAGATAAATGCATGGAAGGAAGATTTTGAAATGTAGTAGTAGAAGTACTACTACTGTAGAAGTAGATTGGAAATCAGAAGCTTGAAGAACAGCTAAATCCAAATAAGAGTAAATGATAACTTGAACAAATTTACATTCTTACAATTGCATAAAACCCATCTTTTGCAGGTAATCCTGTAAAGATGTGGGACACATGTTAAAAGCGTAGGTCATGGGCAACAGCTCACAGGGTCAGCAGGCGAACATTTGCCACAAAACTAAAATGAAGCGGTGCAGGTTTGAGTCCAACCTTAAGTCCTTTGCTGTGTGTCTTTCTCCCCATTTCATAGTCCACTCTCCACTACTACACTATCTAATAAAGGCAAAAGGCTGAAAGAAAAGTTTCATTTATTAGTAGTAGGCCATTGTAATATACGTTCACAGTTTGAACTAAACTGAATATGCTGTACACGTTCTAAGGTTTGCACCTATAGACCTGAGGGAAGAAGGTGTTATGGCACTTTAATCACCTCTGACAAACTTTATTTCCGTTAACATTAACATTTTCCCCTCCTTTATTCCCTGGAAAAGCAGAGAGATTCAAATGATACAGATTTACAAAATATGCAACTTGTGAATGGTTTATGCATTTTCAGCTCAGAATGAAGTATATCTATAAGTATATAGTTTGCAGCATAACTATGCTGCAATAGGCATAGGCTGCTGGGGGAATCCCATGATGCATTGAGTTTTTCCTTTTCAGTCACCTTTCTCACTCACTATGTGTTAATCGACCTCTCTGCATTGAATCAGTATCATTGTAGGGTCTACCTTACAATATAAAGCGCCTTGAGGAGACTGTTGTTGTGATTTGGTGCTGTATAAATAAAATTGAATTGAATGTTTGTCAGTTTGTGAGGCTCTTTGCCTTCTTCCTGAAACCGGTCAGAGTAACACCTTAAAATCTGGACAAATCATTTGTTGAGGTTGTTTGGTATTTGTTTATTCACAGTGGATTCTAAGTAACCTAAATAACAAATATCTACAACGACAAAGGAAGAAAGATTTCTTTCTTTAAAATCGTGAAATATTATACTGGCCTTGTCAGAAAATGCCCTGTTCCATGGTGAGATTGCTTTCTCTGTGTTTGTGCAGAGCAGGGCTGAGCCTTTATTTACAGATCTTTGATGCAGAGGTAGGCTAATGCATCTGTTTTGTATTGGAAAAAGTAACCACAAAGGAAAGATTATATTTTGGACATTGCACTTTTTTGGATATCAGTTCTCATTGTTTTGTTTTTATTCACAATGTTTTTTGCAATCCATGACCCAAACTTTCTGGTTAAAATGAACATAAAGTTCCTTTTGAAAATGTGTGAATCTTTTATTTGAAAAAAATCATGCTGTCCGGTTTCTTTGAAGGCGACCGTTTCTGTGCCAGGCCCATAAAGACGATTACCATTACAACGTGTGGAAGGACAGACACAGGGCTGTAAAGCCAAATCTCAGACAGGGTTTGGACTTTGTGTTGTTTGATATACAAACAGTTTGTGGGACTTTATCATTTTCAACGTCTGTTGGAAAAGAACAAATTCCAAGAGAATTACTGTGACTTATATGAATCCTTATGTAGAGAGTATATTAGCCTGTCATTATAAACACAATGGTAACTTTAGATGGGAGGACCTAAGGTGTTATTCACCATCCAATAGCTTTATAAATAGGGCATACTGAGTCCTACTGGTGTGTAGTATTTTACTGTTCTTAAAAACATACACACACACACACTGAGGTCCTTAAGGTAAGATAGAGCCTGATTCTTCAAGACCTTTAAATGCAGAGATAATTCTGGATTTAACAGGGAGCCAATATAAGAGATATATGCTCTGTCTTTATAATCCCTGTTGGTTCTTACGGCAGCATTTTGAATCAGTCGAAGGCTTTCAGGGAGTTTTTATTTAATAATGAATTACAATAGTCTAGCCTAGAAGTAATAAATGCGTAAATTAATTTTTCAGCTTCACTGTGAGAGAACACGTTTCTAATTTTAGTGAGCTTGAACAAATGCCAGAAAGCAGTCCTGCATATTTGTTTAACATGTCCATTGAATGACAGAGTATCTAGTTAGACACCGAGTACAATAACCTGAGTTTTATCTGAATTTAGAAGCAGGAAATTAGAGGTCATCCAGGTCTTTGTCTTAAGTTTAACTAATTGTGTTGTCCTGGGAAACACCCAGGACCATGACATATCTGACTTCATGGATAGATAAGATCGATATTATTTGCAAAGGAATTAAATGCTATGCTATGCCTTTTAATAATACTGCCAAAGGGAAGCATACATGTTGTAGATAAAACTGGTATTAGCGTAGAACTCCGTGGAATGCCATAATAAACCTGTATGTGTGAAGAAGACTCCCTGTTTACGTAAACAAATTTGAATGTATTATGTAGAGTTTAAAGCTCTACCACCTGAGCTACAACCAGCCCGCAGCTCAGGTGGTAGAGCAGGTCACCTACTAATTGGAAGGTTGGTGATTCCCCATCTCATCCAGTCTGCATAACAAATATCCCTGAAAGAACTTACAGGGCAAAGAAAAAAGTGAAGGAGGCTAGTTGTGTAAAGCGCTTTGAGTGCTCAGATGGAGTGGAAAAGCGCTGTACAAGAATCAGTCCATTTAGATCAAATTCAGACCATTGCAGCACATCTGTCAGTGCGCCCCAGGGTGGCTGTGGCTACAATGTAGCTTGCCATCACCACTGTGTGAATGTGTGTGTCAGGGGTGGGCAACTCCAGGCCTCGAGGGCCGGTGTCCCTGCAGGTTTTGGATGTGTCCTTGAACCAACACAGCTGATTTAAATGGCTAAATTAGTTCCTCAACATGTCCTGAAGTTCTCCAGAGGCCTGGTAACGAACTAATCATGTGATTCAGGTATGTTGACATAGGTGAGATCTAAAACCTGCAGGACACCGGCCCTCGGGGCCTGGAATTGCCCACCCCTGGTGTGTGTGAATGGGTGGATGACTGGATGTGTAAAGCGCTTTGGGGTCCTTAGGGACTAAGTAAAGCACTATACAAAAACAGGCCATTTACCATTTTTTACCATTTAAAATCTTTGGCATGCTTTTATCTCTGTAATAAAATGCTGTGGTGCAGTTTTGAATGCTGCACTGAGGTCTAGCAGGACAGCGCAGAGATAAGTCTACTCGAGGAACCGTCACTAAAGCTGTTTCAATTCCATGATGAAACTTAACTGAAATTCTTTAAATAAACCATTCCTCTGCAGACGATCAGTTAGCTCTGCTTTGCCCACAGTTAAGTAAAAGATCTGGGTGAAGTGGTCACTTTTTAAGTAATTTTTTAATTACTGCCACCTTAAAGGCTTGTAATACGTATCCCAATAATAGAGACAGGTTCATCATATTTAAAATTGAAGCATATGAAAAGTTACCACAATTAAAATGAAAATAAAATACCGTCTCTCACTGATCCCTTACAAACCCTCTACTGCCTGGTTTAAGTTACTAGACTCAAACATCCCAAAATGTTTATGGAAAAATAAACCATCACAAATAAGTTTGAAAAGTCTAAACACAGTGGTGGTCTAGAACTACCAAGTTTTTATCATTACTTTGTATCCAATAGATTACTGTATGTTTCAGAATGGATTAAATCAAGCTGCTTATACATCCCATGGCTGGGCCTAGAAATAGAATAGAATAGAATAGTATCAAGCATCATAATTGATTTATGCCTTAACATAAAACCCTCTCTGTTCTGTCTTCAGTTATAAACTAACACCCATTTGGAACAATCCAGATATTTATGAGTAAAATGAATAAAATAAAAAAAATCTGTCATGGCATCAGAAGTGGATAAAAGAAATCTAGAACATGTTATTCAACTTTATTTGGTTTCAGGAACACATTTTAAAATACGGAATCGGCAACAACAGGTTTCTTGAATATCGACATTTTAAATCTTTTATACAGGAAAGATTTAATCCTGATCAGCTGAGCTTAGAAATATCTACAGATCAAAGCTTGTGGTCACGAGTATGCTTTAATACCTTCAAAATGACTAAAAGTGTCATGTCACACTGTTTCTTTTTGTTTGTTTGCTTGCTTTTTAATCCTGTCCTATATGGCAGCTTTTGCAATCAGAATTATAGAACTGAAAAACTAGTGTAATATATATTTACAGTGTAGGTGATTGCACGTAAATTCAATATTACAGAGTAGTGATGGTTGTTTGTGTAGTCTGTGTATAGAGGGAAGTCGTTTGATTGGGGGTGGAATGATCTGAATACACTGTTGTGCCAAACACATTTTGTTTTTCCAAGAACAGCTCTTTAGATTCTCTACAGGCTCCTCTTGTTCAGGGCTTATCTGTTTATTTTGTCATTTCTATCTGTGTTATTTCAATTATTATACGTAATATACAGTATGACCACGTCTAAGGCAGGACAGGCAGTAAAAGGATAGAGTAGAAGTAGAAATGCACAATGTCTCTTCAACTACGGCACCTGTAAGGAAAACAAACATACAGCACCTGAAACACAAACATTTGAAAATGCACAGGTACATAAATCAACAATCTTTTTGTTGTGTTTGTGTGTGTGGCTCACTAAGCCTTGGTCCCTGTGGGACACTCTTCTTGAGTGTGGGAAGGTTTCCATCTCCGCCGGTTGTTGGATGTGGGTACTTGCTGGCTCCACGGCACCAGGCTGGGCGCTTTGGCGTTGTTGCTGGCCCTCAGGCCTGTGGTCTGAAGTGGTTTGACCTCTTTGTTGCATGGTGGGGTTCCTGCCAGGTGTCAGGCAGTTCTTGGGCACCTAAGTCCTGCGGCCCTGTTCTCAGCTCATGCTGGGATGGCCGACTTCGGATGGAGACAGCTGCCTCCTGCTACTGGTTCTCTGGTGCTCCTGCCTTTTGGCTGTGGGCACTTCATCTGGGGCCTCCCTCTGCTCTTCTGGGGTAGATCTTCTTGGCAAAACCATCAGACAGGTCAAGTTATTTAAAACAGATATAAAAAAATGAGTCTTTGACTAAAGGTAGGCCTTTAGTCGACCTGCTCTAATAGACAGGAGGAAGAGATTACTGAAGTTAACCCAGAAATATCAATAGGAGAGAAAGAATATAAATCAATAACGATAAATAATTAATAAATAATAGCGGTATGCAATGTTACATCTGTGGGATGGTTATGGATCATTTTCTCTAGTGTTTGAAATTTTACTTCTGAAGAATTTTATGAAGTCATTACTAGTTTGGGTTAAAGGGATGGTTGGCTCAACAGAGCTCTGACTTTTTGTCAGCCTGGCTACAGTGCTGAAGAGAAACCTGGGGTTGTTCTTATTTTCTTCAATCAGTGATGAATAGTAAGATGTTCTGGCTTTACAGAGGGCTTTTTTATAATGCAACAGTTTTTCTAGGCTAAAAGATTTTCTACATTAGTGAGAAGATATGAGCCACAGTATCCAGACTTACATGCAGTGAGGATCTAAGACTATTAACAAGACAATCATCCTCAGTGAGAGGAGAGTTTAGGTAGCTGCTCTGCACTGTGCTGGCACATGGCATCAAGGAAGATAACAGTGGAGGAATTAACTTTATGAAAGACATCAGCCACAGTGATGTATTCCCCACTGCTGTGTAATCTGTTATTGTAAATTTAAATACACAGCAGTGAACATAACTTCTTTGTTTAATTCAGGAGCACTTTGAAAAAGAAACTGACCTGATACCAACCTATCTAAATAAAGGTAGCATGTACAAACAATGAAAGATACAACTTGGAAGAAATTCTAAACTCTAAACATCCCAAAGACACCTTCCTGCATAAACAGTTTCAATAAAGGACACTTCATATTTGTTTTACAATTGTTTGCCTTCTTGGCCAATCTTATTGATGTTATTTTCATTAAAAGACATTTAAATACTGTATCAATATTTTCAAGTGTTCAGTGCCCCCCTTACAAGACTGTTCATGGTTCCATGAACCATCATTGACTTGGCTTAAAGCTTAATCAGGTTAAGTTTAGGTTAGCTTCTGTGAAACTGTGTGTCTGTTGTGGGTTTCACATTCAAAGGCTTATTTATCGACTGCTTACATTATTCATGCTCTTCCTTTCAGAGCAGGAGGGGGACTGCTCGTGTGGTTGCAGAGAGAGCAGTCGACTGTTTGTAACTGCAAAGTTACAGTTTGCACATGGACAGTGAACCAGGCTGTAAAATACAATGCTGGTTACTTTCCTCTACATGATAGACCCAGTTCTATGTTTTCATGAAAATAAGATCACAGTTATATGAAGTCTTGGACAGCAGTTTATCTATAAACAACATAAAATACATGACACCAGATGTATATATTTTTGTTATACTGCAGGGTGACACTTCTCTATTAGAACTATATGACTCCAGGGGTTGAAATTGCTGTTAGGGTTATTCTTGTGTTATTTGTTGATTTGTTTACTTACTGAGTGCATAAATAAATAGATGTTTATTCATGCAGTGAACCTTTTAAAAATCATTGGAAACTGTAAAGCTTTGCACGTTGACATACATTTTCAAATGGATACTATTGCAAATACAGAATGATTCAAATCAATATAATGTTACACCTTCTTCACCCTGTTATGCAACAATTTAGATAAAGAAATGTGTTTTTAGTGATGGTGACCCCTGTGGACAGAGATATGTATAACTGCAGAAAACATTTGCTTTTTCTCCTACAATAAAAATACAAAATAGTGGACACATTCACTGCATCGTGGCTGGTGCTTAGAAACGTTGCACCTTTGTAAGGGCCAATAGGCAGAGAGTAAGGTGGTGGTGAAAAGTGATGACGTCCTGTGATGGGCTGCGAGCTACCCATCAAACAATGTGACATCAAGTGTTTCAATGTTTGATTTAGTCATTTTTTGGACCATGACACATCTTTGCCTCTGTACTCTACCATAGTGTGTTTTTAATCAAGTAATGAAAACATGATTAAAATACAGGTTTTAATTCGAGTGGCTTTTTTTTAGCCAAAGTGTTGAATTAGCTGTGAAAAAGTGGTGACTGAAAAATGTCTTTCGCTTCAGAAACTCTTGGGTTGCTTTGTAGCATACTTTGTGTCATTGTGGATTTGCACTGTCTGTAAATCCTAATTATAGACTCATACACCTGCCTGTTTAAGAGTATTCTTAACTGGCTCAGTGTTAGCAAGGGATTTATCTTAACAAGCGAAATTCCTGCACTGTTGTTGTCTTTTGTGATTTTTAAGGCCTTTTGTTGTTGAGTTGACCAGTGCATTCCTGCTTTTTATGAGTATGCTGCATCACTGATTGATTGTTTGGCTTTTAATAAAGTTTATTCTGTCTTTCTGATTGATTTAGTTGGGTTTCTCATTCATTTGCGTCATCATTTTTCTAGACTTCATAGTTGGTATATTTGGAATTTGGTACCTTTTCACTATGATGAAAGTGATGAACACCTCGGTTGTGTTCAGCATTTGGAATCAGCTCCAGATCTCTTATCAGCTTGATTTGTCAGTGAACAACAAAGGACCAGGTCAGTGTTGCGGCCAGGTGAAGTCGGATTACTTTTGAAAAGGAAAAAACGATAAAATTGGCTGTCATAACTGCCAATGCACTAATTTTATTAAACCCCTGAAATTTACACTTAAGTCACATCTGTGGTGGTTGTGTAGAGGCAACATATAAAAACTGGGTCAGTATTTCCTCTACAGATCATGATCCTGTTGTGTTTCTGTATCTGTTAAAACTCAGACTTTGACTCTGACAGTGGTCTTGGCACTCAAGGTGGACTATGAGGTGCCACATAGGCACATCTTATTTTGGAAACTGAGAAATCAACTGGAATCACAATAAAGGGATGTAAGGTAATACAGCATCTTTCTAGTCTTACTACACATTCTTAATACTATATTCAAAACATCTAAGCTTTTTATAGCTTACATTCATGGCCAGTTGTAGAATGACCAGCTGACCTAACATGCATGTGTTTGGGTGATTTGGTAAGCAAAATTGAATTGGATTGAACTCAACCAGAATAGAAGCAGTTGGCAACCAGCTGAGTCAAGTCTCCTAAAGCAAAGAACTGTGGCCCAGGCAAAGCTGCGCTCATCAGGCTGACTCAGACTGACTGCAATCTGTTACTGCAACCAGATGGTTTTAGTAAATAACAAATCATTTATTGAAATAAGTTTTTAATAAATGATTTGCTGTGATTTGCAAATCTTTTTTTTTTTAAAACTTATAAATGAAACAGACAGTATTCTTCTGTCTGTTTCAGAAGATTACTGAATGGACTGATTCTTATATATATATAGTGCTTTTCTACTCTCCCGGAGTACTCAGCGCTCTATACAACACGCCACATTCACCCATACACATCAATTCACACAAACACTCTATGCTTCGTCAGTGCTTTTTAACATACACTCATGCGCATTGCATTGGATGCATCGGAGAGCAAGTGGGGGCTAGTATCTTGCCCAAGGATATTTGGCATGCAGGCTGGGGGAGCCAGGAATTGAACCTTCGGATCAGCAGATGACCTGCTCTACCTCCTGACCTACAGCTACACCCACCCCTGAAACAGAGAAAGAATAGGCAAGGGGACCGAAACAGGAGCGGAGACAATGGAGATAAAGGAAACTGGCAACCCAGTCTCAGATGACAGACTATAAAATGAAAGAAATGAGTAAGCTGACATCTCTGTAGCAGAATTAGAGGCTGAAAAAGGTTTAAGAAGGCTGTTGTAGAACATGGCGCTGTCTTGAAAACAAAACTGGAGAATATAGAAGTAGCATAGATGAAATAGACCTGACAAGACAGAAATGAGGACAGATAAAAGCTTTAAACACAGACTTGGGAAAGATATATCTGACAATCTGGTGCCATATACATGGTGTCAAAAATGATGTAAATAACTGGATGTTAACTGGGTCTTGATATAGAGCACTGATTAGTAGGGGGAAAGAGGAAAGGGATGGCAAAAGACTGTCGCATAGTTAGCTAATTGGTGCCATTTATGTAGCAGAATTTATGGAAGTTGAAGGCCCTTATTGACTGATATAATTCCCAGCTACACCTTGCTATTCATAGGTGGTAACATAGCAGATCGTGGCCTGGACCAGACAGAAGGTTGCTCTGATTTTTCTGGTCATGGATTGCAAACAGGAACCTTTGGGAGGCCAAAAGTGATCACCCCGGGGCATCCCTGTGAACTTAGTAAAATCATTCTGGTGATTTCTTGACTGCAGGTTAACAGACTTGAACCACTGTTCCTGGAAATATGAATTTAAATGTGTGGCAAAGAAGGAAAAATGAATCAGAGGTTTTGACTGGAGCAGAGAGAAAGCTTTGCTAGCTGAGGTTACTGAGCAGGTTACTGAACTGCAGTGTAATTTTGTTAGCTTACTTTCCCAGCAGTATTTGGTGGCATCTCTGTGGCAACCTGCTAAAGCTCAATAGAATGGTTTGGAGAGGATCTGCAGGATCTGGGCTGGAAATATTTATAATTGATAGGCTGAGAGAAGGAGGTCCATGATAAGACGATTAAAGAAAAGTAGATAGAATATAAGACTTTAAACAGTCTGGTTGAAAATGGACTGTGAGTGCCACATAATGTGGCAATGTATAAAACACAGAAATGAGAACACCACAACAGACACAGACAGAAAGAATATGTTTGGGGTGTGGTCCCAATCCTGAACTTTAGATAAAGGTTCATCAGTTAGGACCAAAGAAGTGAAAAGGTCACTAGTACACAACCGTTCAGTCTCCTCTGGAGCCACAGCTTCACCGTGTCTGGTCCATCTGACCATGAATAGACTGCAGCTTAAATGCTATCAGCTCAGATTCAATTCTAAAATTCTTTACTGGAACTTAATTTCACAGTCCATTAGCATGCTGCTAAATGACTGTGTGTTTTGGTGGTAGTGGTAGTGGGAAAGAGACAATGGAAATGAATGATTCACAGACAGAGAGAGAATAAAATGTAGGCTGGAGGCAAGCTGAAAAGTAGTAATGATGCATTTCTTCAAAACAGTGTTTGCTTCAGGTAAAGAGAGGAAAGGTTGAGCTGCAGTGTGCGTGCTTCTGTCCATGCTGCAACCCAACAGAATAGATTTTCACTCTTTTTTTTATTGTAAAGTTAAATCGGATGTGTTATAATGCGTTGTATCAAGAATTTTTCACATTCTAATTCAGAATTTCATATCTGTGGCTACAGCCACATTTACTGTTTGACATGTTGGGTACAGTCCTGTGACCGTACTGCTCTTTTCTTTCCCTGGTGAACACGTGCGTAGATTCAGGTTGTGGTTTGTTCTGTCAGAGGTTTCTTGTGTTGTAGAAAAACTTTCCTCCCTCCTGTGGTGAGTATCAGGTATCATCAACATAAATACACTAATAACCTATAAAAGATGACACATTTCATTTACCCTGGTCAGTCTGTTTCTAGTCTGTTGTTGGGACCCAACCAGCACTGATCAGCATGAGACTGAGGCTGTGTCCGCTCCCAAACAGACAAAAAACAAACTAACGGTCAGTAAGTAACAACTTAAATATAAATACAATCATAAAGAAAGAACAATACAGTTTCCACATCTGCACCAAATCTTCAGCAGTCTTCCACACCAGTCTATTAATCAACGAAAGACCCAGACAGACTTTTAATTCATTTGAAAGCCTGATGCTTAGCCTCGTCCACCCCAGCTGTAAAACTCAGAAACCAGTCTTACTTGTTATTATCTATCGTCCACCTGGGCCTTACACAGAGTTTCTCTCTGATTTCTCAGACTTTTTATCTGATTTAGTGCTCAGCTCTGATAAAATAATTATTGTGGGTGATTTTAACATCCATGTAGATGCTAAAAATGACAGCCTCAACATGGCATTTAATCTGTTATTAGACTCAATTGGCTTCTGTCAAAATGTAAAAGAACCCACCCACCACTTTAATCACACTCTAGATCTTGTTTTAACATATGACATAGAAACTGAACATTTAACAGTGTTTCCTGAAAACCCTCTGCTGTCTGATCATTTCCTGATAACATTTACATTTACAATAATTGATTACACAGCAGTGGAGAGTAGACTTTATCACAGTAGATGTCTTTCTGAAAGCGCTGTAACTAAGTTTAAGAATATACTCCACCCACTGTTATCATCTTCAATGCCCTGTACCAACACAGAGCAGAGCAGCTACCTGAACGCTACTCCAACAGAGGTCGATCATCTTGTTAATAATTTTACCTCCTCACTACGTACGACTCTGGATACTGTAGCTCCGGTGAAAACTAAGGCCTCAAATCAAGAAATCAAGTATTTGACTCCGTGGTATACAGTGGTCCCTCGTTTATGGCAGGAGTTACGTCCTGCCATAAACTTTGCGATAGGTGAAATCCGCGAAGTAGCCAACTTTAATTTTTAAAGTTATTATGGATGTTTTAAGGCTGTAAAAGACCTCAGTACAAACTTTATACACTTTTCTCAGACAGGCATGAATGTTTTCACACTTTTCTATCTTGTTTAAACTCTCACAGTTCAACCCTTTGTAGAAAAATAAGTCCAGTATTATAGAATGAAACCAAAGACACCTGCAGGTGACGACGTTGTTGTGTTTGTTGGGGAGAAAACTTACAAACATATAGCACTTCAGAGTCACACTGCTAACGATCGAAGATTTATGTAAATTTGACAAGCTGAACGCATTCTGTACTGTACAGGAGACACGGCACGAGAATGACTGGCAATGGTCTACCTACAGCCAATCAGGATGCAGAGCACAATGCGCTGTAAAAAAAACAAAAAAAACAAAACATGCAACATTGCACAACCAAAAAATCCGCGAAACAGCGAGGCCGCGAAAGGTGAACCGCATTATAGCGAGGAACCACTGTACTTCTCAAACACAAAGCCTAAAGCTGATAATCCGTAAGCTGGAGAGGAAATGGTGTGTCACAAATTTAGAAGATCATCATTTAGCCTGGAGAAATAGTTTGCTGCTTTATTTAAATTAAAAAAAAAAGCAAGGCTGGACGACTGTAATTCATTATTATCAGGAAGTCCTAAAAACTCCCTGAAAAGCCTTCAGTTAATCCAAAATGCTGCAGCAAGAGTCCTGACAGGGACTAGAAAGAGAGAGCAGATTTCTCCTGTATTGGCTTCCCTTCATTGGCTCCCTGTTAAATCCAGAATTCAAAATCCTGCTCCTCACATACAAGGTCTTAAATAATCAGGCCCCATCTTATCTTAATGACCTTGTAGTACCATATCACCCTATTAGAGCACTTCGCTCTCACACTGCAGGCTTACGTGTTGTTCCTAGAGTGTTTAAAAGTAGAATGGGAGGCAGAGCAGCATGTCTTTATCCTGTCTTCCTCTCTCACCCCAACTGGTCGCAGCAGATGGCCCCGCCCCTCCCTGAGTCTGGTTCTGCTGGAGGTTTCTTCCTGTTAAAAGGGAGTTTTTCCTTCCCACTGTTGCCAAAATGCTTGTTGGGGTTTTCTCTGCATGTATGTCTGTACTGTAGGGTCTACCTTACAATATAAAGCGCCCCGAGGTGACTGTTGTTGTGATTTGGTGCTGTATAAATATATTGAATTAAATATCGATTCAGTCCCTGGCTGTTTGAGTCTGTGTGTTGAGGTATTCTTGTGTAAGATACCGAATTCCAAGCTGCTTCATTGGAGGCAATTTGTATGAAAACAAGGTGGTAAAGGATAAAAACAGAAGGTGCTTGGATGTTTGAACAATAGTAGTAAAAATTATTTTTAGTGCTCAGTTAGAGAAGAAAAGCACAATATATACACTGTGTGTGTGTGTGTGTGTGTGTGTGTGTGTGTGAGTGTGTGTGTGTGTGTGTGTGTGCGTGTGTGTGTGTGTGTGAGTGAGATGTGCTTAAAGGGTCATGTGAATAAGTGATTGATTGAATACTTTTTGGGTTTTGATTTATTGATTTAATTTTAAAAAATCAAACCCCATACAGTCGTTAGAAACAGGTGATGCACATCGGAGCAAGCATCCAGGAAACACTAAAGGCCAAGTGAGAAGTCTAAACTGGGAGAAACTGTTAGTACAACAAAATAAAGCAAAACACTGTGGAAAAGTGTTTTGTCCTCTGCTGAGAAGGTGATTGGCTGCAGACTCCCATCTCTGCAGGACCTGCACACCTCCAGGACACTGGGGCGTGCAGCTCAGATCACAGCTGACCTTTCTCACCCTGGACACAGCCTGTTTGACCTGCTCCCCTCAGGCAGGAGGCTCCGGTCCATTCGGACCAGAACCTCTCGCCATAAGAACAGTTTCTTCGTCTCTGCTATTGGACTCATGAACAGTACACTACAAACACATGACCCTATACTGTGTTCTCCGCATCTGTTCCATTTTTGCACTGATCATCACCTGTGCACATGTATATATTAATCTGCTTAGCACTTTTAATTTTTATTTTTATGTTTATTTAAGTGTTGTCTTACAGTATGTTTTGCACTAAGTACCGCAGCAATTTCCTAATGTAAACCTGCTCAACATTTGGCAATAAAACCTTTTCTGATTCTGATTCTGAAAAGAATAGAAACCCCACAAAATCATTGAATGATCTGGATGAGACGTCTCAGTAATATTTTTGCCATGAAGTTTTATGCTATGGGACCAGAATAGATTATCAAAAGTAACCTTTAACTGTCTTCATATGTCAGTTGGCACCAGCCTTGTGTTACAGATTATTAATGCTTCTATTGTTAGAAATTAATAGCACATTATTATGTACATTTGTCCAAATTTCCTTCTATTTGGTATTTCCAAGAGAAGGTGAGTGATAAAGTTTGGATTTCAGAAGAGTTGATGTACTGTGCTTGAATGTTTGAGCATGCATGGTGGATGTTGAAGCACTGTATTTTTTTCTGTTTCCCTCAGGTATTTCCATACCATCTACCTGGGTGTTCGGAGTCGTCAGGGTGCTGAGACAGAGCGCTGGCGTTACTACTGGAGGATGGTCTATGAATTTGCAGATGTGAGCATGCTGCATCTACTGGCAACCTTTCTGGAGAGCGCTCCACAACTGGTGCTTCAGCTGTGCATTATCATCCAGACACACAAGCTCCAGGCTGTGCAAGGTAGTAGCATTCAAACAATGCTGCACAATTGTGTGACCATACTGATGCCAAGCATTTTTATATTTTTGTAAATGGCCTGTATTTGTATAGCACTTTACTTAGTCCCTAAGGACCCCAAAACGCTTTACACTACATTCAGTGTTACGGCCAAGTCTGACTGGGAACCTGCTTGTGAGTTTTACCAGTATTTCTGATTTGTTGCACTCTGAACTTTAATTCTCAATAATATAAATGAATAATTCTCTGATTCTGTTAGCTTTTTACTCTAGGACTCTAGGATATTCACGTGAAAATATCTTGTTATGTTGCTGAACATGACAAGATGTGTTTCAGTTCAATTTTATTTATATAGCACCAAATCATGAGAACAAAGGTTCTAATTACGCAAATGATTCAAGGTGGAATAAGAATGCCCTGGAGCAGTATCTGTACCTGCTGCATTCATCTTTCCTTTTTTTTTTTTTTTTTTTTTTTTTCTTTTTTACTGGAGGAGAGAATGTGGAGAAAGAAAGAGGGAAAGAAAAAAACCTGAGAAGAGGGACGGGGAAAAAGGGCAAAAAACAAAAACCAACAGAATAAGCAGACAAAAAATACATATATCGATCACCCGGATCACCTGTTGAGAAAGAAAAAAGAAAGCAAGCAGAAGAAAACGAGAGTAATAAACAAGATCACAATGATATATGAGAATATGACAGTAAATACTAAATATTAAACATTATTGTGCAGCACGTGAGATCGACAGCGCACAGTGTGCTTTGAGGTAGGAGCCAAAAAGGGTGTAATTTGTGTGTGTGATCACCCGTGTGTACACCTGTGAGCATGAACGCGCTTGTTTTTAAAAGGTTCCTTCATGTGATGATCTGCTAGAGGGTGTGGGGGGCCACTGCCCCGACCTCCAGGGCATGAAGCAGGTATGGAGGAGATCAAGACTCCAGACATCCAGAGGCCCCCAGAACACAAGAGACCAAGGAAGACCAACAGAGGGGCAGCCGCGCCACTATCCCAGAAAGAGCTGAGGAGAGTCCCAGATGAGGGGTCACTCAGCAGCCGCGGAGCAGAAGCCAGGGGGGGTTGCAGTGACGTGCCCGTGAGCTCCGCCGGCAGCCAGCTGCGCCTGAGTGGCCGAGCCCCGGGCCGTGAGGCCGAGGGCACCCCATCCCCAAAGTGGCCCGAGTGAGCCCCAGGCTCCAGGCCCCAATAAGCAGCCGCCAAGGAGTGAGCCGGTGGGTACCTGGGCGCCCACCCCCGGAGACAGAGAACCACCAACGCACCGATGTCTGAGGGCGTCCGCCACCGGCAGGGGAAGTGGTGGGGGGAGATGGGCCTCCAAACCTTGGAGGGCCTGAGATGTCCTCAGAGAGGTGGCGTCTGATACCCAACCTGACATATAGACACAGACAAACAGGCACACACAGATACAAACATCTATTCCCACCCTCATGCTCTCATATACAATTGCTCAACACTCACCCAACGTGGAGACAGACATAGAGAGACGCTGTACACACAATCACACTCCCCAAGCGTACTCTAAGCCCCGAGTCTAGGTACCCTTGCCCCTGGAGGGGGAAACTGCACCCAGACTCAGGTGGTGTAACCCTTTTCCCTGCGGTGGGGAGAAGCAGACCACCCCGACTCCGCAGCAGCAGGGAGGCCCCATACACCAGACCCCAGTCGGACGGCCAACTCCTCCTCCTAGCCCCCCTGCTCCAGCAGGCCGCAGAGAACGGGGGTGTAGGAAGACTCCAAACCTCCCTCCACCCGCTCATATGTACTGTTGATGTATGTGTGTTCTAAGGTGCATTTAAAACCCAGGAGGGCATGGAGCCACCTGCCAGAGCAGCAGGTAAGCATATAGCCCCTCCTGCTAGCCCTCAATGTCTACATGTATTTAAAATTGAGAGGTGGGCAACGACGCCAGGGGTGAGGTGTACACCCTGATGGTAGTTTGGAATCCGTGTAGCGTGCCCACCTCCAAGATCCTATATGTATGTGTAATGAGAGTGTGAGTAATGTGAATGTCTAAGTTGTGGGATAAAATTGAGGCAGAGGCAGCCAGAAGGGGACAGAGGGGGGGGATGTCTCCTCTGCACCCTGGTGACACACCCCTACCCCAAGGCCCTGCATGTGTGGGTGATTGTGGTGGAGCGGGAAGAGGGAGGCCGCTGGAGATGGGGAGGGAAGGAAGGGAGGGGCAAGTGACCCCTCCCTGGGGCCAGCTCCCCCGCTGACCCCAGTAGGCACCCCCATGCTGTGCAACCCGCCAGGGAAAGGGGGCCCAGGCCCATCCGGACCGGGGCCCAGTGCAGCAGCGCCCCCCGGCCCCACAGAGCCCGGGACAATTCACCCGACCCCACCACAGAGAAAACTGCACCCACCCCATCATCCACTCATCTTCCAGACTACACAAGACAATAGACGCCCAGGCTGAGATCTTCCTCCACCACTCCTGTATCTCCCCCTCCTGCAGAGAGAGTTCCTGAAGAGAGGAAAGCTCCTGCAAGATGTGACAACCTCCCCCACCAGTTGAAGAGCCCCCCAGGTGGCTCGATGCACCGGCGGCACCCCGCGCCAGGGCCGGGCCCCCATACACCCACCCGCCCACAACCCCGGCAACACACCAACCAGGACCCAAGCCCCTGAGGCCCGGCCAGGGCCCCAGCCCAGAGACGGAGCGCCCCCAGAACCTCACGCCCATCCCGGACCCACCCAGGGGCAGCCAGGCTACCAGGTCAGTAACCCACGTCCGTCAGCACAGACCCTCCCCTAGCCCCGCTGCACGCAGCCACGAGGAAACCGTCACCTAAGAGCCAACAGAGCCCCTAATTGGCCATGACCGCTACCCCGGGTTGAGCCCCCCAAGGAAGATGCTCCTGGGGAACCCCCCGACGCCCTAAGCCTGTCCCTACCCCCACACCAATCACAACAGTGAAGGTGGGACCAAACTATGGCCCCCCACCCCCACTAGGTGATGGAGCTGATCAAAGGAGCCCAGAGCAATTGATCTGATGTGGTGGCAGAGGCTGTATCAAGACTAATGTAATCTAATAGATAATTTCTATATTGGTTAGAATTAAGATTATTTTTATTTTTCCAGTTCATGAGGACTGTTTTCTTGGCTATGCATAGGGCAGTGAAAACCATATGGGCTATATTCTTTTCCGTAGTGACATTATCTAAGCTGCCCAACAAACATACTAAAGGAGAAGTTGGAATGTTACATTTCAGACACTTTGATAAGTCTTCACATATCTCACGCCAAAACTTCTGAACTGGTGGACAGAACCAAAGAGCGTGGATATAATTGTCCGGTGAATTGGTTTGGCAGTGTGAGCAGTTGTTGGTAGACGTAAAGCCCATCTTGAACATCCGATGACCTGTATAGTGCACTCTATGTAGTATTTTGTATTGAATTAATTGAAGACTGGGATTTCTAATTAAATGAAAGGTTTTTAAGCAAATCTGAGACCAGAAGTTTTGGTCTAAGTTAACTGATAAATCCGCTTCCCATTTTGCAATAGGAAGTGATATTGATTCATCTGTTTTAGAAAGCATTCTGTATATTTTGGATAGTAATTTGGGGGTTTTAAGAGTAAGAAATTGAACCACACTTGGTGGTGTTTGTAGTTCAACTTGACCCGGTTTAAATCTCTTTTTTACTATGGATTTAATTTGTTGATATTCTAAAAATCTTTTCTTGTTGATCCCATATTGTGTAACTAGTCTGTCAAATGAAATAAATTCTGTTCCTTCTAGTATATGTTCTAAATATTTGATTCCTTTACTACTCCAATCTGAAAAGTTTATCATATTATTGTTTTGTAATATGTCAGGGTTGTTCCAGATAGGTGTACGTTTGCATGGGATTAATGGAGACTCTGTCAACTTCAGAAACTCCCACCACGCTGTCAGAGAGGAGCTGATGTTGACGCTTTTGAAGCATTCATGTCGTTGGATGTTTGAGCTGATAAACGGTAGATCTGAAATCTCTAGATTATTGCAAAGTGCTTGTTCTACATCTAGCCAAGGTTCATCTAAGAGGGTATGTTTTTGCCATCCTGAGATAAACTGAAGCCTGTTGGCCAAGAAGTAGTGCTGAAAGTTAGGTAGTTCTAATCCTCCTTTATCCTTGGTCTTTTGTAGTGTTTTTAAGCTTATACGTGGGGGCTTATTTTTCCAAAGGAATTTGGACATATATGAATCTAGAGATCTGAACCAATCTTGCGGCGGTTTAGTTGGGATCATTGAGAATAAATAATTTATTTTTGGTAATACCATCATTTTTATAGCGGCAACCCTTCCCATGAGTGATATGGGTAGACATTTCCACCTAGCCAGATCACCTCCTACTTTCTTTAAAAGTGGGATATGGTTTAATTTAGTTAGATCTGCAAGCTTGGGAGAAACATTAATACCTAAATATTTTATATTTCCCGATTGCAGTGGAGTAGAAGAGGAATTATGGAAGGAGCAATTAATCGGAAGGACTGTAGATTTTGACCAGTTAATTGAGTAATCTGATATTCTTGCAAAAGAGTTTATCAGTTCAATCACCCCAGAGATATTGGTTTGTGAATTTTGGAGAAAGAGTAACACATCATCCGCATAAAGGCTGATTTTATGTTCCACGTTCTTGCATTTTATGCCCTTAATTACTGAATTCTGTCTAATTGCTGCTGCTAGTGGTTCGATAAAAATTGCAAACAGTGAAGGGGAGAGTGGGCATCCCTGCCTGGTGCCCCTCAGGAGACAGAAGCTGGAGGATGTCTGGTCATTTGTTCTGACACAAGCTGTTGGGGAATTATATAATATTTTTAACCAGTTGATGAAAGAAGATCCAAAACCAAATTTGTGTAAAGTTGCAAATAGAAATTTCCAGTTAACTCTGTCAAACGCTTTTTCTGCATCTAGAGAAAATATTGTAGTTTCAAGGTTTTTACTGTATGAGTAGTCTATCAAATTAAGTAATCTACGTGTATTTGTTGATGAGTGCCTACCTTTTATGAAACCAGTTTGGTCAGGATGAATTAAGAGGGGGGTTATTTTCTCTAGTCTCTTTGAGAGAGCTTTGCAAATTATTTTAAGGTCTACATTTATAAGGGATATTGGACGATAGCTTGAGGGATATACAGGGTCTTTGCCTGGTTTTAGCAGGAGATTAATGTTTGCAGAATTCATATTTGGTGGAAGTCTGCCATTTTCTTTGATTTCCAACAACGTTCTGTAAAAAACTGGTGCTAGAATCGTCCAGAATTCTTTGTAGAATTCTGCAGGAAAGCCGTCTGGACCTGGAGCCTTATTATTGGGCATATTTATCAGGGCTTCCTGGAGTTCACCTGGCGTCAGTGGCGAATCCAGTGCCATTGCTTGAGTGTCTAATAATTTTGGGAGAGTTATGTTGTCTAAAAACTGATCAATTTCCTTTTTAGATGGGTTTATTTGTGGTGAATACAACGTTTTATAGAAATCCCTGAAAATGTTGTTTATTTGTTTCGGTTCATATATTGTGTTCCCAGATGAATCTTGAACAGCACATATAGTTGTTTTTTCTTTATTTATTTTTAGCTGGTTTGCTAGAAATTGACCGGATTTATTACTATGTTCATAATTTTGTAAGCGTAGTCTTTGTACTAAGAATTTTGTTTTTTTATCAATTATCTCATTTAATTCTAGTTTTGTTTTGCGTATTTTGTTCAATGTTTCCTGATCTTGGTGGGACGCGTAGGCTTCTTCTAGTGATTTGATGGTTTTTTCTAATTCCTGAATATTTTTGTTTTCTTTTTTCTTTTTATGTGATGAGAAAGAAATTATTTTACCTCTCATCACGGCTTTCCCTGCTTCCCATAAAACAGAAGCTGATGTTCCGGGAGTGTCATTAAAGTCTAAATATGAAGTCCACTCTTTTTTAAAATATTTAATAAAGTCTTCATCTTTAAGCAGTGATGTATTAAATCTCCAGTTTTTACTTGGCGTAGTATTATTCTTGTGCATTAGTGTTAAAGATACAGGAGCATGATCGCTGACAGCTATAGGGTGAATCTCAGTGTCTGAAATGTCACTCAGCAGTGAGCTGCTGACCAAAAAATAATCCAGACGAGAGTAGGAGTGATGAACATGTGAGAAAAAAGTATATTCCTTACTGGTGGGGTGAAGGGAGCGCCATGCATCGCAAAGACCAAAGTCGCTCATATACTGTTTGATTATATTTGTGGACTGCCAATTACGCTGAGTTCCTGCTGTATTGAGCCTATCCATTTCTTCATTTAGTCCAAGGTTGAGGTCGCCTCCAAGAACAAGTGTGCCATCTAAGTGTTCAGAGAGTGCACTGAAAAAACTGTGAAAGAATGAGGGATCATCAACATTTGGACCATATACACTTACAATACATAGCTTTTTATCAAGTATAGATAGTTTAATGATTAAGAATCTGCCCTCTGGATCTATAACTGTATCGAGTACTGTGAAATTAATATTTTTATGTATTAAAATTGCTACTCCCCTTTGTCTAGAATTATAACAAGCTGAGAACACATTAGGAAACTCAGGTGTTTTAAGTTCATTCGAACCTCTAAGAGGTCTGTGGGTCTCTTGTAAAAGGACAACATCTGCCTGTAGTTTTTTGAGTTGGTTAAATATTTTTAACCTCTTTTCTCTGGAGCCAGCTCCATTTACATTCCATGTAACGAATCTCAGTGCACCCATAGATGTCTGTGTATAACTAGGGGTGTATGCTGTGTGTGTCGCTTAGACAGGTGGAGAGAATACATCACTTGTTCATAAATAAAGAGAGGGAGAGAGAGAAAAAGTGTGTGGCGGGATGCTCCCTGAGTCTGACTATGTGTTTGCATATTTACTAAGATGAGTACGCTTGGCTTAAATGTGTGTATCCTATACAACTGTGTGCGCTGTCTGAGTGATGTAAATGTGCTGCCGTTGAGCGCATGACTGTGCGTGATCGTGCTGTGCGTATGTGTCGAAATAAAGGATGTTGTTTGTGGATGAGTGTGGAAGCAGGTGATCGAAGCAGTGAAAGAAAGAAAAAAGAAAGAAACCAAGGACAAGGGTGAGCAGCATAAAAACAAGAGGGGAAAAGGAGAGAAGAAAAAACAAGAAGAGAGAAAAAAAAGAAAAAAAAAAAAAAAAAAAAAGAAAAACCGGAAACATTCTAATCAAACCATTGACGGAGAGTGACGGTGTTAATACTGCTATGATATCACACCTAAGATGCGATTTGATACTGGTAAGTTAAACAGATGTTAATGCAAGTTAGTGTGAGTGGGTGGGGAAAGGGTGTAGTGGATTCTTATCTGGTGTGAAGTTAATACAGCCACGGAGTGATGTCGGGGTCGCGGTGGAGCTGTCCGTCCACGTACAGCCGGTCCACAGCGATGACAGCGCGGGAGCCCTTCTGGATGAAGCCGCGTCGGATTGGGAAGAGGACCCTGCGTCGTTCCAGGATCTCTTTGGGGAACTGGTCGTTCACGCTGAAGTCCGTTCCTTTTAATTCCCTGCCGCGGCTTTTCACCTGTTCCTTTTGTTTGAAGTGGCCGAATTTGGCCACGATAGGACGTGGTCTCCCGGCCGTAGCCCGAATGGGGCCGAGGCGATGCACCCTATCAAAGACGATGTTCTTCACCGTGTCCTCGGGCAGCTTCAGGTGGTTTTTGATGAAGCTTTTTACCGTGGCCTCCGCGTCCTCTCCAGCGGCTTCTGGAATACCAGAAAATACCAGGTTATCACGCATGCTACGAGCTTGTAGATCAATAACTGTTTCTTTTATTTTTTTATTTTCTCTATTGAGCTGGGTAACATTTTCTGTGAGACATTTCACCGACTCCCTTAGCGTGGCATTTTCAGCAGCGAGCGTTTCCACCTGCTGCTGGCTGAACTCCAGGGATTCTCGCAAGCATTTAAATTCCCGGTGAAGAATCTCCACCAAGGACAGCCTTGCATCGAAACTGGACAGTCGTTGGTCGATTGACTCCAGTATGTCGGCAATATCTTTGCCGGCTGGCGATGTTGTGCCGGGGGAATCTGCCGGGCGAAGTCTTTTCGACGATGGCGTCTCAGATTTGGCCGGGGAAGATGCACTCTGGGCCTTCTTCATCACGAGATCCTGAAAGCACTGATCAATGTAATCTTGGAGAGCCTCTAAACTCTCCCCGTTGTTCTCCAGGGTGTTGGAGATTATTAAGACAAATATTGTTAGTTATAAGACAATTGATAAGTGTATTTGGTAATACTGAAGCTTAAAGGAATTTGTACAAATCTAAACTACCATTTGCTTAATTTTCCGCCAAAATCTCCGGCGTCTGACGTCAGTTACAACATGAGTCGCTTACCTTGTCCGTCACTTCCGTCACTTACCTCTCACCCGTCACTTACCTCTCATCTTTCCAAGTGTGGTGTTAGGTTTATATTGTGGATTGTCATTTATGCTTAGAAATATTTACTCATATATGCTTAGAGTTTTATAATCAATTGCATAATGATAGAGCTCTGATCCTTAGCAGTCTGCAAAGACTCTGTGTGCCTCCCAGAGCACTCTGGCATACACACACACCTTAAGGTCATGAGAGAGGTCATACCTTCTCTTACTGATTTATGGTATAGGAGGACACCTACTCTGTATCTGTTTGAGTATAAGAGCCCTTTGTTTAGGTGGACCGCTGGACTCCTGGCACCAGCTTTGGGGAGTCTTCACAGGGTCATATCTTGACACACACACACACACATACCTACACGACACACAGACAAGGTACTCTTTGTTCACATGTATGCCTGTGTATGACATCATATGTTAATGAACTTATGCATATTCATGTAAGCACAATAAAGAGCAGTGCTACAAGGGAGCAGACGAGAGCGACTGGGGTTCGAGCGGAAGGAACGGCGCTCGTCACAGTTCTCTCCCTCGTGCACGAGTAACACAAAGAGCTCTGGCGACTTGCGTCTTGCTTTTGCCATTGTAGTAGAATTGTCTCGTTCCAGCGGTGGGTCAGTGCCAGACAGACCCATCATGTGGTGCTTCTGTAATCCATCCGTTATGTGGTTGTGAAAACAGTTATTTTCTCTCTGTCTCTTTAGGAATGACAGCTGCAGCCTCCCTCGTCTCTATGGCCTGGGCCCTGGCCTCCTATCAGAAGGCCCTGCGAGAGTCTCGGGATGACAAGAAGCCCATCAGCTATCTGGCAGTGATTATCCAGTTCTGTTGGCACTTCTTCACCATAGCAGCCCGAGTTATCACCTTTGCTCTGTTTGCGTCTGTGTTTCAACTCTACTTTGGCATCTTCATTGTGCTGCACTGGTGCATCATGACCTTTTGGATTGTCCACTGTGAGACAGACTTCTGCATCAGCAAGTGGGAAGAGATTGTGTTTGACATGGTGGTGGGCATAATCTACATCTTTTCCTGGTTCAACGTCAAGGAAGGACGGACAAGGTGAAGACGTTCTCCATCAGTGTGATGTGGTTCGATTTTTAAAGCTTTAACTCTTCTGTCATTTTTATATTTATAAGCGCTTGGTTGCAGTAAGTGCAATAGTTGAAACGTACTACCATGCAAAAGAAATTCAGCCATTCCTGTTTCTCAAGCTAGTTTCACCTTTAACATTTAGTACTGACAACTCTGTGACTTATATGAAACAATCTGTGAGACCTTCAGCTTATTTTAGTGATATTTGCTTGCAAATACTTGTATTTATTTGTTGTTATTATGTCTCATGTCTCTGTGCAGGTGTCGGCTTTTTATCTATTACCTGGTAATCTTGATGGAGAACACTGCTCTCAGTGCGTTGTGGTATCTCTACCGATTTCCTCAAAATACTGACGCCTTTGCAGTGCCAGCACTCTGTGTCATTTTCAGCAGTTTCCTCACCGGCATTGTTTTCATGCTCATGTACTATGCCTTTTTTCACCCGAACGGGCCACGCTTTGGACACTCACCAAGTAGCCAAGGCCTTGACCTGGACCCTACTGCTCAGTTCTCCACTCTGCCATCAGAAGGTGCCACCAATTCACTGCGTTCGAACCGAGGTGCTACCACAACTCTAGAACGACATGATGTGGGCAAGTATACTGAGCGAGATGGCTGCATGCCAGTGTTTCAGGTCCGATCCACAGTGCCATCCACACCATCTTCTCGTGCTCCACGCCTAGAGGAGAACGTCATCAAGATCGACCTTTGTAGGAACCGCTATCCAGCCTGGGAGCGTCATGTTCTGGACCGCAGCATTCGCAAAGCAATTTTGGCCATAGATTGCTCATTGACTCCTCCACGGCTGCAATACAAAGATGATGCTCTGGTACAGGAGCGGTTGGAATATGAGACCACTCTATAGTCCGCTCGGCTTTCAGAAACCCTGCAGGGGCACAGCAACAGAGTGGTATCCTGTGATCACATAAACAGCAACAGGAACTGTGGCAATAAGAATTTGTTACTGGCATCAGTTTCAATCTTCATCTCCCATTGCTGTCGTTCTTTTTCTATTTGCGGGTATCAGAAGTGTTGAGAAGCAGTCGGGACTGTTGGTAATGGCTGGATGACCAACTCAGTACAAGTTCAGTTAGTGTCACTGGTGGGATTGCTACTGGTCAGATTGTTGATATTATTTTTACTAACACTTATCTGGTAAATGTCTTCTATGGACTAAATACTAAATGACACTCTGCTTAGAACAACAAGAAGCGAGTGTGTTAAGGGGTGTTAAGTTAAAGCTGTAAAATAATAAAAAGTGGAATTGTCCATTGTCCATACAGACAGCTTTTAAGTCACCAGATACTCCCATAAAACAAAGGAGACCTGAATTACAAACTCGAACTTGTCCAAATGTGTTGGTGTCCTACCATATCAGCCACAAGCAGGTGGGTACTCTCAGTCATTACTCTCTTTCTCTTAGTGCCAAAAAGGGTCATTGGGAACATCCTCTAGATTCTAAGGAACAACTTAGGGGTGACTGCATAATCCAGAAGGTTCTTCTTTGAGCTAGACCTTTCAGTGTTATTGGACATCTGTGATCAACACTGGAAGATGGCCAGAAAGTGACCTACAAGAAGACAGTGGTCAAAGTAGCATCTATGAGCAGTGATGGTGTTTTGTTTGGGCAAAACATACTAAATGATAAGGCTGAATGTTATAATAGGAAGCAAGAAAAGGGGGCAAAGGTTAAACACTAGCTAATGGTCTCGTTCTGAAAAGGAAGCATTCAAACATACCCAATGCCAAGAAAAAAAATCTTCCTGGCAGCTCAACATAACTATTTGTAGTCCGGCCTCAGAAACACAGCTGCATAATTATTCTAATCTTTGCTTGTATGTGGAGGGTGAAAGCATGTGCCAGACACCAATGAACTGAAGAGAGGAGAGAGAATGATACCGGAAATGGAAATGAGTTGAGGATCGAAACACAGACAAGCAGCCAACTCAGCCATTCCAACCAGCCACCAGGATGTACAGTACTCATGCAACATGCAGCATTTTTATTTTAGAGATGAAGTAGAGGCTACTAAAGTCATTGTAATCCTGTGTGTGTGTGTGTGTGTGTGTGTGTGTGTGTGTGTGTGTGTGTGTGTGTGTGTGGTTTACACAAAACAAGCAAAGTAGAACGTGTGGTTAGTCTGTCTGAATAGAATCTTTGCTGTAGGTATGCAGATGACACACGTCACCTCTTGAGGAAAGATTGCCCTTTTTTAAAACACTTGGATTTTTTACATTTTGACTCAACACATTTACCAACCAAACCACACAACACAGGTTAGCACAGTGCTGGAAGTGTCCACTGGCAAATGAGAAAATGAGACGGGAAAAAGCTTGATCCTGATCATACTACATATCATGCTCTGGAATACAACCATTTTCCATACGTAACTTTTAATGTGGGTAACAAAGACAGTAAGTGTAAATAACAGAATGTAGGATTTATTCAATCAGAAATGCAATGCTGTGACAGGCGGCTAACCAAAAATGACAATTGGACTACAACCATGGTGGTGTTAAATGATGAAACTGTAAACATATACAAGCTCCAATAGATGGTGTTTTGGGCCAAAGCATTTTTCAAAGTCCAATCAAAGTATTAAACATACACACATAGTGTTGTTATATGGAAATTACATTTATGAAAATACCTCAAACATTTATCATGCCATACCACAAGCTTTTATTTGCTATTTTCCAAAATGTTTATGGTGTACTTCCAGTAGTTTGTCATGGATGACCTGGATCAAGATGGTGCCTGTTTTTCCCAAAAGTTTGTTCCAACCTGGTAGCAAGTTTCAGGGGAGTCAGGGGGTCTTACAAAATTCAAAGGTTGATATAGTGCATTACGATGTTGTGCAGTGCACTATAAAAAGTATGAAGAATACTGTGTAAGTCTGTGTTTGATGTTACCAGTTCAATTGTCCTGGCCCGGTTGACGTAGTGTGCATGCGTGTATTCCAAACCTTGGAACATCCCCTGAAAGAGAGAACCAGAGACTGAAGACATAGGAGGTGCTGTGCCATCCCATTTGCACCATTCTGCTTATTCTCAAAAACCACATAACTTTACTTCAAGAAACGCTGGGCAGCAACAGACAATATCACCTCACAGATTAGTTGTCTGTTAGTCAAGAATTTTAGCTCTCTCCCTGCTTTTCCTGTGCTAAGATAGAGTCCAGATAAAATGAATTCTAGGTGGTCTTTTGTCCAAAGTCTTTGTTTTAAAGCATGGAAAGAGAAAAACACAAAGCGAGTCAGTGATAATCAGGATATTCTGACCTCAGCTGGTCCTTTCTGTAAACACTTTTGCAGGTCATTGCAGTTATTTGAAACCACAGCACAATGGCCATCATAATGTTGTGGAAACAAAGATATAAGTGAAAAAAGACTCTGTATTGTGCCCATTATATACAGACCACTTAGAGAACGTAGGGTTACATTGTAACCTTGGTTCTCTGAGTGAGAGACTATCTCTCCACTCCGTATACATGGAACATGTAACGGAGTTGAGAGATAGTCTCGATATGATAGAGAACCAGGATGATGTGTATGCAGAATATACTATGCTGGTAAGTACTGGCATATTCCCACCATTTTTTGTGGTTTCTATTAGATAGAAGTTTCAATTACATACTGTATGTTAGGGTTTTTTAATAATTGTGTTTTCTTCATGGTGACAAGTCAAAAATGTTTTCTGTAAAAAAAAAAAAAAAATTCAAAGAAGCAATCTTGAATGATACAGACATATTTTTGTGCTTACGCCAAAGCCTCTGTGTTTTACCAGAGACATACTTTTAAAGGACTATAGCAGTGGTTTTGCACGTTTTAGAAAATCTTTTTGCAAAACCTTTTGCTGTATTTCTCGAGTTTCACTATAGTCTTTGAACTTTTGTTGTTGGTTGTTATTATTATAAAGTAATGCATTGGAGACTTCCTAAGTATATCTTCATTTAAACAGTCATACACTGCACAATTTTAAACTGTACTGTAATGAACAAAAATCCACAAAGTAGATATAAATCCACAAATCTGGCAGTCTATAGCCTGCATAAAAAATGGCTGCAAAAATCTATTCAGACTGAGCAGTTGGACCTAAAAACATGCAAACAGTGTTACGGCTGAAGTTTGACAACAGATACTTTTATGTGTGTGTGTGTGTGTGTGTGTGTGTGTGTGTGTGTGTGTGTGTGTGTGTGTGTGTGTGTGCAGTGTGAGTTTCCATCAGATATTTTGAGGAGACCAATCTCTATCGTGGCATTAATGTCTCTTCATTATTTTTTGGTTACTTTGAGATTTCCATGGACTTGTGTTTGGTGGAGGAATACACTTGTGCTTTAGTGAAAATGCAGTCTACATAAAGCTTTTGTGGGTTCAGCAGAAGCTGCATAACATAAGACAGATGTCCTGAAGTAATACTACAGTAGCTGAATCAACATTAGTGACAACTAAAAAGACTAAACGCTTTAAAATATACTAAACTGGAGGATTTTCCATTTAAAGTAGGGACATTTCCAGACCTATTATTTGGGAACAAACTCGGTGGTGAGTGATGTAGATATAAAGCGTTTGTCTTTTGTCATTTTGTTTTTTTCTTGGGATAAAGACACAAGTTTCATGATGGCACAGTACTGTTAGAGCAAGGCATATACTGTACAAGGAGGTACATACACTGCCTGTTCAGGAAACCAAGAGCAGGCTGTGGAAAAAACTTTCATGATCCGTTCAAATAAAAAAAAAAAGTGAAATTAATGCTTGTCTTTTTTAATGAAAAAAGTGAATAAAATAAATCAGTAACTGGGCTGTCGGTGGATAAAGAGAAAGTCTAAACATGTATATTTAATTAAAAATATCACAGCATGTGTCAAACTAAAAAATGTGAGGTGGCAAATGTAGAAATGGTTCTCAACCACTGCACCATCCTAGTGCACAGTTCAAAAGCCAGCAGATGTGGTGGTATGCATTAATATGCATGCCATGCATAAATTGCACATCTCTGAAGAAGACAGTTCGTCCATAGGTATTTGGATAGTGACATAATTTTAGTAAATTTCCCTCCGGAATAGCTTTCAGCTACATTCATTGTTGTAGATATGGTTCCCCATTTGCAGATTTTTCACTGATGCTTTCTTCTGTACTGAGTTAAGCACCGAGGGTTTCTCTGTTGTTTTGGAAACAGGGTTGCAAATGCAGCCTTGTATTTCTTAGACATCCAAGCAATTTATTTTAGTTTTCAGTTCAAAAATGAGCTGTAGCCTTAGTTTACTCATCACCATCAACACACACAGTACATTGATACAAATATGTGTGGAACATGAAGCTACCTCAGTTCGTCTCATGAACAAACCCTTACAGATTGTCTGTCAATTCATTTTCTTCTGTAACACAGTTGACACTTCTGTTTAAATGAAAATATGTTTACCAAAATTAAAGAGAATTCCAAATAACAATAAATATTAAACCCTATTAAAACCCTCCAAAGTATAACATTGATAGTATGACAGTTATATGGCATTGGAAATGGGCTGATTGTTGGTTTTATGATATAAAGGTGACTGTTGTTGTGATTTGACTATATAAACATTTGACCTGAACAGAACTGAGGATTAGGGTTCAACTAAAAAATATTACTTTAGACCTTGTTTGATTAGAACTAGAAAGAGAGAGCAGATTTCTCCTGTATTGGCTTCCCTTCATTGGCTCCCTGTTAAATCCAGAATTCAAAATCCTGCTCCTCACATACAAGGTCTTAAAGAATCAGGCCCCATCTTATCTTAATGACCTTGTAGTACCATATCACCCTATTAGAGCACTTCGCTCTCACACTGCAGGCTTACTTGTTGTTCCTAGAGTATTTAAAAGTAGAATGGGAGGCAGAGCCTTCAGTTTTCAGGCCCCTCTTCTGTGGAACCAGCTTCCAGTTTGGATTCAGGAGACAGACACTATCTCTACTTTTAAGATTAGGCTTCAAACTTTCCTTTTTGCTAAAGCATATAGTTAGGGCTGGACCAGGTGACCCTGAATCCTCCCTTAGTTATGCTGGAATAGGTGTAGGCTGCTGGGGGATTCCCATGATGCACTGGGTGTTTCTTCTTCACTCACTATGTGTTTATACACCTCTCTACATTTAATTATTAGTTATTACAATTAATCTCTGTCTCTCTTCCACAGCATGTCTTTATCTTCTCTTCCTTCTCTCACACCAACCAATCACAGCAGATGGCCCCGCCCCTCCCTGAGCCTGGTTCTGTCGGAGGTTTCTTCCTGTTAAAAGGGAGTTTTTCCTTCCCACTGTCGCCAAAGTGTTTGCTCAGAGGGTTGTTGGGTTTTTCTCTGTATGTATAATTGTAGGGTCTACCTTACAATATGAAGCACTCTGAAGTGACTGTCGTTGTGATTTGGCGTTTTATAAATAAAATTGAACTGAACTGAATTTACAGATGCAATCTTGCAAAAACAAAAAAGTTTTCTCAGAATATTGTACCTCAGCAGGGGTTTTCAAGATGTCCATAAAAAACAGTTTCCATTCATACTATAGGTTGAAATATCAGCAGCATTTTCCTTTATGGTTCTTGAGTTTTTAGATGTTGACATTTAAAAAATTCAAATTCGCCTGTTATTAATGAGTAAGAGAGGCAACAAATTTCAGTCAAAACAAAAAAAAAGATGAGGTGCTATCATAAGATCCCAGATGTGCTCCAGTGTTCATGTGACTGGTGGACACAACACATCAAGACATGTCTCTTACTCTGGTCATGACTTTGTTTTAGCTGCTTTCTGTGTTTTAATTGCCTTAAAATAAAATCTATTTCTATTTTTTCCTTTATTTCGACATCATCACACAGGAGACAATGAGGCTGTACTTAGGGCACAGCTTAGTTTTCTAGTTAAACTGGAAACCATGCGTGTGTGTCTGTGTGTGTGTGAAAGAGAGAGAGAGATGTTTTTACACTCAATAGCAGAATATGTGGCAGTTACTGTGCTTATACTAGTCTAACAAAGAAGTTGTGTAGTCCTCAGTACTGCATCATCTGAACCCCTCAGACTGTGTTTATTTGTAACACGCAGCATCAATCGCACAATACTGCTATAAAGGAATGAAGAAGCAATAGAAAATATAGAAAACTCACAATTTGCAGTTATATTGCAGTTTGTTTCTTGGTTTACTCGTCCTCCTTGTTTTCTTGCACTTTTATTGACTCTAAGAAAAACAATGTTCCATGTGTAAGATGTTCCCAGTAACGGTTATTTATTAATAGCACAACTTTTTTTTGACCAGTCTGTTCCATAGACAAAGTCTACAAACATCAGGGACACATGACACGTGTTAAATATGTAATATAACAATCATAGAGCCATTGCAAAACCTTAATTTAGTTTGACGATCCAACATGTTTTTGACGCGAGACTTAACAGGATATTTGATTTGGGGAGGTTGCTATTGGTGTGTAATGGGAAACAAGGCTACAAAGTCTCCATCCACTAAAGTAAAATGTTTGTAGTTGGCTAAATGTAATCAAAGCACAGACTCAAGACTCTCATATCTGCATTTAGTCTTAAAGACTTGTTGGAGTGGTTCCACATGACGAGCACATATTCTACTATCGCTATAAGACGAGATAAATAGATTGTGTTTTTCTGTTAGTTAGTGGTCCAGCGACTGTCTCTATTCATCATCTATAACAGATCAAAGCTTTGCTGCTGTGGTCTAGACATACCTGCCAAGCACAATACAGAATTTAGCTATTGAACCAGGCAAAAACGATACTATGAAGTTTGAACGGTCAGCAGCAGTTCCAGATGGGATCGTCCAGTCTTAGTACAAGCACAGTAACCAGCAGGTTAAAAAAAAAAATCCAGTCGAACATGTATAATCATTCTGTACAGGTGTCTGTTTAGAGTTGGTTAAACATGGAATACCACAGATAGTGAACTGAACAACTTAAATGCTTATCTGTAAATAAATGTATGCAATGTGTACATGTTAAAAAAGAACATTCCTCTCTTTTTGAGTTCTGACTGTGAAGGGTGTCTCTAGAGGTGCGATGCCACCATGATGGCTATAAATATGACAGTATAACACAGAGGAAAAAAAGATAAATGTGGTGTATGTGGTGTATTTAACAAAAAGAAAAAACATGTTTAAGACAAAGTAATATTGGTCTTTTCAGTACGTTGCATTGTGTGATGAAAGCATTCAATGGGGGAAAAGTACATTTTATTGTAAAAATAATAATTCAAGAATAATAAAAAAAATAATCAAAATGAGTTTTTTGTACATATGAGATTTTTGTAAATTTTTATTTGAATCTAATGCAACACAAACTACCAAAATTCAGTTAATAAAGTACACTGTGGTCATTTATCTGGCCTCACGTTTGTTCATTTCATTTTCGAGTCAAAATCTCTCATTGGTGGTAGATTCTCCAGGAGGAGCCAGGACCGGGCTGGTGTGTGCAGACCTGCTCGGATTAATTGCAACTAAGATATGGCAAAAGACATTTTACAAAAAAAATAAAAAAAAATCTCCAAACACTTCCACGTGTCTAAATGTATGTCTGGCTCATCTTTTGAGCCAACCTACCTTGAGAAGTGCTCACACTGCAGCAGATGGATGCACAAAGTTATCAAAGTATTTCCAAGTGTGAAGAACTGCAGTGAGAAGAATCATCAAGAGATTCAAAGACAGCCATACAGTACAGAACAAGCCTGGCAGAGGCAGGGAACCAAAGAGTCACTCGAAGCCTGCACAGAAAAGGTTGCACACAATGAAAATCTCCACCTCTGCAGAAGAGTCTCCTTCCAGCCAACCGGAGATGGATTATGCAGACGGGAAGTGCATCCTCTCAGATGAAACTAGATCTCTTTGGCCATGTTTGCAGAAAGAACATCAGGAGGGCTAATGATATTGGCCCTGCTAGTTTTTGTTTTTTGTTGAAATTATTTTTTTGTTTGTAAAGTTAAAATAAAGTAAGCATCAAAAACTCTGTTTACATTTCTGTACCTTCTCAAATAGCTTGTTTTCCAGAAGCTTGTGCTGAAGACGTGGACCAGACACTCAGATTTCCACACATGTGATATACACAGGAGGCTTTATCGTTATCATTCTGGCCACGATACAAAAAAAACTGACTCTAAGAATTATTAATTAAAGCTGAATCTGAGGGATGCTCCAGGCTCCAGCGCCCCCCACGACCCTGGAAAGGATAAGCGGAAGCGAACGGATGGATGAATCTGAGGGATAGACGTGGGTCTGAGAACTGCCCCTCTGTCAGTTTTTTGTTCATTTAAATTTGTTCCACAGTTTCCTCTGGGATAAATAAAGTATTCTGGTTGTGACTGTACGCAGGGCTGGCATGTTTTCTTCTTTATAAACACGGGTGCAGTAATTAGGCCTCGCTGTTGTTTTATGAACTTGGATGTGGGGGTGGGGGATTCCTGGTGTGAGCAGTGACTGATGTGGGTTTCAAAGCCCTCTGTTGGAGAGGTGTGCCACAGAAAAATGTTTTGCTTGCGATGCTAAAAGTCGTGTTTACCCTTTAGGAGAAAGCTTTGTCTCATTCCCGAGGGAAACCTGTGTGGACTGGATGATCCCATCTGGAACTGTTGCTGCTGCTCCTGCACAGATTATGCTGTGGACCTTTTTGTAGGACCCTAACCTAACAGGCAACTAAAAGCTGGAAGTAAAGTAGGAGGGATATTCCTTCTGAGGTAAGCAGTTCATTATGCTCATGCCTTGTTTTAAGTTACAGATCGCCGTGCTGATGCATGCAGTGCTTTTCCCGTCTTTTACGTGTTGGGCCACTCACTGTAGAGCAACACAACTAGTTTCATAGTAATTTACTTCTTTATTGATCTTGTAATAAAAAAACCTAAATCCATCGTCTGACTCTTTCTGTGCTATGAACTACTCTGAGCCCATTCCTAAAATAACAAACAAAGAAACATCTCAGTAAAGACATTTATTAACAGGCTGGAGTAGCTCTCAGTATTTAAAAGTTTAACACATACTTTACACTGTCATAATTTAAAAATACATGTTAGATCTCAACACTAGTGACATCAGTATGGAAAAAGGCAACCAGTGTGCAGACATTAATGCTCCAGTGAGACATGTCTCTGAGCTGGCAGTGACACCGTGACACCAGTGTGACAAAAGATGTGCTGAATCAAAATATTCACATGTTTAGATATTGAAAAATACAGCAATTACACACAAACTGTAACTGTATCTCCAAACCACAACCAAATTTGACTTTACATTACAAATGATTAGTTAATAACACTACAAAGCACCTAAGACCCAGGGGTAAAAGTGATATCACCAAACTGACATGCAGTGTGCACACTGATATGATCAATAGTTAGAAGAGGCTGTTTTTAGCAATGTTGGATTTTTTACATCAACAATCAAACACAGTCATGTTCAACATCATCATCTTTAAACACTGTACTTTGTTTTCTAATGATCAGTCATTGCTTTGGAACTTTAGCACAGTTTTTCCAGTCCAACACCTTTCTTACTCTATCTTTGGGAAGCAGTTTCACATTCCGGGAGTCAGAATTCAAATTTCTACTTTTGCCCAATCACAAGTCCCAGATAACATATTTGTTGTCCGAATACTAAACAGTGAAAATCAGCTAGTCACCATTGATCTCCAGTTTCAGAAAAAGCTTCTTGCTCTTGTGTATGAAGACAAAAATGAGCAACATAAAAATCCACAGTCATTTGTTAGGCCCCATAAATCCAGGCCTGGACATCGGGCGTTCGCCCCCTCCACATGGATCCCCGATTTGTCATTTCCTGTGAGGTCGTCCAACACCAAGACCTATTTTCCCATTAACGTTTTTGGGGGAATTAAATCATTAGGGCTTTGTTTTTTTTAACTCTTCTATTTAAAATTGAATAATAATAATAATAATACAAAGAAAATACTGTACCAGCCTTAGTAAGAAACTAAGAACTCTTTCCTTGCGTCCTTTCTTTGTATATCCATACTCGCCTGTAGCTAGTAGTGTTCAGCTGTGCTGAAACATAAAAAACAAAACAGCTTTCCTCAAAGAACTGCATGTTACTGTGGATTCTTTCCATTTCTATACGTTACAGGACATCCTTCAAAGTCAGGTTCATAAACTGCAGTACCTGAGTGTTTGAGAACGATACAGTACTTCAATGGTTGGTGGACGTGTGCATGTGGACTTGTAGTGAAACATTAATGTTCAGCTTTTTCTTGTCATCATAAAGCACCCACCCCATACCTTTTCTATAAGAAATATTGATTGATTGGTCTAAACTAATCACTGATCAACTCAAAAGGCATCGACAACAAAACACATTTATTTATTAAAAATCATTATGAATCACTTGTTGATGTTAATGCACTTTTAAATAAACACATTTGCCTTTATCCCACACACACACAAAAATTACATCTAAGGTCACAATAATGTGTCTAAATTCAAATAAATATTTGCTTTTCTTTCCGTCCTTTGAGGGATATTATTATGAAACCTGACTGCATCTTATAAAGTCTTAATTTCAACAGATTCATCTTGAATATGAATATATATAAAAGGGAGTCTATGTAAACAAAAATACATATCAGAGCTGTGCAATAAAAACATCGAGGACTTCAGATGCACATCAGCACCAAACCTGTGCAGACTGCAGCCATCTGATGCGTGGGTTTGGTCACATACTGGACAGTTTGTCTCTGTTGTAGTGTCACTGATGTTAGTGGGCTTTGTATTTGGTGTGGAATCTCTCCAACAAGGCTCTCAGGATGCTCCCTGGGATTTGCTGATGTGTGTCTATCAGAGACTGGACTGCTTGCTGCACCTTCAGAGTAAAAAACACAAACATAGATTTTTTTGCATTGTTCAAAGATTAACGTTTGGTGGAAAAGCAAAACATCCTCCACTAGTTTAATCAGTTATTAAGTTGTAACCAACGAGTTTTTTACACTCAAGGACACTGTTAAGTATCCTACTGGGGGGGAAAGGACACTGTTAAGTATCCTACCAGGGGTGGAAAGGACACTGTTAAGTATCCTACCGGGGGGGAAAGGACACTGTTAAGTATCCTACCAGGGGTGGAAAGGACACTGTTAAGTATCCTACCGGGGGTGGAAAGGACACTGTTAAGTATCCTACCGGGGGGGAAAGGACACTGTTAAGTATCCTACCGGGGGGGCAAGGACACTGTTAAGTATCCTACCAGGGGTGGAAAGGACACTGTTAAGTATCCTACCGGGGGGGAAAGGACACTGTTAAGTATCCTACCAGGGGTGGAAAGGACACTGTTAAGTATCCTACCAGGGGTGGAAAGGACACTGTTAAGTATCCTACCGGGGGTGGAAAGGACACTGTTAAGTATCCTACCGGGGGTGGAAAGGACACTGTTAAGTATCCTACCAGGGGGGAAAGGACACTGTTAAGTATCCTACCGGGGGGGCAAGGACACTGTTAAGTATCCTACCAGGGGTGGAAAGGACACTGTTAAGTATCCTACCGGGGGGGAAAGGACACTGTTAAGTATCCTACCGGGGGGGCAAGGACACTGTTAAGTATCCTACCAGGGGTGGAAAGGACACTGTTAAGTATCCTACCAGGGGTGGAAAGGACACTGTTAAGTATCCTACCAGGGGTGGAAAGGACACTGTTAAGTATCCTACCGGGGTGGAAAGGACACTGTTAAGTATCCTACCGGGGTGGAAAGGACACTGTTAAGTATCCTACCAGGGGGGGAAAGGACACTGTTAAGTATCTTACCGGGGGGGAAAGGACACTGTTAAGTATCCTACCGGGGGGGAAAGGACACTGGACTATGTCAACAGTGACATTAAGCAGGCCTACAAAGCGACACCCCTGCCTCATCAAGGACTATCTGACCGGCTCTCTCTGCTCCTCAGAGTATTTATTCTTCTGACTACTTTTTACTTTTACTCCCTACATTTTTAAAAAGATATTTGTACTTTTTTCTTCTTACATTTTCAAAACCAGCTCATTACTTTTGGTTTGACAGATTTGAGGGGAGTTATTTTTTTATGTCACTGCGAGCCTCCAAACATCAAAGCGATTTGAGCCTGAACAGTAACTCAAGAATGGCAGTACTGATCATTTATTAATGACATAATGTTGCATAAAAAGAGACGTGTGTGTATTGTCAGGAGCTAAAGTGGGCCGGTGTTTTTCTTTTATTTCATTTATTTCTTTTTTTGGAACAACACTGGAACAGCCACAGGTTTTTCAGAAGTTGTGGCTGCGGTGTTTTGACATCTATCCAGTCAAGGTTCAGATGCTGGATTTCACAGGGAGAGAAAAGAACGAGACATAACTTCACTCAGAGATGGAGAAAGATGAGAAAGACGGGACAGGAGAGGAAGAGGAGAGGTTAGATTTAAAGGTAAGGACTGCTCACTGAATGTAAAGCTTACATGTACGTCCTCGTGTATTTCAAGCAGACATTGTGTCTGTACGTGTGACATTATGTTTTTTCATATTGTGAAACCTGCTGCTGACGTAGACTAACTGTGTTATTTAAAGACGATCAACGAGCCAAGACAGGGGAGTGAAAGATTAACAAGATTAGTGGGCAGTAGATCAAGTTTACACGATGATAACTTTAACTTACTAACAACTGAAGATATTTGAATTATTATAGGAAGTTCAAACTCGGATAGAGACGATGACAGTTGAATATGAGAAAATGTGCTGGTGCAATCTTCCCACGCCTGTCTCCATTTCTCCGCTTGGCTATAAGTTGACCCAGAGTTAGTTAGCAGCTACAAGCCAAACTGGGAACACTAAGCATTATCCAGAGGTCTCTGTACAGCTCGGAGCTGCGGACCTGCTGCTTTGGTATGGAGAGAAATATGACAGAAAAGGGTCGCAAATGTGTACGATATGATCTACAAGCACTGATCTGTACCGCTGGTTTGACCCCACATGATCATCCACACGTATGTAAGGTTTCGTCAGCTGTACATTATTACAAAATATGCTGTTATTTTACAATGAATGTCTGTATATATTCTTGAGCTGATGCAGCATTTTATGCTCAGGGCTGGACGGCTGATTGTTGCCTGCAGCTTGAACAGAAGATGACAGCAGATTGAAATGGACTGAAGTCATCATTACAGATGTATAGTTTTTGTGATTATTCTTTTTCATTTGAAAATTATTGGACCACTGCTACGTTTATTTACTTACTGTGAGCTTAAATAGAGCTGCTTTCAGTTCTTAAAATGGTCTTCTTCTTATCAATGGTATTATTCTTGTATTACGTATATGTATTATCCTCTCCGTCTGTTTGAGAACTCATTATTGGCTTCAGGAGACACAGACAGGTCCACTCCCCTCTCATTATAATTGTTGAACAGGTGGACTCTGTCTCTACCTTCAGGTTTCTGAGCACCCACATCTGCGCCCAGCAGCAGCTGCACTTCCTCCGTGTCCTGAGGAGGAAGAACCTGGACCAGGAGCTGCTACTGGCCTCAGTGTTTGGTACACTGGTGCCACATCCATACCTACATCCAACTTTGAATCACCAACCGAGTACCCAGAGTAGATCACACAGGAAGAAATGGAAAGTCCACACAGTAAGGTTCTGATAAGGCCCAGAACCTTGATGTGCAAACCAAAGCACTGCAATGCTGTTAGAATGAAAGAAAGCAAAAGCTTACTCACTTTCTGTGCTAGTTCAGCAGCATTTATGCTGGGGTCATATGGGATGGGATCCCCAAGGAAGGTTCGAAACTTCACAGGAAATCCACCATAAACAGGAGCTATAGGGAGACGAAATCTCTCATAGACCCAGCGGAAAAATCCTGGATAGACACATCAGAGAAAGAGCATGTTAGATATGAGCTCAGACAGCAGTGCTTGGAGATGTGTTATAGAAATAAAATGTATGAAAATACATTATTATACAGTACAGTATCATTATTGTGATCAAGCCCCGGTGAGCTCCACAGTGTTGTTCTAGGTTTAATGAAGGGTATAACTCGGGTCAGACGCTTCATTACAACAAACATTCACACTTCATTTTATTTTGATTCAATTCCCCATACCTGCATTCTACAACAGAACACAGCAGCAATACAAAAACTACGATAAATGACGGTCTTTTAGTCTTTTTCAATGATAAGTTGCAAATATGTGCTGTGTTCCCTGGAACATGTGTCCCTAACCCCGGGAACAGACTGGCTCACATCCCAGTTCCAATCTGGCTGCCACAGCAAATCACATCCACCCACAGCACTCAGGGCACATTTGATGATACAGTGCTTTAGTCTGTACACTAACTAGAGATGGCATGATACCACTTTTTAATGTCCGATACCGATATCATAAATTTGGATATCTGCCGATACCGATATGAATCCGATATAGTGTGTTTTTTAATCAATAAAACTGTTTTTTAATATATTGCTGCATTTTGTATAAGTTTATACTCAAGTTTAAATAAACAACAACACTAAAGCAATTCTGTTATACCTGTATGTAAAAAATACACAGCACCCAAAATATTTCATAGTTCAGCAACACTGACCAATCTAATAAACTTAAACCTGCTTCATCCTCCCTATTCTGGTATTTTAAAGAGTACTTAGCAGAAATATTAAGCAAACTAACTAATAGGGTTGCAAACTCCCAGCAAAAAAAAATAGGGAACCACCCCCCACCCTCCACCTCATGATGCTTAATCGATGTAATCAACTTTTATTTGATGCAGGGTGAAAAAAATGCACAGAATTAAATTATTTTTCAAGAATAATTAAATAGATTCAACATCTTTCTTCAACAGAATTGCAGACTGCACAGTACTATAGCTTACTAGGGTATATTAGACTTAACAGTTACTATATACAGTAATGGACTTCTATACATTTTACATCAGATTAAAACTTTGGGTGTAAGATTCAGATAATTATTTATTAAAAGCTAGACATTTTAAATGAGAATAAGAAAGAAAAGTATGTCTTTGTGCCCCCTTTTCCCTGTTCATGCCCTATCGGCCCCACTGGCTAAACTTTGCTAGATCCGCCCCTGCACAGTTACCAGCCGTCAGCTGCGTAGAAAAGGATCCTGGTGTAGAAAGTAATATTGAATAAATTCTAACAACAGCTTATCAAGGTTAAACGTGCTGCTGTTGTTCAGCCGCTGGTTTCCTCTTTCTGGTGCAAAGTGGGCCAAAAACAAAGAAGAGAGACGGACTCGCAACAGAAAAACCGATCAGCTGATCATTAAGCAGTTTCATGAAGTAGCGGCAGGAGAGGGAGGGAGAGAAAGAGGCAGTCGCTAAATATATCGGTTGTTAAGCTTAACGTGGGAACGCTTTACGAACATTCAGAGATGAACTTACACACTTGCTTTACTTCTCTCTGGGATAACTTCCTCGGAGATGAAATGCTGGTTTGGTAGCGAGGCTACAAATACCAGCCGCTCTATCACGTGATGCACACTGCTCCAACGTGCTACGGTTATGAGCCGAGTTACACCATGTCGCAAGTTTTGTGAGGTGTTTTTTGATATTTAATGGATCGGATTACATTTTTTATTTCTCGCCGATATCCGATCCAGTAATTTAGGTCAGTATCGGACGATACCGATACGTAATATCGGATCGGTCCATCTCTAACACTAACTATTTCATCTCATTGTCATCCAATTTATAATTACCAATAACTGAACCTAACCACAGTCTTTGGACTGTGGGAGGAAACCAGAGGAAACCCAGTCAGGATCAGGAAGACCAGACGCTACGTCTCTGAAACACTCCTGAGGCGATCCGAAACACGAGTTTTCCTGGAGTAATACTGTAAGTGTCACGGCTAAATTTGACATTTTTTCAAAACTTACTGAGTGTTCCCAGAGATCTGAAGCCTTCTCGCACATTCTGAGTAAACATTGGAATTACTGGCTGAAAAACAGAGAGTGCAACACAAAGAGATGATTAGAGAGAAGGTACTTCTATCACAGAATTATTATCATTAAATGTTATAAATTTAAAATATTTTATTAGAATTTATATATAGTTATATTGAGATGCCAAAAATGGCTGTTCATAAACACCAAACACATTAATAATAGAAATATCTTTTTCTTTTTAAGCTACATATTTATTGAAGAAAAACAGAAAAAAACAATCCGTTACAGCCACTGTTAGCTGTATGATGAACAGTTCACAGATATGCACGCATGTATTTGCAAACAAGAGTGTACATCTACATGTAATGGCTGCTACACATAATATATATAATTTGTTTCAACAAGTTTCACTATAAACTTGTCTGGGGGGGGACGCATACATAAATCATTATAAGAGGATCTTTATTTAGCCTGGGAAAGACTTTATAAAAAAGCCCTCCGTTAAGCTGCACCTTCTTATTCATCACTGATTGAAGAAATTAAAACAAGCCTTGGTTTCTCCCTCACTGTAGCCAGGCTGTCTGAGCTTAAAGCATTCCTCTAATGATAACGAGCAATGACTTCATGAACGTCTTCACAAATTAAATTTAACCATTAGAGAAAAACTTAATCACAACCATCTCACAGATGTAACATTAAATACAGCAACTTTCAATACCACTGATACTTATTTATTCTGATTCTGACCTGAGCTAACTTCTATAATGACTTCCTTCAAGCCATCGACGTGTGTTTTCGACCCCACTCCTACAAGACTGCTCAAACACGTCCTGAGCAGTCCGTATCTGAAGAGTTTCAGTCAGGTTTCAGAGCTCATCACAGCACAGAAACAGCTTTAGTGAAGGTTACAAATGATCTTCTTATGGCCTCTGACAGTGGACTCATCTCTGTGCTTGTCCTGCTAGACCTCAGTGCAGCGTTCAACACTGGTGACCATGATATTTCATGACAGAGAACAGTGCTGTAGGTATTACAGGTACTGTGCTGCAGTGGTTTCAGTCATATCTATCTAAAAGACAGCACAGACAGGGTTCAGCCCGAGTACTGACAGGGAGTCGATAAAAGCATATTCTGTCCATACTGGCTTCTCTTTATTGGCTCCCTGTTAAATCAGAATCGAGTTTAAAATCCCTCTCCTCACAAGGTCTTAAATAATCAGCCCCCACCTCATCTTAATGACCTCATAGTACCGTATCACCCCATTAGAGCACTTCACTCTCAGACTGTTGGTTTACTTGTAGTTCCTAAAGTATTTAAAAGCAGCACGGGAAGCAGAGCCTTCAGCTTCCAGTTTGTTTGTTTTGTTTGTCTGTGATTTTTCTCTAGCTATGGTCAGAGATAAAGTATTAAAATAATGTGACAGTCAAATTTTGTAAGTTTAGTTTCACTTGTATCAAATAGGGCAGGAACTGTACTGCTGTGGCCTGTTGATGGTTCAAAACCATTTCAAACATTACCCGCTCTGTACTGAAATGTGACTAAATTAAACTGAAACAACGCACCACTTGAGAATCAATGGCGACCTGGGCAAAGCCTTTCCGTTCGCCCCAAAGGAGAGGGTAGGTCTCATCACTAAACAGAGCTTCCCGTACTCCTCCCGGAGAAATCGCCAACAGGTGACCGTTCTTCAGAGCCCGAACACACTCCTCCTGAGGACCATGGATCACACTGAACACCTCCAAGAGCAATTTGAAACCTATAGTAATGAGACAGGACGACAGAGTAAGGAACAGACGGTCACAGGTAATCACCAATGTTTCAAAGTATCCCCAGTGCATCCACTGAGTGTGAATGTTAGATAAAAATACAAATGTCACAGTATTTTTGTAGCTAGCATGACCCAGAGTACTGAAAGTCTGAGGTATAAAAGGCAAACAGCAATGAAGATAGCAGTCTCTGTCTGTGGAGCTCCTGTGTTGTACATCAGCCAATCACAAAGGACCGCCTAGTCCAGCGATGCAAACATCACATTTCCACCTGTGGTTCTGTGTGGGCCAACACACCTTCAATGCATGTAATGTAAGGGCGACTGATTAATAATCATTTGCTCGGTGTTGACTTCTTTAGTACAGGTTGTTATTTACGTAACACCGGTATCTTCTCCAGCTTCAGACCTCGGTTGGAAATTTTGATCAAGAACACATATTTTATCTCAAGTGACTCCATAATTTCTTCTTCTTCTCGATCTGCAAAGATTCTGGTGATAGCTAACATAATTTCTTTCTTTGTATGTTGAATGAAAATTTTCTATTAAGAAAATTATATGATTTGGGTTTTTTGTTTGTTTTTTTCAGCTAAAAAGTAAATGTAATGATTACACAGTAATTCTGGTAAAGTGTTTAGCGTGTGCTCCGTGTTAATGTTTGCACATGGGTCAAACAGTCCTGTGTACAGTACCTGGGATCTTAAAGAGGAAATGGTCGGCTACGGAGTGGCAGGTCCGTCCCTTCTGAATGATAACGTGAGCGAGGAAGTAGTAGTAGTCGACTGGAATGGCTCCGTGATAGTACACGATCAGAGCTGGTCCTTCATCAGGAATCTTTTCCATACCATGAATCTCATACCCTAGTACACAGGCCAGATAACATTAGGGATAAATAAATTATGCATAGATGGCGCTGCATTAAACACTTGGTAAGTACTTTACTGTCATCTTCAGAGTTTGGAAAAAAAAGACTTTTTGGTTGGTGGAGAGGTTTCACCACTGCAAGGCGATTCTTCAGCTCGAAAACAACTGATGGAGAGTCTCAGGTATTAACCTGAGGGTTGGTGACCCACTATTAATCACACGAGTCATTGCGTGTGATTAATAGTGGGTGTGGTCTATTATGCCCCACCCTGCTATCATGTGAGTTATTGAGGTCATATGAGCCAAGGTGTGGACAGGACTCATCCAGAAAGGGATCTCAAGACTGCATCATCTGCAAAGCCACCATGTGGCCTCAACAATGGTTGTTCACAGGGTCTCACAGCGATGGTGAGTCAACTGGTGTGTCTATATTCCAAAATTCAAACACTGGTAATCTGAACAGACTGTATGTGTACAGCTATGCCTTGTCCTGTTAAGATGGCTGAACATTTGCAGAGTGGTTGTTTGCTCTCGCTTCTACACACTCCTCACTGGACTGCAGAGCATACACTACATTGTTTAGCTTGTGTTTGGGTGTTTTGTTCTCGGCATTCACGAGGACAGAAAGCTAAACCTGCAGTTTGATGTCAAGTCCACGAGAGGCTACACAAAGCTCTCCATCAGCTGTTAGAATTGAACTAGCCTGTTGGATGAGGGGTGACATTCCTTCACAAACCAAACAAACTTTTCGAGCACTCAGGACTACCATGATTTAGATGACTAAGAACTTATACACACATGTATAGTGCTGGCTTTAACCAAATGGAGGCTATTACTTATAGCAGTGGAAGTAGAGCATTGTGTCAACGTAAATGAAGGACCTTGGTGTCCTACCATGCCAGATGGCTCCATGTCCGTCCCACAGAGTAGCTAAGGTCTTCCTGGCTCCGTCCCACAGGTTGTTACAGTAAGCTTCTTTCAGCTGATTCTTCCTCTGGTAGAAGAATCCGTAAGCAGAACTTTAACACCTGGTCACGCTTTCAGGAGATCATCAATATTCACTTTTTACAACATAAGTGAACATTACCTACAATGTAATGAAATTATCTACAAATAAAGACACAAATTTATATAATTATATAAATGCTTGACATTTATGAATCAACAAATAGGTTGCCTAAAATGACCTCATCTGCACAAGACATTTGCTTGACAAAAACACTCCAGCATGTCCTAAATGATACCACTCTATGAAATACTAGAGCACATGAAATCAGCTGACCTGTTCATCAACTTTACCACAAACACACAAAAAGCATCATAAACTCTTTGCCACTAATGCAGTGTTTGTTCCCAACGACTGAAATTAATGTTATAAAAAAATGAGACATCGTGAAAATACAGTGAAACACATTTGAGCTTCACCTACTTCCAACATGCATGAATAAGATCTGAAGACATTAAAGCAACAGTTGTAAGTAGTGTAAAGAACAACTATTACTTTAATGACATATTTTGTTTTGCGGCTGTTATCTTGACCTTGACGAAGGCCACAAGCTGAAACTTTGCAGCATCTTGGAACGCGGGCTTGTTGGGACTTAAATATCTCAAAAATGAGAAAATACAAAATGAAATCAGCCACAGAGCAAAGGTGACGCTACAAAGCAATGATGTGAAAGAGCAACAGATGTGGTTGAAATCTTCATTATCAAACGTGCTTATCTGCTTATGTGAGTAGCCCGATTAAATCAAAACTTTTAGATAATGATATTTCGTGGGGTAATCGGTAGTGCTGGGCGATATGACGATATATATCGTGTGGACGATAGAAAAGCGTCTATCATGCCATTTGTCTTCTATCGTTTCTATCGTTTCTAACCCTAATTTTATAAATTATTATATAAAATATATCATTAACCCTTTACAACTGGTCGGAGCAGGCACACTCCATTTTGCCTAACTATTTTTAAATCCCTGTAGAACTGGAACCACGTGAGGTAGCGCAATAATTTTTTTTGCATATGAAACCGGAGGAGTTGTACTTACATCTTATTCCATTAGCTTGTCCTAGGTCACGGTTTCCTTCCACATATGCAAAAATTGCATAAAAAGCACTTCCAGCAACAAAAACATAATATTCCAGACTTCCAGCAACAAAAACAATATTCTAGAAACACGCTTTGCCGATCCGATCAGCTGTTCATAACACTTCCTACGTTGGAATATAAGTCAGGGACTATCGCATGTCCGCCATTACCCGTCCGAAACCGGAAGTGACGTCATCTTCGCGGAAAATGTAGTTTTTTAGCTTCAAAGTCTATGTTGGTTTTTTAAAAGTCGTGTTTGAGTTTATGCTTTTCTGTACCGTTTCTGGGATGCTTAGAAGTCAGATTACACTGTTGGAAATAGTTTATTTTGATGCACATGCTGTGTTTTTGCAAATTTGCATTTATTTATTTTCATTTTTCCTGTAGTATATAAAAATTAGTGTATCTCAAACATAAAACTATGAAGACACTCAAAATAAATTTCTCGTGGTTGGAAACTATTTTGTGCAACTTTTTTTGTATTTACAGTTTTGAGGGATAAGCCTCTTAAATTTCTCTAACTAGAAATATATGTAAAAAAAAAAAAGATTTTCAATTTTTTTGTAGTTTATTGCACTTTTTTGCAATTTATGTAGTTACTATGGACTTAATGCATACATATTATTAAAATTTGGGATATAACGGTTGTATTGATGTATAGCAACTTGAAATGCTCCCACAAATGGCACTACAGCATGTAAAATGTAAAGATAAACTCTGGCGGACTTGGTTCTATGGTAGGTCTTAAAGGGTTAAATAGCCTGTGCAAATATATTAATGTTGTCTTCTCACTATACATACTCTTAACTTTATGCAAGAGAAAATAAAGTATAAAAAAATGATATTTTTTGCAAAGAAACTCCGTCTTGTGGTTTTGTGACATGGTGCTGCTTTACGTGCACCCGGATTTACGACATGCTTTACGGTAACTCAAAACAAAGACTGCACCCTCTCCACTCGCTGTTCACAGACTGCATACTTTCCAGATGACCACAGGTCAGGTGGTATATCGTGATATATATCGTTATCGTGATATAAAATAATTCATATCGTGATAAATATTTTTTCCATATCGCCCAGCACTAGTAATCGGTTTGTGCTTTATCCACAGTCTCTGATGCCTCCCCACTGACAGGATGTTCGATATCGAAGTTTCGATACTGTGCCGAGCTACTGAAGTGCAGATGTTTAGAAACACTGCTCCAAACACCCAGGTCATGTGACCGTGACTAAATGAGACTTTGGTGCGGTTCACCTCTGTTTCAATAGAGTCCCATTATTTATGAGCCAATCGTTTGGGCTGGGTTTGTGATGCTGTTGCTTCCATTCCTTACATTCACATGTAGAAATAAAAACAACACCCAATCTCTCCTTATTATTTCTGCTGTGGATTGTAAAAGCCAGCACACACGACCAGTCAAAAGTTTGGACACACCTTCTTATTTAATAGTTTCTTCTATATTTTTACTACTTTCTACATTGTGCATATATACCACCGCCATTCCATATATGAAGCAACATATATGGAATTATGTAGCAAAGAAGAAAATTGTAAATAACTCTATATGTTTATGTTTTATATGTTAGATTCCTGTAAGTAGCCGCCCTTTGTTTTGTTGACAGAGCTGCAAACCCTCGGCCTTCTCTCAGTGAGCTTCATGATGTCGTCACCTGAGATGGTTTCACCTCACAGCTGTGCCTGTCAGGGTTCATTGGTGGAGTTTCTTGCCTTCTTAATGGTGTTGGGACCATCAGTTGTGTTGTGCAGCAGTCAGGTTGGTGCACAGCTGACAGCCATGTTTGACAACTGTTAAAGTTCATATTATGGCAAGAACCAATCAGCTAAGTAAAGAGAAACAACAGCCCATCATTACTTTAAGAACTGAAGGTCAGTCAGTCCAGAAAACTGCTAAAACTTTGAATGTGTCCCCAAGTGCAGTCGGAAAAACCATCAAGACTACGATGAAACTGTCTCACATGAGGACGCCCCAGGAAAGGAAGACCAGGAGTCCCCTCTGCTGCTGAGGACACATTCATCCGAGTCACCAGCCTCAGAAATACAAATGTTAACAGCAGCTCAGATTAGAGCCCAGATAGATGTCACACAGAGCTCCAGTAGCAGACACATCTCTACATGTTCAGAGCAGACTGTGTGAATCAGGCCTTTATGGTCAAATAGCTGCAGAGAAACCACGACTAAGGAAAAGCAACAGGAAGAGATTTGTTTGGGCCAAGAAACACAAGGAGTGGACATTAGACCAGAGGAAATCTTTGCTTTGGTCTGATGAGTCCAAATCTGAGACCTTTGGTGTGTATGGATGGTCTCTACATGCACGGTTCCCACTGTGAAGCATGGAGTTGATGGTTTGCTGGTGTGGGGGGGCTTTGCTGGTGACACTGTTGGAGATTTATTCAAAACTGAAGGCACACTGACCCAGCATGGCTACCACAGCATCCTGCAGCAACATGCTATCTCATCATTTATTGTTCAACAGGACAATGACCCCAAACACACCTCCAGGCTGTGTGAGGGCTGTTTGACCAAGAAGGAGAGTGATGGAGGCCTCCACAGTCACCTGACCTGAACCCAGTGGAGATGGTTTGGGATGAGATGGAGCGCAGAGTGAAAGCAAAAGGTCCAACAAGTGCTCAGCATCTCTGGGAACTCCTTCAAGACTGTTGGAAACCATTTCAGGTGACGACCTCATGAAGCTCATGGAGAGAACGCCAAGAGTGAGCAAAGCAGGAATCAAAGCAAAGGGCGGCTGTTAGGAAGGATCTAAAATATAAAACGGGTTTTGAGTTGTTTCACACTTTTGTATAATAATTAATAATTAATAACAAAATTCCATGTGTGTTCAATCATACTTTTGATGCTTCAGTGAGAATCTACAATGTAAATAGTCAAGAAAAATAAAGAAAAAACCGTTAAATGAGAAGCTGTGTCCAAATGTTTGACTGGCAGTGTAGAGTATCCAATCACTGAAACAATAAAATCCAAAGTGTAAGACGGGGCAGTAATAGGAATTATCAGAAGAGTTGTTGCATTTAATTATTAGTTTATTATTCATCCCTGGCTCTCTTCCACAGCATTTCTTTGTCCTATCCTTCCTCCCTCACTCTGACCGGTTGCAGCAAACAGCCTCCCTTCCTGAGCTGGAGGTTTCTTCCTGTTCAAAGGGAGTTTTTTCTTCCCACCTTTGCCATAGTGCTTGCTCATAGGGGGTCATATGATTGTTGGGGTTTTCTATGTTTTCTTTTTTATTATTATAGGACTTTTACCTTACGATATAACGTGCACTGAGGCAACTGTTGTTATGATCTGGCGCTATATGAATAAAACTGAATTTAATTGAAGTGGTCCATGAGCAAAGGAACTCTTGTGGAGAGCTACAGAAAAACCTGGAATCAGCAGGTACTATTGTTTCAAAGAAAACAATGATTAATGCACTCTACCACCATGGCCTGTATGTATGCTCACCACGCCCCTATGGTAAAGAAAAAGCATGCTGAAGTACATTTAAGATTTGCTGAACAACACTCAGACAAGACTGGGAAATAGTGGGAAAATGCATGCAAATAGTTTCTCCATACAGGATGTGGCCTGAAGTTGTCATTATCAACTTTTATACAAAGTATTAAATAAATTTACCTGTGGCATTTTTCATTATTACACATTACTTAATTTATAGACATCAATGGTTCGATTTATTTGCATGTGTGGATTGGATGGGTAGTTACTGACAACCCATTCAAGACTTCCAGTTGGGAAGAATTTGATGCCAATTTGATGTAAATAGTTTTTTTTTTTTTTTAAGACCAGACCAGCAGTATTTATACTGTAAAAAGCTAGAAAACCCATCCATTAATTACAGGCAACCTATTTCTTAACAAATTTCACCAAATTGTTTTCATGAAGTTCTTTTGTTTTCCCTATTTTGTCACCACTAACGCTTCTGGTGCAAATATCTCATAAATAGGAGGCATGCAGGTTCACTGAGTAAAACATCATGCCTATGTCACATGACACAGTATCCACAGTACCTATACGTAATAAAGGAAAGTGTCTTTGTGGTTCAGATGTTGCTCAGAAGAAGATGATTTAAAAGTGTATTAGTCCACGGGCATGAAAGGAACTGTTACGATTGGTCAGAATTAGCCCATAAAAACGTAACAAAGGTTTTTAGTTAACAGTCTTTTCATATAAATAAATTTTTTTGAATAAATATAAAAAATAATGGCATGCCAGCTTTGTTTTTATAGGACAAACCTTACGAGATCAACTCCTAAAAGCTTAAAAGTCAACAAAACACTTCCAAACTTTGAGAAAACCAGTGTGGGTGTTACAATAAACACAGTATTCTTTTCTCAGGATGCTTTACTTTATAAATTCATTTCTGGTGAGCAGCTGAAACAGCTTCATGAGTGTTATAAGAACTTTTCTGAAGCACATTGCTCTTTACCATCACAGCTTGCTGTCTTTAATAGTGTCAGTATGTTTCTTTTGATGTTTGTGGGGCAATTTCTCCAGAACTTGTGTTGATCACAATTATTGACAGGCTGGTATAATAAGTGGGTTTGAAATTGTGCAGGGCTTCTCTGCATCAGTTCACTGAATAGCACTATTGAGATGTGGGGATAGCCAAATTGGCCAGCAGGTGTCACTGTGGAGAGAGGTTTCAGATTGTTTCAAAACTTCGATACAATTTTGGCACAAATGCTTTGAATGTTTCACTAAGCCTTGCTTTCCCAACATTCCCCCTCCCCAGTCGGACTGGGAGTGACGTGTTTGGCCACATGGTCTCCTGTTTTGGCTGTCTGAGTGTCATTCAAAAACGATGTGCGTTTTACAGATAATTGGGGAAAAAAAAGTAAGTAGAGTTTCAGTCTAACACGTCTCTCTGCAACAAAGAAAAACGAAGAGACAGCAATATCACAAGTGTAACAACCTGCCTGACTGTCAAAAATGTGATGTCGGGGCACCGGTTTAGCTCAGCGGGTGAGCAGGCGAGCATATGCTGTATGGCCCGAGAGCAGCGGCCCTTTGCTGCATGTCTTCCCCCCCCTCTCTCTCCCCTCTTTCCTATCTATCTACACTGTCTCTATCCTATAAAGGCTAAAAAAAAAAGGTGTGATGTCAATAAGCATAGTCAAAAATGTCTGATGTAAGTAGGTTAAAGTAAACGACTCATTGCCAACTTCCTGACATTACATAGAGTATAGAGAGACCATTATTTATCTAAAGTAGTGTTGAACACTTTCCCGAGTGGATTAGAGAAAATCCTAAATAAGTTCTAATTTGTGCATCCAATCTTTATTTTTTAAAGTAATGAAAGATGTATGCTGTACAATCTTTCCAAACCTGGAAAAAGAACAGTTCAAAGAAATCATTACTTTTAAGAAAAGTGTTGTGTGTAATATGTGCAATAATGACTTTTCTGGAGTAATGACCCCAACACTGATCACAACAAACTGGGGAAACACCTCCAGGGTGCACAAACATTTGACCATGCATGAATTTAATGTCTGTGATATACTGCTTAGAGATGGTCTCAATGAGAATTGATTATGGAACTGGATTTGCTAAATTCTTATCAATTCCCATCCCTACTTAGGCCTCATATATAAAACTATAAAATACAAACTCATTTATTTTTATTTTTTATAAAATAACAAGTGAGCAGGGCTCACCTGTCCATGAAACTGCTTGCCAGTCAACTGTCCTACTGATTTTGAACCTCTAAAAATAGGGAACTATGTAAAAAAGATAGCTGTGAACTCCTTTACTTAAATCTGAAAGTTTGCACTTCAATCAGACAGTCCTACAAATACTGCGCAGATGTCGAGAAGCAAAGCTGCTAAAATTGTGTTTTTGTCCCAAACATTATGAGGGAACTGTAGATGATAACTAAACAGTGAAGGTCCTTTTATTTGTGTAACTCTATTTGTGTGACTGAGAGTGTAAGGACTGTTTACTTACCTTGTAGACATGAAGGAAGAGTATAGAGAGGTAAAGGAAGATAACGATGAGGAAAGGCACAATGAAGACGATGGCTAGGGGTGTGAAGACCCACAACAGGTATTCCAAGACACTCAGATAGTCCTCTTGATCAAGACCTGCCCATTCCTCCCATGCATGAAACAAACACACCTGTTGACCAGGACCAGAATGTCAATACTAACATCCATCACTTTGGTCCAGATGAAAACATCTCAATAATTACTGGATGGGTAACTTTAAAATACGTAACACATTCTTGTTTGTATTAGCATTAATTTGAAAAACTGGTTAACTGTGTTATGTAACATTACAGTTGGACATAAAATACCACTGAGGGAGAATCTAGAGTTTCTAAGCGACGGACACCATAGAAGCTCTTTTCAATACTTAACATGTGACACGGTGATAGTATAACACTCTTACTAATACCAGGTGAGATCGTAATAACAACTACATTTCAGGACAAATTATCTACATTTAAATTTAGAACGGCGTGGGGCCCACAATCTGAACGCCTCCTCTGTGGAGGAGTGGGCCTCAAAGAGGGCTGGAGAGACATCCCATCATGAACACTGTGGGATTTATTATCCACTTGTTGCCAACATACTGTGGAAAATCCATCCATGCATCTTTTTCCGCTTCTCCTTGAGGCGGGCTGGAGCCTATCCCAGCTGTCCAAGGGCAAGAGGCAGGGTACACCCTGGACAGGTCGCTAGTCTGTCGCAGGGCTAACACTATGGGCAATTTAGACTCACCAATTCACCAATCTCTTTGGACTGTGGGAGGAAGTTGGAGTACCCGGAGAGAACATGAAAACAGAAAGATCCCGGCCTGATGGTGCAACAGTGTTAACCCTCTATTATGGAAAATTTTATTGTATTGTGTGCGTCTTAAAATAAAATAATGCATGAACACCAAAGCTGATGTTAAATAAATAATACATTTCTTTCTAGGTAAGCTCGATTTCATTATCAAGTCCTTGGTGCCTGTAATGCATGGACAGGATGCATACCAAGAGAGAGAGAGTGTCCTCCGCGCCCGTCAGACACGACTGGTTGCCAGTGCCTGACATAGTGCTTTGCTCTCAGCCACGAGAACTCCAGCTCAACCGAGTGACGCTCAGATCAGGTCTCAGGTAGACTGCATAGAGAACACCTGCTGCTACATAAAAAGGAGGTAAAGGAGGACACCGCTAACTCAGTTCTGTGACTTCATTTACAAATACACAGTCGCAGTGGATTACGCAGATCAGAAAAGATGATCGAAATAGCACGTATTACACCAACTCCAATTTCTAGTAAACACCAGCAGCTTTTTAAAATCAAATCAAATGACAGCAACTTTACATAGCATTAGTATCTAGAACACCACCACCGTGTTACTGGGAATAGGAAGAGGCTACATTTGATCAGCCAAATGACAACAGCGAACTGGGGCTACGGTATAATAACTGACTGTGAGCTAAGTCTCATTGAAGGAGCTGGAACATCTGACATTTCTCAATAAACCTCCAATTCTAAAAGCCAACTCCACGGTTACAAACATAAAAACGGTACCTACCGACTGCTTACTCGGTAAAGCGTGCCATTAAAATGTAGCACGACATTCAATATTACACTAGCAAACCCTATGCTTCTTAGAGCTATCAACTATCCTGTTCATCAACCCGGAACGTCGTTGGGCGAACACAGAGTCACAGATTTCTATCCTAAAACTGTGCTGTACTGATGAAAGAGTTCTACTCGCTAACAAGAAAGAGTTTCCGGGTCGACTCGTTCGCTTCAAAATAAAAACAAAACTGAATTGCACCAGTTTTCAAACAGTAACTATATACAGTCATAGTTTTGAGAATATAACCCTCAAAAGTAAAAGTGGAAAATGTCAAACGATGCCATTAAATTAAAAAAGCGCAATAAAATCAGTAAAAAATAGTTACATTAATGTAACTATTCGGTTTTCTAAAGCAATTAAAATGAAACAGTTGGTGTTCTAATGACCATGAGATTTAGTGATTTTAAAGGAAAATTTTTGTTAGAATTTTTTTCTATAAAAAACCAAAAAACAAAAACAATTTTGCAACTTTTATTTTGAAAAATAGCGGAAAATCCGCTGTTAGCTTATAGTGCGGAAATAATCCCATGCTGCTTAAAGACGCGAGCAGCTCGTCGGTAAATGAAAGTGTGTTTCTTGTTGTAGCGAGCTAACCGCTATGATGCTGGAAATGAGAAGAGTAGCCCTGGTGGCGGAAATCATCTTCACCAAGAAGGAGTCACTGCAGGAGGAAGAAACGATTCATTGTCGTTGCTCCAGAGCCTTCGTACAGTGAGCCTCCACCACCTTTCCTCTGTCCGCTAGAACTATTCTCATACACGTAATTCATTTGCAGCATGTCGAACAACAGTCTGATCTAAACCGGTGTTTGACATCTCAGCCGGGCTGACATGGCAACCAGCCAGTGTGGATCATTAAAAGACAAAGCAAGAAACGAAATCCAGTCAAATCTTTGAAATTTCGTGTAATAAATGTTGTTTTAATGAATAGCCGATTTACTGTTGTATAACTGACTTGAGTGAAGACAACCACAAACCAGTGTTTTAAAAAGCTACCATATCAATCACAGTTGAATGAATCGCAGTTATTACAAGGCTACTACTGTTACTAGTACACTGGTGTGCTAAACTCCAAAAGAAAAGGTTAGCAGCTGTGTGCTAGTGGCAGTGTGGTATGAGCTGCCGCACCAGGAGAGCTGTTGCCTTGCACACAGAGCGGTGGAAACTTATCATACACTATATTGCCAAACGTATTCACTCATCTGCCTTCACACACATATGAACTTGAGTGACATCCCATGATATTGTCCCACCCTTTGCAGCTATAACAGCTTCAACTCCTCTGGGAAGGCTTTCCACAAGGGCTAGGAGTATGTTTATGGAAGTTTTTACTTTTCTTCTAGAAATGTACTGGTGAGGTCAGACACGGATGTTGGATGAGAAGACCTGGCTCACAGTCTCTGCTCGAATTAATTCATTTTCTGAAAATTCCCATTAGGCTGTCAGAGAGGTGTTTGTGTCAAAAAAAGGTATTTATGAGGAAAATATTGGTGGTTATCAAAACCTGGAGCTTATGAAAGGCAGGAGATTTTTACTTTTCCAGAGTGCTTGTTCTAGGTCTAGTAATAGCAGCATGCTTTACATCACTGCATTCGATGCTTTGCGTGGTGCTTGGTCATGTAAGGTTTGGATTCAGCTGCTCAGCTATGAAAACACGTTCAATGCAGCTGTCTAATCACTGTTCTTCAGCTAATCTGAAGGCCATGTGAAGTTTGGAGTTCTGTAGCAATTGCAAAAGGCTGGTGACGTGTGCACTACGCTCTAGCACTTTGTGGCTGAGATGGTGTCATTCCCACTCACTTCCTCTTTGCTGTAACACCACTAACAGTTGACTGTGAAATATTTAGTTGCGAGGAAATTTCATGACTGCACAGGTAGCATCCTATCACAGTACCACGCTGGAATTCGCCGAGCTCCTAAGAGCAACCCGTTCTTTGACAAATGTTTGTAGAATCAGTCTGCATGCCCAGGTGCTGATTTATACACCTGGATGTGATTGGAACACCTGAATTTAACGATTTAATCAATACTTCTGGCAATATCGTGTGTCATGTCACTCGAATGCTTTGAGTGTTGAATAGGAGTAGAAAAGCTCTGTATGAATGCAAGTATATTACTTTATTTTTTCACAGTCATTTAGATGTTGTTGTTCTCAGTACTCAAAAACCTTGAGTTTTAGTGGATACGCTGATGTATACAGATGCATCTATGGATTTCCTACAGTACATCTGTCCTTTATGTCCATCGCCTCTTTACAGGGATCGAGAGTTGTATCGTTCTGATAACAGACTTCTGCCTGACCTGGAAAACGCTGTAGAAGGTATATCCTATCCTATCATGATATTTAATAGTACTGGGGATTAAAATAATCATCTGTGAAATGTATCAGGCATTGGGGTAGAAGAATGTGGCTCTCTTAACCTCGCTGTACTGTCTAGTTTTAGTTGCCATGATTTAAAAAATACATTTTTTAAATCATAGATGTAGATGATGGTGAAGAGGAGGAAGAGGAGACTGAGGTGGAGGAGCTGGATGAAGAAACTCAGATGATGGCCAGCATGGGCCTGCCTTTAGCCTTTGTGTGCTCCTCTGAGCAGAGGAGAGCAGTAAGTCACACTTCATCTTGGTTTTGTTGTTCTGTGTTATTAAAGTCACCGTTTTTTAAAATGAAAACTAAAAAGCAGTTTTGGTTGTTGTTTTTCGTCGTGTCACAGGGGTGTAGGTCTAACAGGAGTTCCTCAAAATACTGTGAAGAAACAAGTGAAGAAGAGGAAAGTAAAGAAGATCCACAGGCTGATGAAAAAGGTAATGCGATTATCTTATTGCTTTTATTGTTTTTATTATGAGTAATATTACAAAGATTTGTATGAGTTTTTATGTGGTAGAGTATCCACTTTCTCCACGGTCTAACTGATCTCCTTCCATACCTGAGTTTTTGTGTCAGCTACTGCCACAGCTGCACTCGGCTTGTAGATGGTGGAGCTGACAGGTACCATCTGGTACTGGGATTACTGTGACAACATGCACTAGTGAGCTTTCAATGGCAGCATATTAGTGATCAAGAACCTGATCAATATACTGACCTCACAGCCCATTGTTCCCTCAGTGCTGTTAGTTTCAGTCATTGTGCAAAGGTCCTGTTTATAAGGTTAAACACCTGCAGTCAGCTGAGACTGAAGAAGTCACCTGATGAGTGATGAAACGTTTCTCCCACTGAAAACGTCCAGATGAACAGAATCAACTTTTGGGAACACCATCCCACTGTTTTTGTAAATGGGGTTATATTCCACTGTTGGGAACATTTAACATTCAACATGCTAATTAAGGCCTGTTAAATGTTAATGGCGTCTGCGATATAGCTCTTGCACAAACAGACCTTTGGGTCCACACAGCTGAATGTTCCAGACCAGCAAATTCCCAGAAGTTCTCCTTTTAGGTGGTCAGCTTACAGGCTTTTGTTAGCAGCGCATGGCTCCTTACCTTCTTAATTACAATGGAAGCAGTAACAGCATATTTATTGTTTCAGAGTATTGCATATGGTCCTTCTTTTTTCATGCGACTGTGATGTCATGCATGATGTTTTTATGTCATAGTTGATGAGGAGGTGTTTGATCTGCGAGTGGAAGTATCAGGAGGGATCCAAGATGCTGGCTGGGAAGCCTACTGGGGTAAGAATGGTCACATGACGTTTATAGTGAAATGTATGTATTTGTACACAAATGAACTCTGTGAAGACTGTTTTTTTCTAACACTGGACTGTGACACCGGGTTTTGGTAGGAAGACATAGAGATATCATGTTGGGGTGGCTGTGGCTCAGGAAGTAGTGGGTCAACTACCAGTGGCCTCCTCCAGTCTGCTGGGCAAGACTTTTGTCTACTTCTTCATTTAGGAGTAGAAGTTGGCAGGTCATCCAGGTCTTTAGGTCTTTCAGACATGTCTCCTGATGTCGAATTCATTTGTGTCATCTGACTTCATAAATAATTATAACTGTTTATCGTGCTCCTCAGAACCTGCAGAATTCATCCAAAATTTTGATTTCACGCGTCTGTTTAGACCAAAACAGATAGGAAAGCATGGCCGGATTAAAAATAAATACATTTCCCTTGAATTCAGTATCCACTGAAGTTCCACCATATCTTCTTCAGTGTTCATCATGTTCTTTTAATGCAACAATTCTACACATTAAATATTAACTAACGTTTTGACTCTTCTGCAGCACAACAGGGAGAAGCTCTGATGTGGAGCAGCTGGCTGGAGAAGCATTCAGAGGATGAGCTGCCATCTTCAGAAGATCCAGGACTGGCTCCTTGGGACAACCCGGATACAAAAGCTCTCTGGGACAAACACGCTACAGAGACCTACTATTCTTATTGGGAACAGTATTCATACTGGGCGGGACAGGGCTGGACCTTTGAGCAGTCTGCCTGTAATAGGAATGCTGGAGGGGAAGAAGAAACAGGAATCATGGACAGAGGTTTACAGAGCCAATCAGAGAAACAGAGAGACGGCCCTACTGAAGCTGAGAGTAAACACGAAGAAGATGAAGTTTTGCATGTTCTGTTTGGACAGAGCTTCACAATGGAGGCAGATGGACAGTGTGTGGCTGGTTCAGTCATGGTCCAGTCAGAGGGAGTGTCCTGCAGCTCTGATGATGCTTCTGATGATGGGAATAACCGCAAGAGACCAGCTGGCTCTGTACAGCATAACAGCTCTACTACAGGTAGTAATTGTGTGTGTGAGGTGCGACCAAGGCTGCATGATCAGGCAGACTATTTGTCTGCTAAGTTTTAGTCATAAGATTTCTCATTTTTTTCTTTTTCAAGCTCCAAAGCATTTTGAGCAGAACACGTTTCAAAGGAACGAGACACCTGTAACATAAACTAAGGTTCTTCCACTTGGTGCTGGCAATGAGAGACAAGCAATCAAACGCTCAGCTAATTGGGACAACGAGACACTGACCTCAGTGTAGAATGTCTGTCCACCAACATGTTCTGCCTTAATACCACTGTCCAGCAAAGTGTCCAGGGGGACAAGAACAAAGTACGGGTGCCCACAGGAAACTCAAATATTTAATCAAATAAAATCATTTTATAGTATCTTTATTATGCAGCACATATATTTCAGACATATGTCATATGGGCAGCATGGTGGTTCGCACTGTTGCCTCTCAGCAAGTTGCTCTGGCTTCCTCCCACAGTCCAAAGACATGCAGTCAGTGGGGTTGGGTTAATTAGAAACTCTAAACTGGTGTGAATGGTTGTCTGTGTCTATGTGTTTTACTGGCGACCTGTCCAGGCTGTACAGCTGGGATAGGCTCCAGCCCCCCCTACCCTATACACAATAGAAATCAGTTATGTTGAGAAACATTAGCTGTTCGATAGCGTAGGCCAGGGGTCGGCAACCTTTAACACACAGAGAGCCATTTGGACCCAGTTTCCACGGAAAAGAAAATACTGGGAGCCGCAAACACTTTTTGTTTTTTTACCTTTACGCTTTGTATAAACAACAATAATGTGTTGCTTATGAAATCTACAGAGAAAAATACATTTATGTAATAAACACATTTTGAACATTTTGAACTCTTAAAAAATAATAACAAAAAACAAACACAATTAAAAAGCTGAACTTAAATGATCCACGTAACAAACAAACCTGAGCGTGTAGCGGAGCCTCCACCTGAATTTAAAAAATAAATGGGAAAAAGCACTATGTCACTAAACAATGATAAATACATTTTTGCAAAATACCTGCATAAATATTTATTTGACCTGGTTAATGGGACTTCTGCTCCTGAACCTCTGCCCACAGCGTCTGCAAATCGGGGCTGTGAGGCGTGAGCGGTGTGGAGAATAGCTGCTCACATACGTATGTGGATCAGAAGATCGACAAGACTCCAAATGCAGATTTCTTCATGTTTATGTGTCGGGATGGCATTCCATGTTTCAAACACGAGTTTGTCCGGAAGGTTCTCAACATCACTCCATTTGTGATCCTGAACAAGAGTGGCCTTGATGTGAAGTGTGACGCTTATTTTGAGCGTCAAAAAAATAATAAAATATAATTTGATTTTAATGTTTCAAGATCACAATAATCTTCCAATTTAGAACTACAAGTTAAAAAAAAGAACTAAAACAAATATAATACACTTCAATTAAATACTTATAATTTATTTTCCCAAGCCACGTGGAAGTATAATGATGAAATGGCTGCATGTGGCTCTGGAGCCGCGGGTTGCCGACACCTGGCATAGGTCTTCACAACCACTGAAAACAAATGTCTTCAGAAAAGTGGAAGGAGCTCACATCCTGGCAGTGTCAGTCAACCACACAGGAACTTGTTACTTTGGTGGCAATGACTTCAATAACTCAGTGTCACAGAAAATGTGTTTGTGTTTTGCTGTGTATGAAAATGAATCAGAGTCAAAGATTGAATCTTAAGAACTTGTTTGGTTAATCATGTTCTTGTTGATCTGTCCTGTGGCTGTCACCTTATGCAGTTTTTTTCTCCTTTCTTCAATAAATGGATGTGTGGTTGCTTTAGTAAATATGTAGCATTTTGTACATTCTGACACAGGCTTCCAACCGGCTGCTGCCGGGAATAACAGACGGCACGGATCGAGGAATGAAACACCTGATGGAAACGATGATAATGACGATGATGACAAACCACCAGGAAAAGGATGCGTAAAAGTCAAACGGAGGTAAGTTTGATGTCTGTGTTTGTTGAATTTCAGCTTCTATCATGGAGACCGTCATCTCTCCAGCAAGCCCAGGAATAATGTTTCTACTGTTTATCCTTGTTGTCAGTCATGAGCTGGACGTGGACGAGTGCCCACGTCTGACACCCGAGGAAGCTTGGAGTCAGCTTGGCCTCAAACACAACCCAGAGCCTCAGTAAGTGTTCCTCTGCTCCTTTGGGAATCTTGTCTCGGTCATGTCTGCCGACTCCAACTCAGATACCTTGTGATTGGTCGTTTATGTTGTTTATGATAGAAATATAAAACATGCAAAACAAAAACACTCAGATGAAAACATTTCAACTTGATTATTAGAAACTGGCCAAAAGCTGAAATTGTTATTCAGTCGCATGTCCTGCTTTGTTTGTGGTAGGTCACAAGTCCTCAGTGACTACATTTTACCTGCTAAAATAAATAATGGTCTTCTAGGCAGAGACAATAAAATAAGAAAGGCTTAATGTATCCCAATGAGATTAAAAAATATAATATATTAGTTCCAAAAAGATAAGATTGGTAAAACAAAACACAGTCGGGGTAAAAAAGTAATAAAGGACAAAAAATATTCATCATTGAATTTTAGATGGTTAAGGAACCCATTTCCTCATAAAACAGGGAAAGTTAACTGAAATAAACATATGAGCCAGGATGGGTCCAACTTCACTGAACTATCACCAAATCAGATTAACTGTCGCCTCAAAGTTTATATTGTAAGGTACAGACCCTGCAATGATACAAGGAAGACCCCAACAATCAGACCGACAGCTACGAGCAGCTCTGGGCAACAGTGGGAAGGAAAAACCATTTTAACAGGAAGAAACTCCCAGTATCTTCTGCGACTGGTTCAGGTTGAGGGGAGAAAGACACTGTGGAAGTGTGGAACGACTTTTCCCAACGGACCTTTCACAGCAGGGAAAGCACAGGACGAGTGATTGTCATTGTAGTACACAGGAGATGTTCGGTGTTTGTGCATGGTGGTAATGTGGCACTGTTTGCTGGGATTTTTAACAGCACTGATTCTTCATTACTAGACAAACGTCTGACATGAAAGCTGTTAACCTCAGCAAACCAACATCTAGAACGCAAAAAGCCTGCAAGGCAGCGAATGCTGCAAATTGACAGTTTTTATGCTTTAAGTAAGTGTTGCAGGTATCGGCTCTATTGAAATGAATGAACCCAGCCTACTTTGGAGCCCTGTTTCTCAGGCTTTTTAGAAACACAAAGGTTTATGTGAGCGCGGCTGTTTGAGTGTAAAAAATGTTTTTAAATGTCTAAATGTGTTCATGTCTCAGGTTCAACAGTGTGTTAAGCTTCAAAGGAAGCTCAGCTTCAGAGTGTCAGAGGCAGCGATGGACCAAGAGAAAAATCAGCAGCACCAACAAACGCACCAGGTTCTCAAAGATGGGCAGAGACAGCACACATCCACAGACCAGCACCTCCCTTTGTAAGGTACGACCTGTAACGTGCTGAAGAGTGTACATGTTCTTAAGACTGAGCACAGCAAACAAATCTGATGTAACCTGTCCCTGATCAGCTAGGACAGATTAGATGGTTTCAGTTTTGTGAACATAAAAGATGACCCCAGAATCTCAATAAGTCCTCAGACGTTAGAAAGAAGGCTGGAGTAACAGCTGAAAGGAAGCATCACAGTGGAAATCACTGAAAGTCACGTCCTTTATCTGTTATCCTGGCATGTCCGTGGACGTGGGATAATGTGGACGTAGATTAAAAGCATGGAGGACTGGAACAGGTTAGATAGCAGGAAGTCGAGCAGCACAATAGAACTTTGTTTGTTTGGACGTTACACAGAACGCTAATGAAAAAAGTCTTTGTGTTTCACAGGTTCAAAGTTTCCTTGAACAGGTCCAGCGAGAGAGCGAGTGTGACCAGAGTGAGGTGGACAGAGAGAGACACCCTGAGGACAAGCCTCCATTTTTAAGAGAAGCTCAAGAAGAAAAAGACGGGAGGAAAAAGGAGGTGAAGAATTCTGCATCCAGTTTAGATGCAGAGGGCAGCAGTTACACTCACCCCAGCATCACCTTCAACTCTGTCACAGAGCCTGAGGAGAGTGACGTGGAGGAGAGAGAGGAGCAGCCGGGGAGACACTTACCCTGTCTTCAGATTCCTGACTTTCTCCTGCCTGATGAGCCTGAAGTTCACAGTGAATCTGCTGCTAAATCAGGTTGTTCATACATAGTAAGGTTATGCTTTTAAAAAGAAGTGAACAAAAAACTAACTGCCTAATATTTATGTCTGTGTAGAATTAAGTGTGAAAGACACAAAAACACCAAAGAAGAAGAAGAAGAAGAAGCAGCAGGTACCAGCAGAGATGGCAGCTGAACCACAGCTGGCTAAATACTGGGCTCAGCGCTACAGACTCTTCTCTCGCTTTGATGAAGGGATCAGACTGGACCGAGGTCAGTCTGCACACTGCAGTTATGTCACATTATTCCAGTGGTATCAACAACATGTGAGTCATATTTAACCTTTAAATGATTGAGAGCCGGCTCCACATTACAGTTCAGTTCATTTCAGTGTTCTCTATCCTGGGGATTTACTCACCTGGATGACTGAGCATGCATCCAGGTGAGTAAACGCTCCAAAAAACTAAGATCATTTTTATAAACTACATTTAAAGAAGTGTTTGATTATTATTTTATTAGGCCCTGAGAAGTGTCAGTGACTGGCAGCAACACTGATTTTCATGCATTTTTATTTTTTCTGTAATGTCAGATTTAAAAAAACAAAACAAAAACCTGACACTCGTGATGTCAGCTTCCCAGCAGCTGCTGTATAACTATTATATAGTAATATTGTTTTTACACTTGATGATTCAGTGTTACTCATCGTTTACTGTCACTGAATTAGCTTATAACTAACTTATAACTATAACTTATAACTCAGAGTGCAAAGTACAGTAATAAGTCATGGGGCAGCAGTCTGAGCAGGAAACCAGACCTGCCTCTCCCCGCCCACCTCCTCCAGCGTGTCTGGAGAAACATCGAGACATTTACAGGCCAGCCAAAAAATATAATCTCGAGAAATACCAACGACTAGTTTTACTGATGAGTGACGATAGCGACTATTAGTCATCTAGTCGCACACATTACTACTACGAAGCTCGTTCAACCTTTGGTTTAGAACTAAAGAAGCTTTGTGGAAGAGACGTGAAACAAAGTCCAGTCGCTTTCTAGCCAAGCTCCTTAGACAAAAACAGTAACTGAGAACATTAAACTCAGGCTGCTACACTGTGGAATAGATCTATACAGATCAAGAAATCAAGAACCAGACACATGGCTTAGTAAGGAAGGATAAGAAGGAGAAAACTCTGAGGGTTTTAGAAAAACTCTCAAAATATAAAGACTTTGAAATTGAGAACAGCATCAGCGGTGAGGTAACACAGCATCCAGCAGCTGCAGAAGATCCTCCTTCTGGGCTCTGCTCATATACTGAGGAGAACCACCCTCATGGTAGCCTTATCATTTCCTTTGGGATTAATAAAGTTTTCTGATTCCGATGTTCAACAAGTACCTTGAATAGTAGTTGTGATTTGGCGCTATATAACTAACATTGTATTGAATTAAACTGAGAAGGAATGGGTGATGAATACAACAGGATGTTTGCCAGCGTCTCATTGCAGGGTTTAGGATTTCACAGCATGAAAGCTGTTCAGGTTGTCTCACACACACGTTAATAATCCCGTTTCAGAGGGCTGGTTCTCTGTGACTCCAGAGAGAATCGCTGAGCACATTGCTCTCAGGGTAGAGCACAGTTTCTCTGAGTCTCAGCTGGTCATAGACGCCTTCTGTGGTGTAGGAGGAAACGCCATCCAGTTTGCCCTCACTGGAAAGAGAGGTAAGTGTTTATAAGTTCATAAGATGTATTTAGAAATGTTGAAAGCAGCACACTGAGCTCACAGTCCTCTGTGTCATGTTTCTCTCTCAGTCTTAGCCGTTGATATCGATCCAGTGCGGCTGGACATGGCTCGGCACAATGCTGCAGTTTACAGTGTGGCCCATCGAATTGACTTCATACAAGGGGACTTCCTTCAGCTGGCCCCCCATCTCCACGCTGATGTGGTCTTCCTGTCACCACCGTGGGGAGGACCTGACTACCTAACTGCTGAGGTGTTCGACATCAGGACCATGATGGAGCCTGATGGATATCCTTTGATGAGGAAGTAGAAGGATGTTAGTGACTTACAGGATTCATTTGCAGGAGGAGGGACCGAAAACTGAAAGGAGAAAATTACAGCTTAGCTTTGAAAAATGTTTTTGCTTTTTCAATTTTACAGAAGACAGGTCCGTCAGGAGTCATCTGTTCATCTGTTAGTATAATAACGTGCAAAAGCCCCCCCTCACTTTTTTATATTTTGTTTCCAATCAGTCAGACTTTCTTGTAATTTTTGAACAGTTTTCTAGCTTTTAGTTTTTAGACATTGGCTGCTTTCACATTCAGTTGCAGTTCAGTCCTTATCTCAGCTGCAAACATCACACTGACAGTCATGTGGCACAGACACCCAAGTTTTTAATACATCGACTTGAGGTGGTGTAGGATTTTTTACACTGAGTCCTTAAAGAATCTGAGGAATTTGAGTGGGAAACAAAACGAGAAGTGCCAGGGCTAAAAATATCTACAGCGGGTTGTCTGAAGGTCATGTACCAAAGAAAGAGGAAAGAGATCCAGCAAAGACTGACAGAGGACCTCATGAATACAGAGAAAACCCCACAATCAGACGAGCAGCTATGAGCAAGCACTTTGGTGACAGTGGGAAGGAAAAACTCCTTTTTAACAGGAAGAAACCTCCAGCAGAACCCAGGGAGGGGCGGGGCCATCTGCTGCGTCTGCTCCTGCAGCTGATTCCCCTTACTGAAGTCAGAAATGGTCTCAGTGGAAGGATGGTAGTGAAGAAGCCATGGTTCTATTTTCCATTTTCACGAGGGATGGCTCAGGACTGTATCACGTTGTTACCAAGTTACTGCAAACATTACCAAACCAATGTGCAAGAACTGAATAGAGGCAAAAGGAAGATATATTATATTTTGGTGCAAATAAATAAAATATTTATATTTGTGGAATATATGTGCTCTCAGAGGGCTACATCACAACTACAGTCGCCTCCAAGTGCTTTATATTGTAAGACAGTCCTTACAATTTACCCCATTAAAGGTCAACTTTATTTCAGGCACTTTGCAGTTTCAGTATGCAATTAATACAATCAGTCACATCTGTTTAATCTGAAATTTAAATAGAAAGTTTCTTTTTTTGAACATACAGTTTTCATCCTTAACACTCGGCACATTTGAGATTTTCCGCCTGGCCAAACTGATATCAGACAACATAGTGTACTTTCTTCCCCGCAATGTTGACATGGATCAGGTCAGTGTGTTCAGAATTTCTCAAACATGTAATGTAATCTGTACTTTGGTATATTTAGTGTGACCGTGGATGTCTGAATGTTCATTTCTGGTTTTAAACATTTCTGAGCAGACTGAGGTTCTTTTCATGTTCCACTGGACTGCCAACGCCGCGGTGGGATATGTCTCGTTCTTTATGTACTACCCAGACTCTTATACTTGTAATGAGTATTTTATTGTAGTAATATGTGTTTGCTTTGGTCAGTTTGTGTTGGGACTGTCTTACTGAAGTCTTGTCTCTTTTCACTTTGCTACAGGTGGCCTCTTTAGCCGGCCCAGGAGGGAAGGTGGAGGTCGAGCAGAACTTCCTCAACAACAAGCTGAAGACAGTGACTGCTTACTTTGGCAGCTTGATAAACCCGGGCTAAGCCATGCACCAGTACGAGCTCCCATGAAGGAGAACAGACCAAACATCAGTTTCTGCTGTTTGTCATCATTTCTGTTCCAGATTACTGAACCACATTCACACAGGATTTTATTCACTCTACAGATCAGCCTAGCCTAGCTTACCCACCTGGCATTTTATTTGCAGGTGATTTTTTTATGGTTTATAATATCTGTTTATATTTTGTCCTTTTATTATACATTTGAGCCTAATAAAATGTTTTTCTTATTGTTTTTATGCAATGTTTTGGTACATTTTAGTTTAAGACGGGTAGATGACAAAGACATTAACTACATCAGCAGCAGATTTATTGACACCTGCACAGCAAAACTGTCTTTTAGCGTTAAAAAGCTGTTTTATGTATTTGCTAAAGAGGTGCAGTGTGGGGGAAAAAGCTTTGATAGCTGCCACTAGGATGGTAACCTGACTGGTTCTGATATAGCACCTTTCTGGCGTAGAATTTTGAAATTGATACCACGGGTGTGTCTACTGCAAATCTTGGACGATTTCAAATCCTGGAGATAAAGTTTTTTGACATCTCGTTGTGATGTAGGATTTAGAGTTTGATACAGTAGGTGTGTCTACTAGGAGGCAGAGGGGTAGCACTAGCAGTTGCTGGCATTCACACTCCAATGGACGCATCAGAGCATCTTGCATCTTACAAACTGCAGCAGTCAGGGATCAAACTACCAACCTTACATCCTGAGCTACGGCTTTGGGGTGAGGGACACAAGATCCATACTACAATATGTTTATTTTACAGTGACCTGATGCAATTAAAATTGCAATTATGTATCCATGTAACTATTTTCATAAGTATTCAATTTCATTCAGTTTTTTTATATAGTGACAAAGCACAAGAGTCACTTCAAGGGCCTTTATAGAGTGAAGACTCATCGTGATGAAAGTGCGTTTTGTAAAAACTGAAATATCATTGAGGGTATGAGTCATACTTGTATTTTACAGGCTGCTCCAAGAGGCATTATAGTTTCAAGCACAAAGAATGAGAAATCAGCTATAAATGATAATCATTTATACACAGAACAATGAAGAAAAAGCAATGTGATGCTACAGTGGTTCATCAACAGAAACGTGTCATTCAGTGACAAATGGCATGCCAATACATCTCAATGCAGTCAAATGAATACAAATGCAGTACAATCAAATGTCAAGTGTAAGCCATTAGCTTGTGACGGACAAACATTCCTTTGTAGAAACATATTTCCAGATAAAAGAAACAAAAAGACTCTTATCACCAGCTTGAATCCAGTCAGCGTAGCTGCTCTACTGGAAGGAGCAGCTCTCAGTATGATCTGACCTGTTATTCTAGCTTCAGGGACACAGAGGAGAAAACAACACCTCTGAAAGACTGTGCTAAATGAAAATAAGGATTTCTCTGTGAGTGTGGAAAATGTCCTGCTGCCAAAATATGACCAGTTGCTTGTTTGATGATGAGTATCTGCTTCATGTCACATTCATCTACTACAGAGAGGGTGTTTAAATGTGTGTAACCTTGGAGTCGACCACAAAGAATGAAACCAACTCTGCAGCCTAGTTCAGTCACAGCAAGTCAGCAAAAGCAGCTCTCCACAAGGGCTTTTGTTCTCAACTGCTGTTCACCTGAACTTGTGTAAGCTAGCGTGATGAAACCGTTCTGCTGTCAGTCCACTCTATCTTTTATTACAGGGAGGGCTCATTGATATAATAATTCTTAACACTGTGCAAAATTGAATATTATCCAAGATAAGAGTTCTTTCCTGATCCATGAACCCAGTGCAGTGTTATGAAGGCTGCTGCTTTTTCCTACTTTTGCTCTTTATTTGACCTCAGATTCAATGTGGACATATTGCAGATCTGCCACCAGCTTGCGAGAAAGTTTTGTGTCACACATATTACCTTCAGCATATGAAGGTAATGAAGGGGGTGCTGTTAGAGTCACAGTTTAGTCTAGATTGTGGAGTTTGTGGCTAGCTCTCAGCAGCTGACAGTGAATACATCTGCCAGCTTTGGGAGCTGTTGGAAGGTATTTGGTTCACTTTAGGGAAGTTGGACTCACTAATATAAACTTAATCCTGCCTCACTGTGGATTTGAAGGTTCATGTAAAGTTTAATAAAGTTATTTATTTATTATGTTTTTGTAGTCTGGCCGCTTAAGACAAGCTGAGTGTGTTTCCTGAACTCACGGCAAAAAAAGGAAAGTACAAGTATCAAGAAGTCTTTGAAAGACACATTCAGATGCAGAAATCAACAGAAGCTCGGAGTTCAGATGATGCAAACAATGTCATGGCTACATCTCCTTTACAGACAAGCAAGCCAGCTAGTGCATGCACGTGCGTGTGTCGCGCACACACACACACACACCATAGTTTTTAGTCTGAGAACCAAAATTAAACTACCAACATACAGAATAAATTATTTTATAAAAATAAGGCAAATTATAACGTATCACACTTAATATACAAAAACACTCTAGAATTGTTTACTTTCGCTATATGCACAAAGGCTTATTGGGACTAATTCATAATTATTATAATTCATGCCAAAGTTCTTAAAGTCAAAGTACCAGAAGTAAAGCACAAACACATGAAATAAAAACACAAAGAAAATTAAGAATAAATAATATAAACATTTGAAAAAATATAATATCAATAAATAAATACATTACATACTGAAATCAAAGTCAGAGCGATATATATAAAAATATAAGATAAAAGCAAATGAACATACTGACTGATCCAAGGCCTGAAACTTTATGGCACCGTACACTGAAGGCTGTCATTCCATCATATGAATCACTCCACACTGTCGCTGCCAGGCACTTCTGCGCCCTGTGCTTTAATACCCAAGCTAAAATACCAATGGTTTCCACTGTCTCTAAAGTCCTCAGCACATCCTCCAGGGTTAGTAGGTCGTCACCTCCAGCTACTCCCTATGCCTGCAAAACTACATCCTAACGTGTGTCCATATCGACGAGGGTTCAGATGAACCACTCTTTCTTGCTCTCATCAATGGTTTCGGTGAAGGCCGGATCGTTGACAATGATCGCTGCGTCGGCACAGTCTGCTGACTCGGCTCCCTTTGCCTCATTAGTGTGGTAGGAGCCTTTGTGACGAAACATGTGACGGATCACAAACACCATGATGCACAGGACGCTGAAGATCACCATGGAGATGATTCCTGGAAGAAAGCATGAGCAACACAGTGAGCACTTTCTTTAACACAGTGAACTTCAAGTATATTTGATGCAGCATTTGAAGAACGGACTGAAGACAAAGTCCAAAAAACAGCATTGTTCCTTATGTTACAAATCTGCCGTCTTTGAACCGAGATAGTCATTTTTAATGGCATGCTAACATTGCCAGAAATGATAAAACTGGTAAGCAATGAGCATTTTGGAAAATGGCTGACTGAGGACCAGTTGCGGTTCCAGCAACCAAAGATGGAATTAAGGTTAAGAGATCCATTGTCTTCCACTTATCCTTCTCAGGGTTGTGGAGGGGGGTTGCCCTATGGTTCATACCATAGGGCAAGATGCGGGGGACACCCTGGACAGGTCGCCAATCTGTCTCAGGGCTAACACATAGAGACACACAACCATTCACGCTCACATTTACACCTACAAGCGATTTAGAATCACCATAACTGGTGAATATTTTGCAGTTTTGTTTCCTGATTATTACAGAAAACTACCACAGCTGTTTCCTGATAATAATCACTTTTTAAGTTAGCTTTAATAGCTTAATAATGTGTTATTAAATGGAAACAGGCAGTATTACATTTTGCAGCTCTCTTTCCTGCTTATTACACAGATGCTACCACGGGTAACTGAGTGGTAATAACTTAGAAGTTAACACATTATTACAATCCTCTTCCTTCCTTGTTACCCTACTATTACCACTTTATTACTGAGCTGTATTTCCATATTGTTACCCCTAGTTTTTGGGCTCTTATTAGCCTATAACATATATTTCAGAGTACTATTACTCAACTTTAACCACTGTTACTACCATGATATTACTTGGCTATTTAGTGGCTATTACTTTGGTAATTGCATAGTAATAACTTTGAAACACATTGCACTCGTTTCCCCCTTGTTACCCTACTATTACCACTTTATTACAGAGAAAGTGTAAAAAGTGCTACCCTTTATTCTTAATTCTTAATCAAAGACGTATAAATCTTACTTCCGGCGCCCCCCGTGTGCGGCAGCCTGTTACAGCAGCTCTGCTCATTCCGAGTTTCTTTCTTTCTTATCTTTTCTTCTCGTAATTTTTCTATAACTAACGTATTAGTAATTAGACTCTGCAACCATGTTCTACCGTTTTGTGCTAGTTCTGGTCGTTTTTCTTAGTTTTTTTCTACTTTTTTCACCCGTGTGTGGGGACCCAGAGCAGGGATCCTTTGTTTACAGTAAGGATCAGCTGTTAGCGCTGCGTCCCACAGCAGTACTGCCGGCGAACAGACCCGACATTCCCAGCGAGCTGAGGAGGAAAAGACGGGGGTGTCGTGCTGGGAAGGAGCGCCGTCTCCTTGTTATCGACCATCTCTTCCTTCTGTAATTATTGGAAATGTACGGTCTTTGCACAATAAATTGGATGAGCTCACGTCGCTAACCTGGTCACAGAGGGAGTACCGGCAATGTAGCATCATGATGCTAACGGAGTCGTGGCTAACACCGCTAACTCCGGACACGAGCGTGACACTACCGGGATTCCAGCTGCTGCGAGCGGACAGGACGAGAGAGAGCGGTAAGAGGAAAGGAGGGGGACTGGCAGTGTTTGTGAATGACAGATGGTGTAACCCTGGGCACATCACTGTGAAAGAACAACTCTGCAGCAGAGACATTGAGCTGTTAGCCGTTAGCATGCGTCCGTACTACCTGCCCCGGGAATTCTCGCATGTTATCGCGATAACAGCGTATGTCCCCCCCTCGGCCAACGCGGATGCAGCCTGTGACACTCTCCACTCAGTGGTCAGCAGACTGCAAACACAATCTCCGAGAGCCCTCCTCATAATATCAGGGGACTTTAATCATGCCTCACTGGACTCCACACTGCCCACCTTCACCCAGTATGTGACCTGCCCAACCAGAGACAATAAAACACTGGACTTACTGTATGCCAATGCTGAAGAGGCATACAGTTCATCACCTCTCCCTCCACTGGGCAGATCTGATCACAACCTGGTGCACCTTGTCCCTGTGTATGAGCCCTTAGTGCGCAGGGAGCCACCAGCCACCCGCACAGTGCAGAGATGGTCGGAGGAGAGCGAGGAGGCTCTTAAGGATTGTTTTGAGTCGACTGTGTGGGAGGTGATCTGTGACGACCACGGAGAGGACATCGACAGCCTTACTACATGCATTACGGACTATATTAATTTCTGTGTGGATAACACCATACCTACCAGGACTGTACGGTGTTTCTCCAACAACAAACCTTGGATTACCCCAGAAATTAAAGCTGTCCTCAAGCAGAAGAGGAGGGCCTTCAAATCCAAAGACAAAGAGGAGTTGAAAAGGGTGCAGAGAGAGTTGAGGGGACTGATAAGGAATGGGAAGGATAGCTACAGGCAGAAGATGGAGAACCAGCTTCAGCAAAATAACGTTGGTGAAGTCTGGAGAGGCCTCAGAACCATCTCGGGCCACAAACATCAGAACTCTCTGCCTGGGAGGGATGTGAGGTGGGCAAATGAACTGAATCATTTCTTCAACAGATTTGATTCAGCCATGAGGCAGTCTCCAACATCGGCTGCAGACTCACCCACCCCCACTGCTGCTGTTCCACCTCTGACACCTCAGACACTTCACACCTCCTCTATTCACCCTGCTCACTCCTCCCCACCCCCAACAACAGCATCCAATACACAATCAACACAAGGCTCCAGACTGTCTCTCTCAACCACCCAGGTTAGGAGGGAACTGAGGAGGATTAATGGCAAGAAGGCAGCGGGTCCAGATGGCATCAGCTCGAGGGTCGTCAGGTCCTGCGCGGACCAACTGTGTGGTGTGATGGAGCACCTCTTCAACCTGAGCCTGAGGCTGGGAAGAGTCCCACAGCTCTGGAAAACCTCCTGTGTTGTTCCAGTGCCAAAGACTTCACGCCCCAAGGACCTCAACAGCTACAGGCCGGTGGCTCTGACATCCCACCTGATGAAGACCCTGGAGCGGCTGGTCCTGGCTCAGCTTCGGCGCCTTGTGAGCTCATCACTGGACCCACTTCAGTTTGCCTACCAGCCTGGCATTGGAGCGGATGATGCCGTCATTCACCTCCTACATCGTTCCCTCGCTCACCTGGAGACCGCTGGGAGCACTGTGAGAATCATGTTCTTTGATTTCTCCAGTGCCTTCAACACTATTCTTCCCTCGGTTCTGAAGGACAAGCTGGAGAACTCTGGAGTGGACCATCACCTCACTACCTGGATTTTGGACTACCTCACCGACCGACCACAGTATGTGAGGACTCAGGGCTGTGTGTCGGACAGGGTCGTCTGCAGTACGGGGGCCCCACAGGGAACGGTTCTGGCTCCGTTCCTCTTCACCATCTACACTGCAGACTTCTCCCACAACTCCACCCAGTGCTTCCTGCAGAAGTTCTCTGATGACTCTGCTATAGTCGGCCTCATCACTGATGGGGACGACAAGGAGTACAGAGGACTGACTCAGGACTTTGTGGACTGGTGCCAGCTGAACTACCTCCAGATCAATGCCAGTAAAACCAAGGAGCTGGTGGTAGACTTCCGCAGGCACAAACATCCTCCACTGCAACCACTGAACATCCAAGGTATGGACATTGAGACTGTGGACAGCTACAGGTACCTTGGTGTTCATCTGAACAACAAACTGGACTGGACTCATAACTCAGACGCCCTCTACAGGAAAGGGCAGAGCAGACTGTACCTGCTGCGGAGACTCAGGTCGTTTGGAGTGGAGGGCCCACTCCTGAAGACCTTCTATGACTCTGTGGTGGCCTCAGCCATCTTTTATGGTGTGGTCTGCTGGGGCAGCAGCATCTCTGCTGGGGACAGGAAGAGACTGAACAGGCTGATCCGAAGGGCCAGCTCTGTTCTAGGATGCCCTCTGGACCCAGTGGAGGTGGTGAGTGACAGGAGAATGGTGGCTAAGCTGTCATCCCTGCTGGACAACATCTCCCACCCCATGCATGAGACTGTGACAGCACTGAGCAGCTCCTTCAGTGGGAGACTGCGGCACCCACGGTGTGGGACGGAGAGATTTCGCAGGTCTTTCCTCCCCACTGCTGTCAGACTGCACAACAAAGACTCCAACTGATCAACACACACATTCACAAATGTGCAATAACACAAATGTGCAATAATCTTTCTGGCACCGTTGTATTTTTCACTCTGTTGTATATAGCATTTGTATTCTATTTTTATCCTATTGTATATTTTATTCTATTTTATTCTACTGTATATAGTATTCTATTTTTATTCTATTCTGTACAGTTGTGTACTGTATTTATTCTTATTTTATTTTATTCTAATTGTCCTTCATAACTTTTGCACTGTCCACTTCCTGCTGTGACAAAACAAATTTCCCACGTGTGGGACTAATAAAGGTCATCTTATCTTATCTTATCTTATCTTAAAAATAAAATGAAATGAAACTGAATAGATAAAATCAAAGATAAGTCTAATTAATACGTTGAAATACAGTATATTGAAGTATATATATGAGAAATACAGTTTGAGTAATGGAGATTTTTCTAATGTCTAGATTATGTGTAGACACGATGAAGACCTTGACAGATAAGTGTTTGTGTGGCTGCAGGAATGTGGAAAGATAAGAAATGTGACTCTGAATAAGAGAAAAGTATGTTGTAAACACAGAATCATAGCTGATATGATAGTTAATCAAGCTTAATACTGATGGGAATCAGGTATAAGTTCAACCACTACAATGAATATGAAAACATTATAATGATTCAGGCGTCTCACTGAGTGTAGAGACGGCCTGTGAGGCTGTGTGATCACATGTATGTAAGCAGGATGGGGGTGGGGAGTGAGGGCGATACTAAGGAGCCACTAATCGAAAGTAATGTCTGACTTTGACATTACGGAGGTCATCTTCATGTTCTGAAAAGAAGATTTCAACCACAGAACTTTCTGACTGCGACTTCTCCCCCCATAATAATGAGACGTCGTGGCCCTTACCACAGCTAAAGGAATTCTGCTGAGACACTGCTGGAAAAGCCGCCCTCCCTATGAAGAATGGTTAATGGTTAAAATAGCATCTTACAGAAAAGTGACTTGTGGCCTATTAGACAAACTGTATTTGGTCTCCTTTTACTAGCTGGCTCTCTGCCACCTGAGGTGCAGAGGTGTGTAATAGGGGGAGTGGTAGGTGTGGGGTCCAGTGAGTGTAAAACAGAGTATGATAATGTTATTTCTCTTGTTTTGTTTATGTCTAAAGTTTAATAAAAAAAGTTGAAAACAAGAATGTCTCACTTTGAAATGCATGACTTCATAAAAGAAATCGTATATTGTAGTTGACCAACACAGAGTTCAAGAGAAAAACTGTCCCTGTGTTTTTGAATTAAAAAGAGATTATGTAGAAATGCACAGTCATGTTTGAATGAGCTAATGATCCATCTAATTAAAGTAACAGTGCATAGATGCCAGATGTCATCTCAGAAGATGTGACATCAAGCAATAAAGGCGGGAGAAAGGTTGACGAGGTGTAAACGTTGTGTTATGAAGAGATAGAAGAGTTCTTCCCTTTTTTTAGCAGTTCACACGATTTTAACTGAGAGTTACAGTCACACTAGAGACCCCAGAGGGATCGACCGCAGCTCAAACTGTGTACTTACAAACTGGTTTGATATTTTGTGGCTTTTTCTCTGCTCATTTTTGCCATGTTAGATTATAAAGAGGATTTGAATTCTCACTGTTTCCTACAGTGAATATGTGGATTATCCCATACAGTGAAAACAGTGACTTGGCTCTTTCTAACCTCTTTCCTCTCAAACATCAGAACAAAGCCAACATTAGCTCAGAGCAAGTTTATGAGATAATTTTATTATTATACACAACCAGTCAGAAGTTTGGACAAACCTTCTCATTTAGTGTTTTTCCTTTATTTTTACTACATGCATCTACAGTATTATGTAGCAAAGGAAAAAATGAAAAATAGCTCTAAATATGTTTTAGACTCCTCAAAGTAGCCACCCTTTGGTGCAAACCCTTGGCCTTCTCTCAGTGAGCTTTATGATGTAGTGACCTGAAACACCTCTCAGGTGTGCCTGTCAATTCAATTCAATTCAATTTTATTTACACAGCGCCAAATCACAACAACAATCGCCCCAAGGCGCTTTATATTGTACAGTAGATCGTACAATAATAGATACAGAGAAAAACCCAACAATCATATGACCCCCTATGAGCAAGCACTTTGGCGACAGTGGGAAGGAAAAACTCCCTTTTAACAGGAAGAAACTTCCAGCAGAACCAGGCTTAGAGTCAGTCTGTCAGGGTTCGTTTGTGGAATTTCGTGCCTTCTTAGTGGGGTTGGGACCATCAGTTGTGTGCAACCCACTGGACGCCACGGCTGCGCTTTAAAGATATCATTAAAAGAGACATGAAACTGTGCAGCATGAACTCCACCACATGGGAAATCAACTCACAGAACAGTCTACTCAGTCACTCACATCAATGCCGGCGTGCCTGAAAGATGTTTCCACAGCGGTGTGGACGCTACACCATTGTCTTGCTAGACGAAAGGAAGCCTACATTTTGCGCATAAGTGCAAACTACATTCAGGACCCGTTCCCCAACAGGAAAAACCCCCCCCATAAAACACTGGCAGTAAGCCAGGGATACAAGAAAAGCCATCCCTGCCCACTACCTCTCACCGAGGGCAATAGCAGACTGGAACAGAGTCTAGCCTCTCTCTAGGAGATTGGTTCCAGAGCCCAAATGTTGCATTGAGGTGAGCCCCACCATATAAAGCCGGTATCTCAGTCTCATGCACAAGGCTCCTTTCCCTACCAGAGAGGTGACATTCCGTGTCCTGATAGCCAGCCTTGGTAGCCGGGGATTGGACCCCTGTCTGCTTCCCAACACACATTGCACCCAAACCTAACGGTGCCTCCTGTGGGTGGTGGGCCTACAGCAGGGCAGGCCCATGTCGCTCCTTCAAGCTGTGCCAGGCCAGGTCCCATGGGCTAAGGCCCAGCTCCCAGACACTCCCCCTCCAGCTCCATCCTCAGGCCTGGCTCCGGGGTGGGGTCCCAGCAGTCCTATTCCAGACAGGGTACACTCGTCCGTCTTCTTTTATCCATAGCAGTCGACTGAATTGCTCTTCATCTGGCCTCTCACCCAGGGCCAATTTGCCTTGGGAGACCCTACCAGGGAGCAACAAAGCCTCCAACAACATAGGCCCTGGGATCACTGGGACACACAAACCCCTCCACCACGGTAAGGTAGCGTTTCATGGAAGGACATTTACTTCTCTCATTCCAAATTAATATTCCTGGTATCAAATATCACACACATATCGGGTGCAAAATAAGACATTAAACATTTCATTAAATTTAGTGTAATGCACAGTAAATTGCTTGCCACAAACCCTAGTAACTCAGGTGTGTGTTTCACAATGTGATGGAACAGACAAGTTGCACTCATCAGTGCTGACTGATTCTAATGTGTTGCAACGGGTTAACAATCTGTATTAATAAATTAGATGGTGATTATTTGCAGATGGCAGTCACTTTGAGTCAGAATAACACAGGTTAGGTTCCACCAGGTGACCTCTGGGGAACCTTCAACTTGTCCCAGACAGCATAAAAATTCAATGTGACCGAAAAACTGAAAAATACCAGCGGCTCCGGGCGTCCCCCCTCAGCCTCCTGGTAGGCGCACGTATGGTAAAAAATTTCCTAGGCAGTTTTCAGAAAAGTTGACCTGTGACCTCGACCTTGAAGACAACATCACTGAGATTCAAACTGCTCAGAGATTTTTAATAGATACCTATGGTATCAATTTTAAAATCATACATCACCTCGTTTTAAGTACATCAATCTGTGCATTTTCCAATTATATAGACAAAAACAGCAGCTCAGAATCCTGGTATTCTTAAAACTAAATATACCTCCTATGACAGCCGAGTTGCGATCCACACCATCACCACTGAACTTGTCCTCATTGAGGTTGAAAACAGCTCCAGCTGTGAACAAAGCAAACATCTGTTATCTATTTGAATCCTGAGAAACTTTAGAATTTTACAGTGGCATGCCCCTATATATATGCTGAAACCCTATGGCAGGGGTGTCCAACTCCAGGCATCAGGGCCGGTGTCCTGCAGGTTTTAGATCTCACCCTGGGTCAACACACCTGAATCACATGATTAGTTCATTACCAGGCCTCTGGAGAACTTCAATACTTGTTGAGGAGGTCATTTAGCCATTTGAATCAGCTGTGTTGGATCAAGGACACATCTAAAACCTGCAGGACACCAGCCCTCGAGGCCTGGAGTCGGACATGGCCCTCGAGGCCTGGAGTTGGACACCCCTTTCCTATGATCTGTGTGTTTCTACCACCTTCTATGTGCCAGGGGTCTCTGGCTGAAGCCATGGGGGAGATGGTCAGGGGGGAGGCTCCACAGTTTGAAGGAACCAGTATCCCATGGGTGCTGACAGGTGCTGCTATGCTCGAGCGCAGGGCAGCTTTCAGCGGTGCTACACTGTTAAACTGAACTCTTGACAGGCAGCCCATGAAACCCGGTGTGTTGTAGCGCTCGATCAGGATGGGGTCAATCTGGCCTGTTTCTAAAAGAAAGGGAGAGCAGGTTTAATTGCTTTTCTCTGGAAGCAATGCAAGTAAGCAAAATTAATTTATATAGCACTTTTTAAGATGAGAAGTTATAACAAAGTGCTTCACATGGGAATATAAAAGCATATCAAACAAAAAACACATTTGGGTAATGTTTGTGTGTAATATGTTGTTAAGCTGTTTTTCAAAAGAAGCCACAGACTCGATGGAGCGTAGCGGGGGAGGTAAACAGGTCCACACTACTGGAGCTAGGGTTTGAAAAGCGCGATCCCGCTTCGTTTTTAAACGTCTCCGTGGAATAGTCAGAAGACCGCTATCATTGGAGTTGGAGAGTAGGGTTGAAGAAGCTCAGTGATATAGGCGGGGGCCTCACCCAATGCAACTACAACTGAAACTCTTTTTTGGGCCTAAAAGCATGTTAGTCTTTAAAATATTCACTGTGAATAAATATTTAAATATATTAAATAACAAAAATAATATAATAATAATGTTTTAAATATGTTTATTGTTCACAATCCAATAAACTTACCTTTTAAGGTTAGGTTTTAAAGTTAAACCCTCTGACTTCTAGGCCACCCTTACATCATCAGAGCCCTGTAGTACTAAGTGAGATTGTCCTTTTTTTATCTACTTATCCTAAAACTGGCAGTCAGGCTAAGTGGTAACTTGAACAAAACCGGGTTATCAGCTCACTTAGTTAACCCAGTTTCCCTGCATTTTCACATGAAAGTGGTGTTGTTGACACTGTACAACCAATGTCAACATAGACATATACATATAAAAAAATCCCCCTGCGGGCGGTCTATCCTTCAAGCTCGGTCCTCTACCAGAGGCCTGGGAGCTTGAGGGTCCTGCGCAGTATCTTAGCTGTTCCCAGGACTGCGCTCTTCGGGACAGAGATCTCCGATGTTGTTCCTGGGATCTGCTGGAGCCACTCGCCTAGTTTTTGGGGTCACTGCACCAGGTGCTCCGATTACCACGGGGACCACCGTTACCTTCACCCTCCACATCCTCTCGAGCTCTTCTCTGAGCCCTTGGTATTTCTCCAGCTTCTCGTGTTCCTTCTTCCTGATGTTGCTGTCATTCGGAACCGCTACATCGATCACTACGGCCGTCTTCTTCTGTTTGTCTACCACCACTATGTCCGGTTGGTTAGCCACCACCATTTTGTCCGTCTGTATCTGGAAGTCCCACAGGATCTTAGCTCGGTCATTCTCCACCACCCTTGGGGGCGTCTCCCATTTTGACCTCGGGACTTCCAGGTTATACTCGGCACAGATGTTTCTGTACACTATGCCGGTCACTTGGTTATGGCGCTCCATGTATGCCTTGCCTGCTAGCATCTTGCACCCTGCTGTTATGTAAAATATAATCTCTAAATTAAGAAGTTCTAAAGCAAGGGATGAGTTTGGATTTGATACCAATTTTTTGAAGCATTATAAATCTTGTCTTTTGGTGCCTGTGACCCATCTTATTAATTTATCAATCACGCAGGCAGTCGTTCCTCTGAGTTGGAAGGTGGCAAAAGTTACACCAATTTATAAATCGGGTGATAAAACAGACCCTGCTAATTATCGACCTATTAGCATACTCCCTATCTTTTCAAAGATAGCAGAAAAGTGGGTTGCTAATTCTATCATCAAACATCTTAATGACTCCAATCCGGGTTTGCACCCTATGCAATTTGGATTTCGCACTCTTCATTCAACTGAAACGGCTGTCTGTGTTTTTGTTGAGAGAGTGAAATCTTACTTAGACAAGAGCAGTTATGTTGCGGCTGTTTTTCTTGATTTCAAGCGTGTGTTTGACACTGTGAATCATCTTAAGCTCTTGTCTAGACTGTCGACATTTAACTTTAGTAATCACACTGTTAAATGGATACAGTCTTATCTATCAGATAGAAAACAATGCGTGCAAATAAAGAATAGCAAGTCACCCTATCTTTACTGTACGCAAGGTGTCCCCCAGGGTTCAATTCTAGGCCCCCTGTTATTTTCACTTTATGTAAATGACTTACCTAATGTGTGCAAAAATGTGGACACGATTATGTATGCTGATGATACAGTAATTTTTACACAAGCCAAAACTGCTGATGATGCAGCCCATCAGCTTTCACTGGCATTACATGATTTACAAAAATGGCTGAATGACTCATGCCTGTGCCTTAATTTTAAAAAGACCGTATCAATGTTTTTTAGTAAACCTAAAACAACCGTGGCTGCAGTAAAAGTTTGCTTGGGTGCACAAGAATTAATTAATGTTGAGGAATTTAAGTATTTGGGAGTGCTACTAGACTCTAAATTATCCTTTAAAAAACATATTAAAAAAGTAGTGAAAACTGTAAATGTTAATATACAGAACTTTAGACATATCCGCACATCATTAACAGACACAGCAGCGATTACATTCCTGCATTCTATGATACTGGCTCATATTGAATATTGTATTACAAGTTGGTCCTATACGAGCTCTGCTGCTATTGGACAAATCGAAGTATGCTACAAAAGAGCATTGAAAATATTAGATAAAAAACCTTTTTCATATCATCATTGTCAAATTTTAGATAAATACAAGTTTTTAAATTTTACTAATTTCAAATTATTTAAATCTGCCTGTCTAATATACAAAGTTATACATGGTCTGGCGCCTCCACCAATGAGTGATTTTATTAAACAAGTCTAGCAGTGTTGCCGGGTCTCGACTGACTCGAGCATCTGTTAGAGGTGATTGTGAATTGACACTCAGGCGGACCACCTTTTCACAGAATGCTCTGTCATATCAGGGAGTGAGCTTCTGGAATAGTCTTCCACTGTCAGTGAGGGAAAGTACAAGTCTACCCATCTTTAAGAGTCACTTAAAAGGGCGGCTGAGGGACACACAAACATGTGATCATGTTTAATAATCATGCTTTATATTGGACGGGAAAAAGAGTTAGTGTATTACAAAAAGGGAAACAACTGTTAGTGTAATGGGTGAGCGCAATATCACGACAGTCAGGGCATGTGCAATACTGGGGTTTGTGCAATATAACTGATGTGTTTCCGTTATTGTTATCTATACTGTCCTCTGTGTCCATTCTTCTTGTCATTTGTTTGTTCTGTGATGACTGTTTTTGTCCTTGTCACATGACCTGTAAATAGTGTCTCTGTATGTTTTTACTAACTTGTGTTTAACACCAACCTGCCAGAGGGTCTGCAGATGGAAATTAGCCCAAGGCTATAATCTGGCATATTTACATTTATTAAAATGTTCATTAATATGTATTGCCCCTCTTTCTAAAAATAAATAAAATAAAATAAAAAATGTGCTGGATTGTCTCAGGGGCAGGTTTACACAGCCTGCACCTGGGGTCTTGCCTGGTGTGATAGACCCCAGCCTCTATGGATCTTGTGCTCACAGCTTGTTCCTGTGCTACCATGATTAGTGCCTCTGTGCTGTCTTTCAGTCCAGCTTTGTCCAGCCACTGGTAGGATATCTGGATGTCCGCCAGCTCCTCTATCTGCTGATGGTACATACCGTGCAGGGGCCTGTCCTTCCATGATGGTTCCTCCTCTTTCTTGGGTTTCTGCTGCCTGAGGTATTCACTGAGCATACGGTCAGTTGGGGCCATCTTCCTCATGTATTCGTGGATGTTCGTTATCTCATCCTGGACTGTGGTGCTGACACTCACCAGTCCCCGGCCTCCTTCCTTCTGCTTAGCGTACAGCCGCAGGGTGCTGGACTTGGGGGAAAAACCCTCCATGCATTGTCAGGGGTTTCCTGGTCTTGATGTCAGCGGCTTTTATCTCCTCCTTTGGCCAACTTATTATCCCAGCAGAGTACATGATCATTGGCAGGGCGTAGGTGTTGGTAGCCCGGATCTTGTTCTTACCGTTCAGCTGACTCCGCAGAGGGTCACTTGCCTGACCCTGCAGGTACTTGGTGGTTGCAGCTTTCCTAGTGGCCTGTCATGGTTTCCATTTGCCTGTGGGATCCTGAGGTACTTGTAGCTGTCCTCTATGTCTGCAATGTTGCCTTCTGGTAGTGCAATCCCCTCAGTTCTGACTACCTTCCCTCTCTTTGTTACAATCCGACTACACTTCTCCAGTGTCGCTAGTGGTGTGGATCAGTAAATCCATGTCTCGCTCACTCTTAGCATACAGCTTGATGTCATCCACGCACAGGAGGTGGCTGACTCCATTCTGTAGTTGGTATCCGTGTTAATGATCACACTGAAGGGATTCAGGCCTATGCAGAACAGCAGTGGGGACAGAGTATCTCCTTGGTAGATCCCGCACTTGATGGTGACTTGTGCTATGGGCTTGAAGTTGGTCTCTAGTGTTGTACGCCACATCCCCATTGAGTTCCTGATGAAGGCTCTTAGGGTCCTGTTGATCTTGTACCATTCTAGGCATTCCAGTATCCAGCTGTGGGGCATTGAGTCATAGGCCTTCTTGTAGTCGATCCAGGTAGTGCACAGGTTGGTCAGCCTAGTCGGGATGCTAGGTATCAAAGATTTCATAGGTCCCTCTTCCTATTCATGTAACCCCTTCCGCTGGGGTTACTTGCGTAGTAGCATTTCAACATCACCCTATTTTCATCTCAAGCCCACCTATACCGTCTTCCTCCATTAGCCCACTTCTCATCAGGGTGTCCTGGTTCAAAAGTACCTGATGCAGACCTTGTTAATCCGGGCAATGTACGAACCGGTATGGCTTCATATTTATGTCTCTTGTTCATGTCAGAGGTAGGCTTGGTTAGCATGGGGGGTCTAGCCTAGGACCCTTACTGAATACAGACACCCTGATCGGGAGTCGAACCTACAAGACCTGTTTCAAAGGCGTAGTAAGTAGTTTTAGTATTAAAAAGTATTAAAAGCACACACTTTGCTCGCTTATTCTGGTAAAGAGCTGCTATATTAATGAAGTCCCACCAATTTAAAGGAAGGAAAGAAAGCTGACTCTATAGGTTAACAGACCTAATTTTACAACTCTATATCATTAAGATAAGACAGAATCGGATGGTTTACAATTACGTTGTTAAACTAATGGAAACTTTGGTCTCCTACTGCCTGCACACAGAGGTCTAAGAGATCTTCCATCAGTGGTGACATTCTTTTCCTGGGAACTGATTTTGTACTTGTTGATCTTTAATCTGGATGCTAACCTGTTCCAGAGTAGGTTGTTCAGAGCTTACATATCATGGTAATGTATCCTTGTACGAAGTGAACCACCTTCATAGTACAGAAAACCCAGGGTAAGATGAAATCCTGCTTTGTAGTAAAAAAAAAAAAAAAAAATCAGCACACAACTGATTGACTTTTTGAATACTAGTGTTGCTCTAATGATATTAGAAACAGTAAAAGCTAAATGCCATTTCAACTTTTTACTTCATTTTTATTTTATTTTTTTCAACACAAAACACATTTGGATTCTAAGAACTAGAAGCTCATCATTTCAGGTAGGAAAAAAGGCACACAAAAAAGTTAATAAGTGACTGGTACAAGAATAAATAGGACAATATTCAGATCATAGAACATCACTCAGCATCACTTCATGGAGTCAGTCATGCAAAAACAGGAGCCATATAAACACACGCACACGCACATGCACACACGCGCACACACACACACACACACACACACACACACACACACACACACACACACACACACACACACACACACAAATCTCCAGACTCACCAAAGACTTTGCCAAGAAAGATACTTTTGACCAAAGTGAACTGGGTGTCAGAGGCCTCAGGCAGCGTATATGTGGACACTGGATAATGGTCCAGCTGGATAATGTGGACAGAGGAAAGCAACAGTCAAGTTTAACTGATAAACTGAATCTTGTCTGTCAAGTTTTAAGACTCCTGTCCTTGATTTGGTGAAAAGAAGTTTGTTTAAGCTAAGAACTAGTTTTTTAATATAATTTGATGTACTTTTTATAATGGAATTATTCTTTCAGCAGATGTAATTTACAATTGCAACTAATTACAATTTGCAATTCAGGTGAGCTCAGGGTTTAAATACATTTTCTACTCTGACTATCAATATGTCAAACTAGCACCTTTAGCAGCTTATCTCAAAGTAGTGACTTCAAGAAATATATACACTACCATTCAAGGGTTTGGACACACATTCTTATTTAATGGTTTTCCTTTATTTTTACTACTTTCTTTTTTATTATTATGATAATAATAATAATTATTATGATAAGAGATAAGAGTTGGAAGAAAATAATACAAGTGTGATTGTGAGTAGTGAGAGTGAAGTGAGCGTGACGTGTTAATTTATTCAGTCCAGGATGAATGTAATTTAGGAGACAATTATAACAATAATGATAATAATAGTTAAAGCAACATTAACTCAGTATTATCACCATCATCACCAATAATCATAATAATGACAATAATGATAGCCATAAGTATGACCAATGACCAGCTATGAACAATAACAGTCATGACAATGACAACAATAACATCGTTATAAGAAGAATATAATAGCTCATAGTGCTAAAATAAGCTGGAGGGATGATTCAGAGGCTTTACCTGCAGGGTAGGAAAGGTCTTTTTCTTTTTTCCTTCTGCTCTTTCCTTTCATACGCCTCCCTCCTTTTTGGTAAATGGTAAATGGACTAGTTCGTATATAGCTCTTTTCTAAACACTCAAAGTGCTTTACTTGGTTCATTCACCCACTCACACCAGTGTTGAAGTCTTGAATGACTGGTAATAATACGAACCACCAGCCCTCTGTTTATTGGACAATCTGCTCTACATCCCAAGCCACTGGCACCCACTGCTCTCTTCCTTTTTGGAGTTAGGACCATAGAGCTCTGGGCTGCCCCCAGACCTGATTGGAGGGAACCCTGAGTATGGCCCCCTTTAGATTAGCCCCCAGAGCCAAAGGAGAAAGCCTGTTTATAAGTGGATCGGTGATCAGGTTAAAAGGTTTTGCGTTTTTGTTTTTTTGTTTGTGTACAAGGGGGAATCAAAGGTGGTTAGAGGTGATTAGGATGTGAAATGGGAGACGAGGAGAGAAGGAAAAAAATAATTAAGATATATCAGGCAGTAGCATACATTATTTTAGTGATGATAATGGACCAGTTTTTATTGAACTCAGCTGATTTCTGTTTCAGAGCAGGTGACATTTTTTTCTTAGGATATATAATCTAATAGAAGGTTCTTTCACTGTGAAATGGACGGATGGACGGATGGATGGACGGACGGATGGATGGATGGACGGACGGATGGATGGATGATTCAGCGGTTTAAATTCTTTTGAACCAATTTAAGCAAGGGGGTGAAATTCATGCTGAACAGGATTTGGTCAGCTTGGAGGAAACATTAATACCTAAATATTTAATATTTAAGATCTGCCCCATCCTCCTCATCCATACAGAGTGGCAAAATAGTGGATTTCGACCAGGTTATAGAGAAGCTGAGACTTCTGAAAGCAAATCTATAAGCCTAATGTTTGCTGCAAAGAGTGGGGGTCCTGAAGGAGCAATAAAACATCTACATAAAGAAGAATTTTGTTGTGTATTAGACATTGAAATACCTTTAATATTGCCATTTTGTCTTATAGTAGCAGCTAGCGGTTCTATGAATAACGCAAATAGCGATGGAGAGAGACATATTTGCCTGGCACCAGTGTGAAGAGTAACGCTTTGTGTAATTAACCCATTGGTGGCGACTGTGGCCACTGGCGATGTGTAAAACGCTCTTATCCAACCGATAAATGATTCTCCAAATCCAAATTTCTTAAATATTGCAAACAGAAATTTCCAGCTTACTTTGTCAAATGCTGCATTGAGTGATATGATTAGTGCCAGTGTTACTTTTTTGATACTGTGAAAGCTGCATTAACTTGAACATAAGCCATACTAAATACGTCTTATATTTTAGACTCCTGAAAGTAGCCACCCAGCTGCAAACCCTCGGCCTTCTCTCAGTGAGCTTCATGATGTAGTCACCTGAGATGGTTTCACCTCACAGCTGTGCCTGTCAGGGTTCATTGGTGGAGTTTCTTGCCTTCTTAATGGTGTTGGGACCATCAGTTGTGTTGTGCAGCAGTCAGGTTGGTGCACAGCTGACAGCCATGTTTGACAACTGTTAAAGTTCATATTATGGCAAGAACCAATCAGCTAAGTAAAGAGAAACAACAGCCCATCATTACTTCAAGAACTGAAGGTCAGTCAATCCAGAAAACTGCTAAAACTTTGAATGTGTCCCCAAGTGCAGTCGGAAAAACCATCAAGACTACGATGAAACTGTCTCACATGAGGACGCCCCAGGAAAGGAAGACCAGGAGTCCCCTCTGCTGCTGAGGATACATTCATCCGAGTCACCAGCCTCAGAAATCACAAGTTAACAGCAGCTCAGATTAGAGCCCAGATAGATGTCACACAGAGCTCCAGTAGCAGACACATCTCTACATGTTCAGAGCAGACTGTGTGAATCAGGCCTTTATGGTCAAATAGCTGCAGAGAAACCACGACTAAGGAAAAGCAACAAGAAGAGATTTGTTTGGGCCAAGAAACACAAGATGAGTCCAAATTGGAGAACTTTGATTCCACCCGCCGTGTCTTTGTGAAAAGATGGTCTCTACATGCACGGTTCCCACCATGAAGCATGGAGGAGGAGGTGTGATGGTGTGGGGGGGCTTTGCTGGTGACACTGTTGGGGATTTATTCAAAACTGAAGGCACACTGACCCAGCATGGCTACCACAGCATCCTGTAGCAACATGCTATCTCATCATTTATTGTTCAACAGGACAATGACCCCAAACACACCTCCAGGCTGTGTGAGGGCTGTTTGACCAAGAAGGAGAGTGATGGAGGCCTCCACAGTCACCTGACCTGAACCCAGTGGAGATGGTTTGGGATGAGATGGAGCGCAGAGTGAAGGCAAAGGTCCAACAAGTGCTCAGCATCTCTGGGAACTCCTTCAAGACTGTTGGAAACCATTTCAGGTGACGACCTCATGAAGCTCATGGAGAGAACGCCAAGAGTGAGCAAAGCAGGAATCAAAGCAAAGGGCGGCTGTTAGGAAGGATCTAAAATATAAAACGGGTTTTGAGTTATTTCACACTTTTGTTTACTACATAATTTCATGTGTTCATTCATAGTTTTGATGCCTTCAGTGAGAATCTACAATGTAAATAGTCATGAAAATAAAGAAAAACCATTAAATGAGAAGCTGTGTCCAAACGTTTGATAGTGGTAGTGTATATTTTCCAATACTAAGTTTTGAAGCAGCATGTATCTCCAGCTATAGAAAGATTCCTAGCTTCTGTTATTTCTATTTACACGTGGAAAAAATATGTGAAAGCGACAAAGAACTTACACATACATGTCTCAGTAACACAGGGGTAACAGCATGTAAATAATTATTCTATATAATAAGTCTTTGTTATAAATTGTGTCTTTGATGACATTCCAGCAAAAAGTGCTGCATTAAATCACTCCTAATACAAACTTAATATTCACTATTAAATATTTGCTACAGCTTCAAACTAAAAGAATTTTCAGTTGAAGACTTTTATTATAAACTTGACTGCATTTTGCAATTCATCGTGTGTTGTAGTGGCAGGATTCACTAACCTGTAGCCGTATCTCCCTTAAGTTCCTAGTTATGTTGACAGAATGTGGCTGACCGTTGGCCATGTTACGATGGTCAACATCTATGGTATACGGTTCTGTGAGCCCTCCAAGGCTGTAGCGGATCTGGAGAGTGCCTGAAAACACAAAGAAATACGTACATTTCTTACAGTTCATAAATGGTAAAGGGACTGGTTCTTACATAGTGCTTTTCTACTCTGAGCATTCAAAGTGTTTTCTACAACTTGCCTCATTCATCCATTCACACAAGCACTTTTTTTCAATTGTTCTTCTACAAAGGTGCTTGCTATCTAACATTTACACTGACACTCCGATGCATCAGAGTGCCACTTGGGCTGAGTATCTCTCCCAAGGATATTTGGCATGGAGACCACCCTACATAAAGTTTATAAAGATGAGAACACATTAAATGTATCAGATATGACACTAATAAGCCTACCATTGTGTCTGAGCACCACAGCCAAGTAGTCCTGAGTTCTGGAACTGATGTAGACAAGAATGCTGGGAGCACTGTAGGTGCTGAAGCTGAACACAAGCTCCTCCTGAGTCAGGTTGGCCTCACTTGAAACACCAACACCTGACAGACTCTTCACGTCCCTCAACGCAAAAGGTCCCCCCTCTGGCAGCAAGTCGTAACGCACCAATGTCCCCGTCTCAAAGTAGCCGCCTACATCTAACGTATAATTAAAGAATAAAGAACATTAAAACATAGCGGAAATTCTTATTGATTATTAAATCTGAACCCATCTAATCTCAAACAGGGTGTTGGTCATACCATCAGTGCAGAAGGGTCCATCGTAAGCAGTAAGGGAGCAGTCACAGGAGTAACCATTGTAATGCTCTACACACTTTCCTCCATTTCTGCAGTGCATCCTGTAGCTGTTGCAGTGGCCCTGGCAGCCTGGATTCACACCTGGACTCCCTTTTGCCCACTCCTCCAGGTCAAAGGTCACACCATTAATCTTCAGAGCTCGCATGCAGCCCAGAAAACCCCTTTGACCACTTGAAGCACCTGGTATAGAAGTAAGGCAGAATAATCCAGAACAGCATTAAGAACACCTTCAAATAATGAGTAATTCAATGTGATATGCAGATTAGCACATTACTGTTGAATGAGTTTCTTGTTTTTCGTGTGCTCCAGTCTGCAGTGGCTTCCAGCTAACGGTACAGAAATCAGAAAATAATGACATCTCATGCCCCGCTTAGACTGGAGGTGCCAGGGATCGAACCACTAACCTTCTGAGCAGTAGACGACCTACTCTACCTCCTGAGCTACAGCTACCCCAATCGAAGTCAGCAGCGCTCCACCCACACTATACACAGTGCAGGTAGAGCACCGCTTTTCCTTTCTGAGTCGCCTGACAGTTTGCCAGAATCTCTTCAAGGCAGTTTGGGAGTCTTTTTCCATTGCCTTTCCTCCCACACCCGAGTTTTTGCTTCAGCCACTGCCGTCACCACATTCCACTTGGCCTGTTAGTACCTATTGGCTGCCTCCAAAGTCCCACAGGCTAACCAAGCCCGATAGGACTCCATCTACAGCCTGATGGTTCCCTTCACCCCTAGTGTCCACCTCTGGTGTTCAGGGTATACCATCACAACAGGCACCAACAACCTTGTAGCTGCAGCTCAGTGCAGCAGTTTCAGCAATGCAGGTCCATTTAGACTCAGTGTCCCGTGTCTCAGAATGCTGTAGATCAGGGGTGTCCAACTCCAGGCCTCGAGGGCCGGTGTCCTGCTGGAGGGCCTGGGCCTACACACCTGAATCAAATGATTAGTTCATTACCAGGCCTCTGGAGAACTTCAAGACATGTTGAGGAGATAATTTAGCCATTTAAATCAGCTGTGTTGGTTCAAGGACACATCTAAACCTGCAGGACACCGGCCCTCGAGACCTGGAGCTGGACACCTGTGTTGTAGATGCTCTGCTGGAGGTGGGAGTTGAAGATCTCATGGCGTCTGCCAGGCATTCCCAGCACACCCTCACTATACATTTAGGTCTAGCATCCTCTCCCATCACCTGATCCAACTCACCACCCTAATATTAGCATTAGAGTAGGGTAATTAGTATAAGTACATAAGCATAATTCTGGTGATTTGATTATTATTTTGTGATTATTATTATTATTTGATTCTACTTTGCTCAAGTTAAATTGCGTTATTTATATATTTTGATAAAGTTTAATTTAGTTTGAAATGTTCTGCAACCAATGCCATCAACATCTTTTAGGTTGTGAAGGTTTAAAGAGAGGTCACTGGCTTTACCATCATGAAGTGTTTCTTGTGTGATGCCATGGTAACGAGACGCCTGTTTATAGGCCATTATTTGGGACTGAACCAGCTGATATTAACTTGTACTAAGTGACAGGACTGCTTTCTAATAACTAATAGAACAGTTCAAAAAAATCGTTAAAAACTCAAAATGTTGGTAATTTTGGGCCTTTAATGATTTCTTTCAACTGTTCTTTTTCCAGGATGAAATCATTGTACAGCATACATCTTTAATGAGTTAAGTTATAGTTATATTTAATAGTGAAAAATAAAAAAGTATTGAACAGATGAAGAAAGAGAGGTGCAAAAAGGCACAGGAAGTCATGACACCAACTGAAATCATTCATGCTCACGGTGAGGTAAACTTTTAAGCAACTCTAAAGCACCTTTAGACATCTGTTGCTGTGACTCAGCACTATATCAACAAATCTACATTGAATTAACGCACTACGCTGGACTGTGTTGCACCATGATACCAAGACAGACTCCTCTTTTGGTTACAAACTTGGTAATAAACAAATCTGATACAGGGTAGGCTGCAGGGTTCGAGGTCAATCCTAAGTGACATTAAAGGTGCAGAAATGAAATAAAATTTAAACTGATGTTGCTGATTTGTACAAGCATTATACTGCCTATGTGTCGAAAACAAGCTGTGACACTTCATGTAACATCTGCTTATATTGCGATGAATTCCCGCACCCAAGAACATTTGTCTGTCGGTCGGGCATTGCTTTGCAGCTGTAGCCCTCTAATGTATTTACCACCGAGTCAAATGTAATTCAGCTGTATTCTAGGCTCTAACTGTTAGTTGCTTCAATTGCGCACCTCAAGCCCTTTAAACTTAAACTTTTTGGTTCCCCGCCTGTCAAATCTCACTTTTACCACTAACCAAAAGTCATGAAGTACAGCATTAGCTAAGATACAAATTTCACAGTTACTCTTATACAACTCAGTGAATGAGATCCATTCAGTGCAAATGCAACACTACAGATATAGCACTAATAATTTATCCAGAATATTATCTCAAGCACCTTCTCACCCTTTGGGAAATTTGTTGTTAAAGTCAGGACCATTAAAAAAAAATTATATTTGGATGATCTGCAGCCATTAATAAATTCAGACAAAAACTTCAAAGATTTTTTATAGTTCAGACTTTGATGATGACAACATAAAATTTTGAATCAAACACACATACTTCTTTTGAACTGAAACAGTTTGTTTATCGTGGTTTGAAGACATATATGAAGAAGAGTAACATACTCATCATGAGTCCAAATGGGACCATAAACATGTCTTTAAATCATATGTGGCAAACAAGTCTTACCAACATAGAGATCACTGTAGAGCTCTGGTTTTGCATGGCCCTGTAAGGTGGTGGGCCTGACCATTCTGTGCTGTCCATTAAGTTGCAGCACTGCCTCCTTGATGTTTTTTTCAGCCTCCACACGATGCCACTGGTCATCATTTAACGGCACTGGTGAGCGGACACTGAGCTCCATCTTCTCAGTGCCAATGCCAAAAGAGAATAACACCACTGAGCCGGCTGTGGAATCAAACATGTCAAACATTGGAAATAGTTAAAATTTTCATCTCCTAGAGACAAATAGTAATAAATACTGATGATTAAGCTATCTCTGTTTACAGGCTACATACCACAGGCTTTTAAATCCTTATTCAAAAAGCTCTTACTTGATCCAGATGTTTTAGCTAAATATAGACCCACTTTCCTTTCATTTCAAAATTTTTTGAAAGAGAAGTTGCCAAACACTGACCATTTGCATTTGCAAAGGAATGGTTTATTTAATGGTTTACTTAAAGTGCATCGTAGCACAGGAGCAGCACTAGTGAAGGTTATGAATTATCTACTTATGGGCTCTAATAGCGGACTCCATGGTTGTCCTGACAGACCTCAGTGCACAATGTTTTACTACAGAGATTAGAACACACCACTGTGCTGGTTTGAATCATATCTATCTGATAGACTCCAATTTATCCATATAAACGGGAGTCTTCTTCACATTTAAAAGTTAGGAATGGAGTTCCACAGGGCTCCATGCTGGGACCAATATTTTTTACATTATACATGTTTCACTTAAGGAATATTATTATAAAACAACACAGATATTTTAAAACGACGTTTTCAGTAGGAGAAACGTGTCGTCACTCATCAGGTGACTTCTTGAGTCTCAGCTGATCAATGAACTGACCTCACAGCCCATTGTTCATTCAGTCAGCTGGTTTCAGTCATTATGCAAATGCAGTGTTTATAAGGTTGAAACCTGCAATCAGCTGAGACTGAAGAAGTCACCTGATGATGATGAAACGTTTCTGTTAGAGTGAATTGTTAATGTTTGTCATTTCTATGCTTGCCAACTCTGATGAAAGGGATTCCACTGTCCTTCCCCCCAGATTCTCGAGGTTCTGGGTGGGGGGGGGGCTGTAATGTTTTATTGCAGATACATCCTATCTGGAAGATCTGCTTCTTTTGATGTAAGCTTCCTGCGTTTACGACCTTTTGGTCAGCAGGAGGTCTCACACACACACACACACACACATTCCTACTTACATATAGAAGTTCACACATATACATACAAAGCCTTGTCTTAGAACTATGTGGGCGTTACTTCTTGTGTGAACTGTCTCTCAATAAAAGGCAGCAGGAGGAGGCCATCGTCGGTGTCATTCGTGATGAGCTAAGATACCAACGAGGCCTCCCTTGCGCAAGTAATCGATCGATCGACTGTCTTGTTTTCTTTCATGATGAATAAGTCTCTAGACCTAGCGGGGTTTGTGGGAACAGACCCAACAGTTTCTCCCACTGAAAACGTCCAGATGTACAGAATCAACCTTTTGGGGATTATATCTTTAAAAAGGACCTAATATCTCAACTACACATGCTCAAAGGTCTCAACAGTATTCTAACACACTGTGCAATACACACACACACTGACCCACCTCTGAGCTCAATGTGAAGGAAGCTGGTGCTTCCCAGGATTTCTACAAAGACTCCATGAGTAGAGGATGTCTTAAAGTAGAAAGAGATGTCAGTGCTGGTTTCATCTCTCAAAGAAGGATAGTGGAGGTAAGAGGCGGGGCTTGTAAAGGAGGCCGCATTCCAGAAGTTTGCTATAGAAAATAACCACAAGATATAAAATATATTTGTCTATGAAACAACATGAAATACGTGTGTGTGTGTGTGTGTGTGTGTGTGTGCGTGTGTGTGTGTGTGTGTGCGTGCATGTGTGTGCGTGTGTGCGGTGTCTGTGAGACTCACAGTCCCCTCGGCATCTGAGTGGCCCTATGGTTAGTTTGGCCTCAGATCCAGCTCTGCTTGTATCACCAACCACAACCTGACTGACTGGCAAGTGGTCTTTGTAGACCAACAGGCCTGAGTCCTCCTTCCTACATACACGGACACACACAGAAAGAAGACATGACAGTCAGCTCAGGATTATGTCAGCTAAAAATATTTCCTTTACTTTACATTTGATTTTTTAAATAAATCTTGTCTAATTTGTCTTATTACATCATTCACATATACATTTAAGAAAGTACTGTGAAGGGCTGATCAGGGTTTGGCACAAGATTCAAACACTGAGTGAGGATAATGAGGATTATAATCTATAGCAGGGGTCGGCAAACCTGGGCACGCGTGCCACAGCTGGCACGCGAAGAGTTAACTGATGGCACGACCATAGCTGGACTGGCCATGTGATTTTTCGTTTTTATGGGCCGATGGTTTTTTGTTGTTTTTTTGTTTGTTGTTTTGGGATTTTTTTTGTAATGCTATAAACAATGAGAGATGGTGAATTGGCCAGATGCTGGCAGATGTGTAAAAATAACTCCGTTATTTGGAGCTTCCACAGAGGCCAGCAGGTGGATGAGAGAAAGGGGAGGCAGGAGGAGGAGAGACCCGAGGCGGCCGCCGGTCCGAGTGTCAGGTGAACTGAACTTCAGGTAAGAAGTTATGACCTGCAGTCTATCTGGGTCAGATATAAACCAAGTTTAGGTGGAGTTTATTTTCGTTGTGCTGAGTTTTTACAGTCAGTTACAATAACTTGTACTGTGTACTAGCTAGCATGACGGAGTTTCTATACAGCCGGGTGGGTGCTATGATGTTACTGATAGTAAACTTTATTTTATTCATAAGGTTAGTTAGTAGAGTTGACAACTGTCCCGTAAAAAACGGAATCGTCCCGTATTCAGAGAAAATATTACGCATTTCGTGTTGAGCTGAGAAGGAACACAGTTTGTCCCGGACTTCAGCTAGGATGGAAAAAGACACAAAGCTGGATTTGTTCTGTCTTTACGCTGCACAGCTGTTTCTTCTTCTCTCATTCTCTCCCCCTCCCTCTCCTGTTTCTACTTCAATCATGAAACTGATCAATGATCAGCTGATCGGCTTTTCTCTCTTGTTTGTTTTGCGCCAGAAAGAGGAAACCGCCGGATGTCGCGCTAAACAACAGCAGCACGTTTAAGCTTGATCAGCTGTTGTTAGAATTTATTTAATATTACTTTCTAGTATCAGCTGATGTTTGCTGGAGCCACAGCTGTAAAGCTGCTGGTCATGATGTCGGTTTGGATATGTGGTGAGAGGGAAACATGAAGATGAAACCAGGAGATGTCCTTACTGAATCATCAGAGCTGAACAGGTGATGGAGAAACAGGTTTACCTTTTAGGTGACATGAATGAGTTGAAGGGAAGTTATGAACTGTTTCTGAGAGACAAATAACACCAGGATCCTTTTCTAAGTAGCTGACAGCTGGTAACTGTGCAGGGGCGGGTCTAGCAAAGTTTTGCCAGGGGGCCAGGTAGGGCATTAACAGGGAGAGGGGGGCACAAAGAAATACTTTTCTTCCTTATTCTCATTTAAAATGTCTCGTTATTATTAAATAATTATCTGAATCTTACAACCAAAGTTTTTGTCTGATGTAAAATGTATAGAAATCATACATATACCAACAAGACTGTACATCACTGTCACAACAGCGTTTGTTTTCATGGTTGTGAGGAGACCATAAATAGCATTTGCATTTTCTGTTGTACAGTTCATTTGCTGTTATGGATACAAAGTGTCTTTTTTTTTGTTTCAAAATAGCTGATAACTATTCACTGATAGCTGCCAACATCTGTGAACAAATATAATTCTATAAAGTTGTTCTATATAGTGTGTAACTGTTAATATAGAGGGTTATTAAATTTATTGCTAATGCAATCATATGGCACATTGACTTCTGAGGAAATTTTAGACGCCACTCATCATCAAAAAGGTTGCCGACCCCTGATCTACAGGATGAAACTATAAACTCTAGTTTGTAACATGATACAGCTCAGCTGAGCAGCTGAGGGAGGGTACACTCACCAGGCACGTAGGTCTGCATCACAGTTGCAGTAGTGTTTGGAATCAGTACAGTTGTGTTCAATACCACAGGCACACTTCTGGATCCCTGGTCCTGAACCCCCCCAGTAAGAATGCTTTTCATTGGCTCTTCCTAACCACCAAGTGAAAGGGACGCCATCTGGAGGTCGAACCAAACAGCTACTCAGTGTACTGCTACTTAAACACTTCTGAACACACGCACCATTCAAAAATATCAATTTAATGTTTACAGTATGTATTATAATAATAATGATGGGTAGTCTGATGAACAGAGTAAACACATTCTTTGTTAGTGAGTGAAAAGGTCGATAATAGGCATCATCACCTGGACTGTTGAGCAGGCGGGACATTCGGCAAGCGTAGGCGACGTACTGCTCACAGTACTCTGCACTGCTGGTTACTGACAACATCTGGACACACGAGACAGACACGAGTATTCTGATTTGTCATTTGTCGGCTAAGAATATTTATTAGTCTGTGATATTTACGGTCTGTGACGTGTGTTGGAATGAAAACCAACCAAACAGCTGGGTTCTTCTTTATTGTTTAGAGCAGCGGTCCCCAACCTTTTTTGGGCCACGGACCGGTTTATGCCCGACAATATTTTCACGGACCGGTCTTTAAGGTGTCGCGGATAAATACAACAAAATAAAACTAGTACCGGTACCGAAAAAAAGAAGATTTATTCATAACACACGTGAAATGACCCAGGAAAACCGAGTTAACGATAATAACGATAACAAAATAACGCTGAAAACCGATAAAAACCCTGAAAACCAAACATTTCACACCTGAGCCTCAACTCTCGCAGCCCGGTGCCAAACGACTCACGGACCGGTACCGGTCCGAGGCCCGGGGGTTGGGGACCGCTGGTTTAGAGCACTGTTTACTAATTAAAGCCATCTAGTCCTGAACAGATTAAACTTTTAACATGACTATCAAAAAACCTGTGAATCAAGCAGCCAGCCCTGTACAACCAACACGATTCTGCTTATGAACCCATCGAATCGTTGAACTTTTCCCCAAAAAATATCTGTAACGCTGAACAGGTGATTAACAACGCTTAGAAGATGAACTTTGTTTCTACTTCAGTGGTACTTTTACTCAATTTGTGTCTGCATGTTTATTGCTAGCAAACTGTTTTGTTAAAAAACAAAAAGTGAAGTGCATGTAGGAAATGGAGTGTGTAACATTAAGTGTGTACCTGTTCCTCAGTCATATTGTAAGAAATCTGCAGCACTGCGTTGCCCTTGTCTGCACTGGATACTGACGTCTGAGGAGACAGGTCGTTCCTTAGCGTGGTCCAAACCACATCCTCTAAGAAAAACAACCAACATGTAAATATTCTCTACTCCTTCTACATCACAGATTTACCTAAATACAATCAGTCACATGATAAACACAGAGAAAAGTCATTTGTGCTGGAATATATTCTTCATGCTGGTTTAAATAAAGATTGAATATCTTACCTGTCATGTCACAGTGGACTCTGAAGGGGGTTATAGAGCCACTGCCATCTGGGTCTATCCAGTAGCTCCCCGAACTCTTCCCTTGGTGCTTATACTCCTCACATGATTGCTGATACAGTGCTATGGAGGGGAAGCAAGTATGCATCCATTTTCACCATAGAGAGTCAGACGCAAAAGCCAAAAGGTTGGGACCAATATGACACAAGTGAGTAGCCTGTCCCAAAGTTGGAAGTACCTGATGAGGACTTTTAGATCAAACTTCTGCTTTTCTCTTGGAAACGTCTAGAAAAGTAACCCTAGGCACTCAGTTCAGTCACAGGAATTTACTCTACTGGCAACCTCAAAGACTGCCGCTGGTACCTTTCAATATTGTGACTTCTGTCTGCAGCCATGTAAGGTTGCATGGAAAATATTGGTAGTAATAATAATAGTACAGTATTAGAATAAAGGGAGGAACAGTATGTTTGACTTAGATAAATGCAGAATGAACTAGATGATAATAGGATCTGGAAGGTTGCCCTGACTGTACCACTGAGAAAACCTGATCTCATCAGAATTTTCCTGAAATCAGCGGGCAGAGGATGACCAACAAAAACACTCATGTTTAGCGCTACCTTCAGCCTAAAAGAATGAACTTGATAAAGAATGCGCGCATTTTAAAAAAATCTAACATTTTTCAGGGAACCTGAGCAAATAGATCATGAAATAACCAACTAACTAAAAACTAGTCTTATGATTAACATAACATTAGGATTACCATTAATTAAACAAATGCCATTGTATAATTGCACTTACAGATATGGCAAGTAGCTCCAGTGTAGCCAGTGCCACTACAGTTGCAGGTGAATGCGTCCCATGTCTGAGAACAGTGGCCGCTGTGCTCACAGTAGTTTGGAACACACCTGACATAAAACAGCAGGAAACTTATGGGCACTCAGTGAGAACACAGCTCTGACTTCAACCCCTCTCCACCCTCCAGACTGATGGAGGTCCCAAGAACAATCCACTGTGCTTTTAATTCTTTTATTACAATCTTAGGTTTGGACTTCTGGGATATATACCTGTCTATAATGGCACACATATCTAGGCTGACATTTTCAAAAGTTCCAATGAGGCCCTGCTCCACCGCCTTGAGGTCCACCAGGTGATCATCTATGTGGATCATCTGCATGCAGCCCTGGAAGGAGCGCTGATGTGATCTGGTGTTAGTTTGCAGAAAATAACCTAGACAAAGACGGAGAGCATCAAAGGCATTATTATCACCAGCAAAGAAGTATACTGGAATTAAGCTGGTGAGGACTGCACAGTTTAATCTCATTTTAAGTATGATTCAAAACATGGAATTATTTCAGGCACCAAAAATCGGGTCTTGAAGGTCGATGCAAGCTTCTGTGAAAATAAAGTCATTGTGCTTCAGGACAAAACAAACATCTACTTTCATTTTGTTTGATAATTAAGAAACTTGGACTAATTTTACCCACACGGATGTAGCACGCAGTCATAGCCTACCCTGTTATTCCACATTGCTGTGACACTTTTTAAATTCACACTTGCATCAGTGCTGCTTTATCACACTGTGTTTTAGGAGAGAAGAGAAAACTTGGATACACTTGATAAAACATCAAATTACTCTGGATCATGTTTACTCCCATTTTTCAGTAATCACCTTGTTGAGTCTGTGTTTCCACAGGCCCCGCTAGTTTAGAGACTTATTCCTCATGAAGAACACAAGACAAAACAGAACATCTTCAACCGGTCTTTAACTCGCTAACGAGGGAAGCTTTGGTCTGAACCAGGTGGTGGAGCTTAATGCTCATCACCTGTCTCTAGCCCAAATCCTTCAAAGAGCAGCTCTCCTCGCAGCTATTTATTGACATGACAGTTACAGTTTACACAATACAACACAACACAAGCACCTCCCACCGTAAAACCCCCCAATGGTTCTAAGACAAGGCACTATGTGTGTGGGTGTGTGTGTGTGTGCATGTGTGTGTGTTTGTGTGACCTCCTGCTCACCAAAAGGATCATAAAAGCAGGACGCTTACAACACAGGAAACAGATCTTTCAGATAAGATGTAGCTACAATCAAACCTCCCCCAGCACAGAGAGGCTGGAGAGGTGGTCAGGATCAAAGGAATCTCTTTGATCCTACTGCTTGAACTAAGACTTTACAAATTTAAGAAACACAATGACAACATTCAACAATTTGACTTAACACACCTCCAAAGTAATAGGTTCCCCCAGTCTGGATCTGGATGGGGATAGCTGTTCTAACTGTGGAGGCCTCATCTCCATCAACTGTCAGCATTGCATAGTTTTCCAGTGCATTCAGGTGGACACTATGCCACTGTCCATCATTCAGACCTGAACCTATGAGGAAAAACACCAGCAGAAAAGTTTAACAGGAAAACATAACAGCGATCGAAGTGAAGACAAAGAGACCAAAAAGGGACCTCGAGATAATAATTAAACAACCGAAGACTAAAAACCAACGAGCTGAGCTCACTTGATGAAATGTCTATACGCGTGTTCTTCTTCTGTGTCACATTCATATAGACGGTGATTTTTCCCTCCGTCAGGCCCAGCTCCACCCAGCCATCCGCCAGGGCGGTGAACATCAGAAGGCCGTTGGGATTCCACGTCCTGAAAGACAGACTGACTGACAGGGTGTCGCTGTCAGTCTGACCCGGCAGCCGCAGGAAGGATGTGGAGTTGAAGAAAACTGGGGAGGTGTTGGATTCGGAGCAGGAAAATGTCAGGTTACGCTACAGTGGAAGAAAGAAACCGATAAAGAGATTTATGGAGTAGACAGTACCTAACAGACTTTTATTTTGAAACGTCATTTTATTTGGCGATTCTACATTGAAAATGGTTGTCGGGCAGTTTAGGTGCTCAAAGTGTGTAGAATAAAGACTTGATGCTATAATAAGTCCTCTAGGGCCAGCGTAGGTCTGAGTAACATGAGCGTCATTGAATGTTGAGCGCGTGGATCCACGTGCATGTCTGTTTTTTATGACACCACGGACATTTTCACAGTGAATACGTTACTAAAAGCCAGTCTGTTCACAGACTGCACTCACATGTGTGATATAGAGGAAGTCCACTCAGTTTGAACATCTGAGCTAAAAACACAGTGGTTATTATGGAGTGGAAAAAAGAACTGGCAATCAAAATGAGCTCTAACGAGTCAGACAAGTTTCAGACAAGAAATGTGCCACCTGAAATCCGGACAAGATGTCAGGAGAGATTCAAAATCCATCCTTAGATGAAAACCACAGTGTGGGAAGTAGCCTACAGTATTCTGGTTTTAGTTTCAGATAGCAACACCCATGGGTGCTGCCAACTAATCACACATTCACTGTGGTTAATTGGCAGCCTGTGATTACACTGCACTGTTCAATGCACTGTCACTGGGGTGGTCCATTTAGAACTAGTCTCAGATCAGACCACTGAAAAATGTCTCTTAGCTATGAAGAGATTTATTGCAAGACGAGGGTTATGTAGGATTGTTCATAACATTTGAAAGAGCAGACCATCAGAGACGTTCTTCACTGACAAGGGGATCAGCTGGAAGTTTATTGTTGAGCGAGCAGCTCGGTGGGGTGGCTTCAGGGAAAAGCCTGAGAAATCTGTGAAAACAAATCTAAGGAGTGTCCTGGGAGGGCTTCGCTGAACTTTGAGGAGCTCACTAGTATACTGACAGAAGTATTGAGGCCTCTGTCCTCTTTACACAGTTCCAGAGTTGGGCAAAGACTCGCTTCCCTTCCAGTATTTCCCCATCACAGGTCAAAGATGGAGGTACTGCGAGACACTCTTAACGTCTCGCAGTACTTAACTCTTAGCGTTTGGAGCTGCAGGCGGTGTGACTACTTAATGAACTTCAAATCTCCTCACAAGTGTGAAACACACATTTCACACTTGTGAGCACTTGGGGGTAGCTGTAGCTCAGGTGGCAGAGCAGGTCGGCCACTGACCAGAAGGTCGGTGGTTTTTACCAGTAAAAACACCCAGTGTGATGAACGTGGGAGATGTTGTCCTGGTTGAAGAGAGTAACTCACCCAGACAAACGTATTTCCTCGGACACAGCTTTTCCTGCATTGTTCACAGTTTAAAGCTTGCTGAACAGACCTGCTCAGTTACTACATGCACTCAAGATAAGTAAATGCACTGTACTGAAGCAGCTGGACACTGATGAACAGCTGTTAATCAGCTGGGAGGATGTTGTGATTTAATGATCCTTTACATGTTCCTGGCTTCTTGGACATGCAGGAAACACTAAAACATGCTGTCCTTCTCATTTACTGCAGTGGATATGTAGAAAATGTGTTTAAACAGTTAATGGTAATTATTTATTTTATTGTAAAAGCTTGTTACAGGAAGTGTTTTATTTTGAAGAGCACTTGATACTGTTGACCATAATATTTTATAACAGTGACTGGAGCATGCTGGTATTAAAAGCAGTACGCTGCACTGGTTTAAATCAGTGTTTCCCAACCTTTTGGAGCCACGGCACATATTTAAGGGTTTGTAAGTAAATGAGAGAAACATTACATGTAATTTTAGATATTTGTATGCACAGATATGTTTTTGAAAGAAAATTTTCCAATGAAGATGAACTTAATAAAATGTGTGTAAATAATCCCTTTTTATTTAGGTTTGGAAACATTTGTAAAGTAGTTTTAAGTGTGCTTCGTATTTGTGAGCGGATTGGATCAAGTCGTCAGAAAGTTACAGACAAACCTTAGTTTACGCTGGTGGATCATAATGTTTTGCTGGAGGTTTCTTCCTCTTAAAAGGGAGTTTTTCCTTCCCACTGTCACCAAAGCACTTGCTCATATAGTTGTTGAGGTTTTCTCTGTTTTCTCTGTATTGTTGTAGGGTCTGCCTTACAATATAACTTATTAACTTACTGTTGTTGTGATTTAGTGCTATATAAATGAAACTGAACTGAATGCAGCTGTTCACACTGACCGCGTCATTTCATTGGACCAATCTAGAATTCATTATTTTGAACCACACTAGATTTGTCAAAAAACAGATGTGACCAATCAGACCACTTCATTTGGCAACACATACGCTCATAGCTCAAAAGCATGCATGGGCACTGAGTATACAGTGATATGGTAATAGTACTAACACAAAGCTCATCACTTTTGATTTCAAGATAGAATTTTGTCAGGAGTGTTTCGGAGAAGGCTGGCAACCCCGATCCTCCTTGTGTGGGGAGGACTATGGGATGTCTGGCCCATTGCTAAAGGCCATTTAGTCCTTGCACAACAGTGAAGAGAGATTGTTTTGTTCTGCTGGCAATAAGTCAGACTTGTCTCTGGTGGGTCTTGGACTCTGCTGTACTTTATCAACTGTTCTGAGTAGTGACCAAAAGAATGAAAAAAGAAGATTCTGATTCTTTCAAAGAATCAAAGTGTGGTTCGTTTGTGTAGACGTGAGCACAGTAATTGCACTTGGGCACGGACCAAAACAACTGCACCAAGACCACCTCCTTCAAACAGTCTCAGTGTGGTTGTTGTGGTGGTTCCTTTATGGTAGAAATGTGACCTCAATCCGAATCAACTACCCAGTGTACATTTCAAAACTGAGCTAAAAAGCTTCCTCAAGCAACGCACGCTTTGCATTCTGGGAAGTAGCAATGTACTACAGACGTGCAAAGGTCTACACAGGCTAGCAACCAGCAGTGAAATCAAGAAATATTCTCCCTGGTCTCTAATGCTCCAAAACACAGCACCTTCTTGCTGTATTTACTTTTATTGATCCTGCCCAGATACATCTATCACGTGGTTTGTAGTGATGCACTTGTACTGGTTCACCTGGAATTTTCTCTGTGTGAAAAGAAACCAAATCACGGGGCAAAACTACAGCTGATTCAGACCACAGTAAACTGGTCTATAGGTATGAGAATGCCCTAAATCACTGCTGCAGAACAGCCACAGTAGCCAATGACTACAGCAGAGGCAACCTCACAGGCATAAGTGTTACGGGCCACTTTGCTAATCTGCTCAGGAGTTTAAGCAACAGTGAAGAAACTACCGGAGCTCCTTTTAATGTTCTGACAGGTCGAAAGTGTTCTGTTTTCAAAGATTGAGGCTTTAACAGGTTAGAGACTGTTTGGGACAAATCCACAGGAGCAACTTATTCTTTTCCAAGAGTTTTCTGTCCAGTAAAAACAATTAAATGCACTCAATTAACTTTGTTATTTAAGAAGATCCCAATAAAGAAGAAAAAATATTTTACATTGTCTAGCACTTTAGCCATTTTAAGGAACTTTTATTGCTATAAAATGAAGTTCATTTGCGATTTTCCTGTGCTCAGTTAATGCTAAGTTCACTTTTGAACTGCAGCAGAGGTTAACACAAACAACAGTAGTATATGGTTTAAAAAAGTACGTTTAGAGCTGTTTGGGTCATGATGAATCGAGGCATATTACCGAAGCTGAAGAATTTCTTTTTGAAAAAGAAGAGTTTTCCTCCACAGACGAGTGTCCATGACATATTTAGTTTAGGAAAAGATGCAAACTGCCAAATAACAGAAAAACTGCGAAAGGGTTTTTAAGATCATTGTACAAGTAGGATTCCAGTCTACATTTAGACAAGGCTGGGCACATAAACTCAAAGAGAAGACACTTCTTACAAAGCTGGTGGTGTCAACCTTCTTCCTGCGCACCAGACTAGTGATGTTTTCCCCGTTGTAGGTAATTCCCTCCATGCAGCCAACAAAGTTCTCTTTGCCTCCTGAGGTTGGCTTCACAGACACAGGAAGTCCTCCAAAGCTGATCTGAGGACACACAACACAAAGCAACACTTTGTGGGTACTGCATCTCTGCAACCAACGCAGTAATGTTGTAAACTGTAGGAATACCAGCAGGAAGAAACGGACTCTTTCAGAATTCAGACATCCAATAAGTATCAAATATACACAGTGAGATAAGCTCTATACAGTGTTGTTGCCTCCTTCCTGACTTCCGATTTTTTTTGTATGTTAAACACAAAATGTTTCAGATCATCAAACAAATGTAAATATTAGACAAAGATAACACAAGTAAACACAAAATGCAATTTTTAAATGAAGGTGTTTATTATTAAGGGAGAAAAACCAACATGGCCCAGTGTGAGAAGTGACTGAAAATCAAAATCACTTTAAGAAATCTCTTAAATAGGACCTGCCTGACAAAGTGGAGTAGACCAAAGATCCTCAAAACCCAGACATCATGCTGTGATCCACGGAAATTCAGGAACAAGTGAGGAGCAAAGTAAATGCGATCTTTCAAACTGGAAAAGGTTATAAAGCCATTCCCAAAGCTGTGGGTCTCCAGTGATCCACAGCTATTGAAAACATGGCCGGCTGATCCTTACTCCAACAGCACAGCAACGACTCATTCCAGAGTTCACAAAGGACTCCAAGACCAACATCCAAAGAACTGCCTCAGCTAAGGTTGGTGTTCATGACTCCACCATAAGAAAGTCACTGGGCAAGACTGGCCTGCATGGCAGAGCTCCAAGACGAAGACCACAGCTGAGCAAAAAGAACATAAAGCCTCGTCTCAGTATTTCCAGAAAACATCCTGATGATGCCCAAGACGTTTGGGAAAATACTGTGGAGACTGAAGAGATAAAAGTTGAACTTTTTGGAACATGTGCGTCCCATTTCATCTTGCGAGAAAGCAGCACAGCATTTCAGAAAAGGAACTTCATACCAACAATAACATATGGTGGTGGCAGTGTGATGGTCTGGGGGTGTTTTGCTTGCTGTGGTAAATGGAACCACGAATGTTCCTGTGTGCCAAAACATCCAGAAGGAGAAGATCCAGCTATCTGCTGGTGACCTCGGTCCTGCACTAGGACAATGATCCAAAACACATCACCAAGTCCACCTCTGAACGGCTGAAGAAAAACAAAATGAAGACTTTGGAGCGGCCTAATCAAAGTCCTGACATGAATCCGATTGAGATGCTGTGGCACGACCTTAAAAAGGTTCATGCTCGAAAACCCCCCAATGAATTACAACAATTCTGCAAAGATTGGGCCAAAAACACCTTCACTGCTGTAAAAGTCTCACTGCCAGTTATGGCAAAGACTTGACTGCAATTGTTGCTGACAAGTGTGGCCCAACCAGTCACTGGGTTTAGGGGGAATCACTTTGTCACGTGGGGTCATGTAGGTTTGGATTTCTTTTACCGTTAATAAGAAACACCTTCATTTAGAAACTGCATTTTGTGTTCACTTGCACTCTTGCTGCAATCCGTCTGTTACAAAGACACTCGTCTCAACCCTTGCTGCCTTTCTGCACACCCTTCTTCATGCTTTGTGTGTACTGTCTGATGCCTTGGATGGTTGACCCCAGGTACTTAAGCTCACTTACCTCTATTGCTTCCAGCCTTAACTTTGTACCTGTCTCACTCTCACACTAGAGTATCAGAAGTATCAAAAAAACTTTTCAGTACAAGAACAAAAAAACAAACAAAAAAAACACTGGATAATAATCTAAATATAACCAGTAAACAAAATAAACACAGGGCAAAAATGCTTAATTTTAACAAGTATTCTGATTTTAAAAAATGAACACAAATGTTGGCTGACAATAGCTCTTAGATGTGATCCTGAGGTCATGCTACGACGTCCGCCACAAAATATTCTATTTTTAAATCCGCCCTGAGCTCCCAAACAGTTTTGTTTGAAAAACATGTTTTTGAAATTATGAACTGATGTGAATTTATGAACCCTAAATGATTAAATGGTCAAATCCTTTTGAAAGACAATATCTTTCACAAAATAATTGAGCCCCAGTCATTTTAACTAATTGACCTAATTATTTGTGAAAGCTTTATCATTACAGAACTTTCTCAGTGTTGTGGTGTTGCTGTGCCAAACATACTGTGTGTGAAACCTGTACAGTGGGTTCATTTCTGCCAGAATCTTTACTTTTCCTGTCAAAGGTAACTTTTTTTCTCCACCTTCACCAACAATCTGTTCAAGCAGTGATTGCAGAGTTACTCTTAATAGTGTACTATGCACAGTGTCCTGAGATGGAATCTTTTTGATCTGTGCAGTGTATAAATAAATAAAACTGCGTTCAAATATAACTGTAACTTGAACGATGAAACCTGTGCTCTGGCTGACAGGGCTGATAACTAGGACATACATTAGCAGCAGATATGCGTACCTGTGTACACATATCCTCTAAACACTGAAGCCTCAGTTGAAGTCATTAAAAGGAAGCAGCAGCTGCTTTAACTTAAATCAAATTTCACTGCTTGCCTAATATCACAATAAACATCAGCAGAACCTAAATCATACTGGAGATGAGACTACCTTCATATAATACAGTTTATATGTGAACAAACATTGTTGTGTCTTCCTTTCGAGGTGACATCCAAACTAAGAAGATATTTTCCTCTCCAATTAAGACTTTGGAGAGGATTCTTAGAACCTAGCAGGTAGTTCATTAAATAAGTACATAATAGGATCCAAACCCCCCACAACCCTGATAAGGATGAGTGGAAGAGAACGGATGGCTGGAAGCACATTTTATTTCTATAGCACATTTAAAACCAAAGTGATTACACTTAAATAGAATAAACAGGTTCCTACTAAATGAGAACACACACATTCACAGTTTAAGTCAAATGTATGTAGGATGTCCCGAGGCTAACATGATAAACTGAGCCATGTGGAAGGTGTACCTCGTAGTCCAGGTCCAGGTGATCAAATTCTCCATTGGTTCTGAACTGCTGAGTATGGTGGTCTAAAGTAAAATTGACATTCCTGCGGTAACGCTCGATGACAACCGAGTGCCAGTGGTCATCATCCAGCAAGCTTCCACTGGTCACAGCCGTGTGACCCTGAATAGAACCATTCTGGTTGCTGCCTGGACAGACACATATCAGATCATTCATGAAATCAGTGGTTAATAAAGTCCAGTTTAACAGAACACACTCTGATACAAACACCAAGAAGATTGGAAGGCTACCTAAGTTGATGCTGAGCAGCAGTCTTGCTCTGTGAAGCTCGAGGGAAATGTAGTCCCCCTGCTGTCCCTCTCCATGAAGCAGCACCCCATTTCCTGCTGTGGTCCGAAACTTCAGAGAGATGACGTCCTTCACAATTTTTAACTTTTTACTCCTGAAGCGGTAGGAGATGACCCCATGCCCATCAAAACCAATCACATCAGCCCCTGAAAGACGCAAAAGCAAAAGTATGAACTCATTAAAACTTATTAAATGAAAGTTAAACACTAACATATAATTCAAAATATAGTGTATTTGTGACTTGTTATCAGGTTATTTCATCAATACATAGACATCAGCGATAGGAATACAAAAGTATTGTATTCTGCTGGCCCTTAGACTTTGTAACACAACTACATACATTTGCTAGCAGACACAATTTGTAACTATAGGTACATATTAGCAGAGATCCGACTGTATTCTCAGCCATCAGCAGCTATTAGGAAAGATCGTTTCCTGCACTCTTTCAGTCAGTCTAAATCTAGCCCTTAACACACTTTCCACCAAGTGCAATTTCTTGTTTGCACAGAGATGATTTTCTGCTTGCAGTGTGAGCTTGTTGTATGTCACAGAACCTGTTACTGCACAGACTTTGCAGCTGAGCGTAATGTGCCAGTACCATGCAATCATCATTTGTGGCCTGAGAAGCTGATCTGATTAGCAAAGCCTCTTACATCAACTTACTCTCAGCTACACTTGCATGACTGAGAGATCCAAAAAAGTCCTAAACTTAACTATCAACAATCTGCAGTTAGAACAACAGTTTGCAGCTGAAAGTCCAACTGCTGTATCTCACATGGAAAGAAAAGAAAGAGAGCGAACTTCACTCAGAGATGGAGAAAGGTGAGAAAGACAGGACAGGAGAGGAAGAAGAGAGCTTAGATTTAAAGGGAACGACTGTTGTTTGATAAACTGGAAGTTTAAAGCTAACATGTAAGTCCTCATGTTTTTAAATCACACATCTGTACATGTGACATTGTTTTTTTTATATAGCAATTGCCTTGTTTTAAACATGAGCAAGGCTGAGACCATGATCATAGCTCCTCCTGAACTACATTCTAAAACCAGTCAGGTTCTTGCTTCTTTCTGTCCTCCTGCTGAGCCAAACATTCAAAATAATATTGGATTCTTCTCTGGGCCTTGACTCGCATGTAAAATCTGTTTACCAGCTTGGACAAATCGTCTCTTTCTGCCTCCAAGCCAAACAAAATGCAGCAGCCAGACTACTGACACGTTCCAGCAAGCAAGCTCACATTACTCCTATTTTATATTCTTTACATTGGCTTCTAATAGATTTTAGAATTACAGAACATACAGAGCACTAAATGGCCCCAGATTATTTATCCCAGCTTCTTACAAAACACGCTGCTGCTCGAGTTTGTTGGTTGTTCCCTGAACACGACTGAAGAGTAAAGGGCCACAACTACGTTTGGTTTACTCTGGATTCTTAAAAAGCAGTAAAAACTTTTCTGTTTAAACAGGCTTTCTGTTGAGGTTTCTGTTAATCTTACTGTGTTTCACTGAATTGTCTATATCGTCTATTTTGGTACCAAACGTTCAGTTTATTTTAGCCTTTGTGTGCGGTGCAAAAAATCTCAATAGTTCTGTCAGACAGAACGCAAAAACTTGGCAAACTAAACTGTCTGGTGCACTGGTCAGCAACACCAGAACATCTTTGGTCCACAGTGATGTCCATGGGTTCATGCAGTCACTGACTCCTGCAAAGGATTTTCATCCAGGTATTAAAAGGAATCCTCATTGGGTTTTAAATCCACTGTAGTGGTGTACAGAGGCACAACTACAAGAAGTGTATATTTGTCCAACAAATACTTTCCAGTTTTCTGCAGCTGCAGTTTTGTAGTGGCCAAGCAGGCCAGACCCAGGCCAGGTGCCCACAGGTCATTTACTGTATATCTACATCCACATCACATGCATGGTGTTTCAATCAGGTATTCTTCAGCTTGCACTTACAGTATGAGCAGCCATACAGCTCCAGGCGCACCCCGATGCGACCCTCCCTGCTCCAGTCCACTGGGATGAAACGGATGTAGCGAGCCAGGATGGCATACTGCAGCTCATGGCGAACTACACCCTCGCTGTTTACATTCCCTTCAAATGTCTGAAACAACGTCAATTTTTTTTAAAAGAGAAAATGCATTCAGATCTAAATGTAGTTTTTATTAATTAGAAAATGAATCAAATAACATTAAACCACATGTTTTTTTCATTGCTTAATTAGAAAAGCGAAAAGCACCTTCAGGCGACTGTTGATGTGATATGGTGTTATATTTAAAAAAACAGAATTCAAATGAAATCGGAGGTTTTGTCCTGATAATAACATGGTACCCACCATTAATCCATAAATAGTTGTGACTCTAGGGATCAAATTTTGTTATAAAAACATCTACAGTCATAAACTGAGCAAATACAAACACACACCACAGGTCCAGACCTCTGAAACTGTCACTGACTCACACTGCAACATTAAACACAGGCTTATGTTACAGTGTGAGAACGAGGAGCAAAAGAAGAAGACTTGAAGGAAAAGTAGTAATCGTTTCAGTAATAACACCGTGCCACAGATCTAAATTTAAAATATTACACCTGTCAGGGTTTAGTCTTCCTAAACTCTGACAGGTGTAATATTTTAACATCAGCGTCGACTTGAAATGATATTTGTGTCGATAAGTTGGTCAGACTGATTTTCTTACCCAAATGTTTCCATCCTGTAGATAAGGTCTCCAGTTTTTCTGTGTGTCACTGTAAAGTAGCCGATACTTTGTGGTCCAATCAGAGCTACTATAGCAACCCTGTGTTGCTATGGCAAGCACCTGCTTCTTAGAACCAAGGTCTACTTGTAGCCACGGGTAACGGTCTGTATCCAATGGCGACCACCCTCCAGAACCTAGATTTTGGGATGTTGTAAGTTTGGGAAGGGTTAAAGATGCCAGAGAAAAAAGTGAGTAGATCAAGAAAAAACTACATTTTGAGCCTAATCGTCTTCAGTGTCCTATAGAAGCACGTCTGCACTACTTTATCTGGATAATTATTCTGAGGCTTTGCCCACGCTAACTTTAATTTCAACAGTCACCGAGCCAAAAACACTGCACACATGAACTCACATGCCAAATTAGATTTTTAAAAACAGTGAAAAAATGCCCACAGATGATGTATTTACAGCCTAAAGAATAAATATATAAATTATCATTTATATCTAATCTAATCATCTCTTAAATTAAATGGTCACTGGTCATTATTACTTTACATGGTACATTTACTCTAGAGGCAGCCAGATGTTCATAGTCAGGTAAAGTAAAACTTCACATGGGAACCAGTAAATCCACAAATCATAGTTTAGTATGTTTACAGTCATATTAAAAAGAAAAACGTTGAGCTCATACCTTCATGAGAAGTTACTGAGCAGTAGAACTGCTAGTTCAGTGTTCAATGTTAGTTTATGACAAGATCAACACTTTATGTTGATGTTGAGTCCAAGTCAAAGTTAAATAAACATGTTCAGCTGAGGGTGCCGAGCTGCATTTCAGCAGGACTCTACAAACCAGCTTCTTCTTTGACATAATTATTTAGTCACAATTATACAACTAATACATATTTGCACTGTGAGCTATAGCCTTAACAGAAGCCAACATTTAACACCAAAGCTATAGAAATGCAGCCATGAATGGACCCAGAAACCTTTTTTAATATTAACCCCTCCACAACCCAGAAATACAAACAACATCATCCTCAACATTCCCGAGGCATACCTTGTTTCCGGCTGAGTTTGGCATAACCAGCTCCATTTCCTCGGCTGTATAGAGACGAACCGGTGAAGGAGCTGTATGGAAGAGGAGTGGCCAAGCTGTCCTCACACTTCCCTGTACCTGAAACAGAAGCCCACAGATGTTTCCTCCAATGCTAACAACAGGTCAACGTTTTACAGTGTGCTGTACTTCTACATAGCATCCTCACCATATCAGCATGTCACAATCTTATTGTGAGAACATTAGCTGCTGAATTTAGTCCAAAGCAAAAAGACCTTCCCACAGTTGTGTGACTGACTGACATCTGTTAGTTTTGTTGAGCATGTACAGTGATGGTGTGTGACAGGACTGTGTGGTTGATCCAAGACACGGAAACAGCAACACGAACTCACAGCGGTTGTCTGCAGCTGCTCGCCTGAGTTTTCAGGGAGTCGGATTAACACTGTAAATATTCATAACTAAACATAATCCGCTCTTCATGTTGATAACAAAGTTAGCTTTGAGGACTTTATTTTACACTCTAATGAGAACTGATTGATGTGTCTTAATACCCAACAGACAAACTGTAGTCAAACACCAAAATCCATCATTTGGACATTTTGTTCCACTTGTACAAACAACGAATGTTCTCGTCCAAATGTTTATCAAACAATTGAAAGCTGACTGAACCCACTCGTTTGTGGCAGCCCTAGTTAACATGACATCGCCAACAACATTAACTCATCTATAGAACTGACACTGGGAGGTTAGGAGGAGTGTGAGGCTGATGCTGCTGATCTCAGCTCTGTGAACATTTTGATGGAAACTGATGAAACTGGGTGTGATGACACGGTAACAACAAAAAGATGTTTAATGACTGCGTCTGAGATGATCTGATTAGAGTTTAGAGTGTTTAGAGCTCCAGTGATAACATTTGGTGAAACTACACACTATCTGCTATCAGAGGAAAAGAGCAGAAATACTCAGCACAGAAATATATCTGATGTATAACACGTGTGTCTGAAACGCAGTGACCGAAGCACATCACACAGTACTCTCACAAATCAAAATCATCAAAAAACACTTTATCAATCCTACAGGAAATGGTGTAAAAACACACACACAGCTCTGAACTGTTCCTGGTGCGTGCGTGTGTGTGTGTGTGTGTGTGTGTGTGTGTGTGTGTGTGTGTGTGTGTGTGTGTGTGTGTGTGTGTGTGTGTGTGTGTGTGTGTGTGTGAGTGTGTGAGAGAGAGAAAGAGAGAGACAGGTGCTGAGCATAGTGATGAGCTTCCTCATATGCATTACAAAACAACAAGCCTCGCATGCATTAAGCAGCATAAAGGAACAAGACAAACACGACGTCATCAGCAGACGACCTGAAATCAGCCTCTCCACCTACACCTGATCTTTCTGGCAACAGCACTCAGTACTTCTGAGCTCCTGCTGCAAAACCACAATGATGATATTCCTAAAAATCCAGTCTAACTGCTTTTGTAATCACATCGAATAATAAACAGAGTGGTTTCTGGTTGATCTAGGGTCTAATTTAGTTTCCCGTGTGATGACAGTGCTGCTGCTTGCTGACCAGCCTGCTGTTCACCCGACCACTGAACAACCTCCATCCATCCTTTTGTTCTTCATCATCATTTTTAATATGCAAATGCCAGAAAACTGTGAATGATTTCTGATGTTTTTTCTGTTTCTGCACTGAACTAAAGTCTAAACCAAAACTGCTGCTTTGTTGTAGTTTTACATGAGGGATAAAGAATGAAACCAGAAAACTGTACTGGGGCCATTTCCCTTTGAATCAGCACAATTTGTCAACCGACGTCATCAAGACAAACATCTGGCTCACTTTAAATCAAATATTCTTCACCAACTTTTGACCATATAATTTTTAACCTGCTGTTGTGAAGTGATGAACATCGATGCTCCAATCATGGCTGACAAGGTCAAAAATGTTGACTCAGCGGACTTTTTTTAAATGGAAACAAAACTAAATGCATGAACTTAAACAGTTATTTGAGCATAGACAGGAAAACCCAGCAACCTCAGCAATGACCTAAAACACAGTTTTAAAAATAACATGTAGGGAAAATTAGCCAAAAAAAGCAACAAAAATATTTGCTGAAAGGCCGTCAGCAAATTTATTTTGACATGATTATAAAGGCTGAAACAGTCTGGGTGTTTCACTGGCTCCAGAAATGAAAAACAGATACAAACATATATTTAGGAATGCATGTACGTACAAAGAAACATATTAGAGTTCAGAATCACCAAACACCCCACGGTACTGTGTTATCACCACACTGTGTTATCACCGTACAATATTATTGTGATTCTTTACATTTTCAATACGCTGAGTACTGCATTTCAGATTACGTCCTCTAAGTTAAACTGTTAGTTTTCTTACTGCACATTCAGACTATCAATCACAGAAACACTGTCACTAAAAGCCAACATAAATGTTGCCATAATACAGAGTCAAGCTGCTACTTCTGCTTTAAGTTTGTGATTAACTGGGGTAAAGTTGGCAATTACAGGCAATCAGTTTCTGATAAAACACCAATAAACTGTGATAAGTCATCAAAAATCATGTGTTACTGTCTGCTTAGACATAAATTCACATTTAACTATTAAATCTGCACTCAGCAAACGTCCTAATTTATACAAATACCAAATAAAGTAACATGTTACCAACCAAAATACAACCAGCTGGTAGCAAGCTGAGCGCACTCTTGTAGATGGTAAATGGCCTGTATTTGTATAGCGCTTTACTAGTCCCTAAGGACCCCAAAGTGCTTTACACATCCAGTTATCCACACATTCACACACTGGTGATGGCAGCTACATTGTAGCCACAGCCACCCTGGGGCGCACTGACAGAGGTGAGGCTGCTGGACACTGGCGCCACCGGGCCCTCTGACCACCACCAGTAGGGTGAAGTGTCTTGCCCAAGGACACAACGACCGAGACTGTCCAAGCCGGGGCTCGAACTGGCAACCTTCCGATTACAAGGCGAACTCCCAACTCTTGAGCCACGATCGCCCCACTTGTAGAGAACAAGTTCCCAAGCATTAAACACCTCGAGGCGACTGTTGTGATCAGGTGCTACATAAATAAAAATGAATTCAGCTGAATAGTTCAGTTCCTCAGACTCGTTAGTCTGGTGGCCTATCGATTCTACGTACCAGTTCCAGCTGCACTTGCACTACAATCAGATGATTTTAGTTCATGGTGGTGGAAAACAGTCTACAGTCTGCAGCATGGATATGGCCGTTACTTTTATTTTTGTTGGGCAAAAAGGCAAAGGTGCAAGTAGGGCTGGGCCATATCATACCGTTCACGGTAATACCGGTATAATGTTGGGCAACGATAAGAAAATGAAATATCGCGATAGAATATGGGTAAAATGCGCATGCACAGTGCCTTTGTTTTCATACGCACATGGCGGAAAAAGCATGGAGACGGAGAATGAGAAGGGCGAAAGCAGATTGTTGAATGAAACGGATGAACCAGAACTGGTTTGTAAAAATGCTGCAACGTCAGTGGTGTGGAACTGGTTTAGCTTTCGTCCGTCAGATACGCAACAAAGCACTATTTTTGGTAGAGCATGCTAGCGGCCGTCGTTATTACCGTGTTTTTGGAAAATACGGCACACTTAAAATCAATCCTTTGATTTTTCGACAGTGCCCCTTATAATCCCGTGTGCCTTATGTATGAACTCTGGTTGTGTTTACTGACCTCGAGACGATTTTATGTGCTACACGGCGCTCGAAAATCTGTCAAATGCTTTAGTACGACTTTGCTAAGCTACGAAGCCGCACCGCTTGATGGATTGTTGGAGCATTACGGCTATCGTAGGCAGGAGCCTCGCGGAGTGATACGTACTGTGCTTCAACATAATATTACCTTATTGTGTGTGTATAACCTCTTTTTAAGTTTTGTGGATATTATACACGGTTATGCTGAGGATATGTCGGCCAGTTTCCACTGGAAATGCCTTTTGGTTAAACTGTCAGCAAGGAATTTGCATTTGCACTGTTAAAGTTTATATAACTTTAATGCACATAAAAAACAGCTGCTTGTTTAAGTGAAAATGCATTGATGTTTTTTGTTTGCTTTTTTGCACTAATAAAGTTGTGGAGTTGTAAAGTATTTTGTCTAGTGTCAATTATATCGTCAGTTATGTCGTTATCGCAAATTTTCAAATGTATATCGTGATAAATATTTTTGGTCATATCGCCCTGCTCTAGGTGCGAGTAAAGTGGAAAATGCATCCAGGACAGAAACAGCTGTATTATGGTGATAACACGACTTCAGTTCTTTGCAAAGCAGACACAATGGAGCTAATGAAGACAACCTGGCCAACGCACAGAGCAGGAGATGGCGCTTCTAAAAGAGAAAGCAGACAACCCAAAAAACTGGAGCAGGAGAGCTAATGTTACGATTGCTACATCATCCCCAGGCTTTTTGGGGAGGAACACTTCCAAGCAGCGGTCATCATAGAGAGAGCACACTGCTTGGGAAGAGCGGCGGATGGGGTCCAGCCTATCCTTGTTAAGTTTCTCAACTACAGGGACAAAGTGCTCTGCTTGGCCAGAGACAAAGGGACTGCATACCTGGATACTAACCGAGTCTCCTTTTACCCGGACTACACCATCGAGATGATCACTTTCAACGAGGTGAAGAAAAAACTTTGAGAGAAGAACCTTGAGTACACCAGCACCTATCCTACCAAACTGTGGCTCTGACATTAAATTGTTTCTACTCCATCTGAGGTGGAACCTTTCCTGTCCAGTGTCGAAGAGGCCTACTCTAAACCACTGTTACACATTATGATGTAAACGTTAAAATGAGTAGCTATCAGCTGCGCCTTAAATGTCTAAACACTGTTTTGTTATATGCAACAACTGGTTATCATGCATGCTACTTTTTACTACTATTTTCTGTGAACTGGTTTGGTTGTTCCTTTATGAAGCTATGACAGTACTTCTGAACGTTCTGCTGAGGCGCTCAAGTTTAGAGATGGAGTTTTACCTACCTGCGTTTTTTGTCATGGGGAGATTACAGGATGGGTTTTTTCTTTTTTTTTTCCATTTTTTCATTTTGAGGGACTTTTGGGGCACTCTCTCTGTACCATGTTTGACTCTGTAAGTGTTGGAAATCGTAAACATTTGGCAACAAGTTGGGGTTTAGTTAGACTCTGAGCTGCTCTCCTAACCAGGGAAAGATTCATTTGCAGTGTGTAAAATGAACAGGACTGGACGGTTAGACTGTGTTTGATTTAGAGGGAGTAATTCCCCCATCAAAAAGAAGAAAGCATTAACATATCTTAAAAAACCCACCTCACTAATATAGAACATTTAAAATTGTGCAGAGACTGGGTTGGTCATGTTTTTTATTCGTCATTCTCATCCCAAGCTAGAGGTGTGGCTTATTAATAAAAACCATAGATTTCCATTAAATTCAACAGAGAAAGACAAACATGGCAGGTTCATTTTGATAGACTGTGTAATGGACATGAACAGAATAGTACTGGTATCCTTGTATGGCCCAAATTTAGATGACCCACAATTTTTTAATAATTTAATGCAGCAGGCAAAGTCCAAAGTGTTTGGGTGGTGATTACAACCTAGTTTTAAACCCGTCAATGGATCGCTCCATGGAAAACTAGTTTGCTATCCAAATCAGCAACATCTCTAACTCGGGGCTCGAGAGAATTGGGCCTAAGTGATGTTAGCAAAGAATATTCATTTTATTTAACTGTTCCTAATACTTACTGAAGAACTGACATGTCTTTGGCCTCACAGGCACTCCTCTACAATTTCAGATCACAGTCCCATAAAAATGGAATTGAAGCTTTACCAACCTGAGCCTCTTTCTCCTCCTTCTGGGTGGAGATTTAGAGGATATTTGCTAGAAGACCTCGAAATTATTACTTGTATGAATACTAAAACAGACATGTATCCAGAGGTAAACCTAAACACCTCCTCACATTCAAACATATGAGAAGCACTTAAAGCTTATATGAGAGGTCACATTATTTCACGTCTCATATAAAAACAAACATAAAAATGAACAGCCATATGCTTTGGAGTTCCAGGCTTACTGGAACGCTGTGATCACAATGACCTCAGAGCTGTGTGGATGCACTCCCCAAAAAATCCTCCATTCAGTCCGGAGGAAATTAACAGAGTTTGAGTGGACGTGGACTCCCTTTCTGAATTTTCTAACACGACTGGACTGATCAGTGCTACTCTTCGCTGGTTTGTCTACAGCACAGGTGTCAAACTCCAGGCCTCGAGGGCCGCCGTCCTGCTTGTTTTCCGACTAACCTGCCCTTGTAGATTTGGCAAAGCACACCTGATCCAGGTAATCAGCAGTCGGTAGGGCAGGGATATCTCAACAACAAGCAGGATGCTGGTGCTCGAGGACTGGAGTTTGACACCCCGGGTCTACGCTTTTACTTATTTATTTTATTCTATTTTTTGTCTGTGCCTTATTTATTATCTTTTTAAAACAAAAAATAGAATGTCCTGCTGTAAAGCATACTGGATGCAAACCTTTGTTAATTATTGTATGTACTTAATAAAATTAGTAGTGGGAACAGTCCCAGTACAATTATGTGATTCCCATTTTGATACCAAATTAAAATGACTGTCCCAGGTACTTAACCATGATCTTCTTTAAAATCAGTGACATGGTGGTGATAGACCACGAGTGGACGAGACACAGCCTGACATGTTAGCGTGGCTGCTGTAGCCTACTAATGTTACTGTGAGGTAAAACAACAGTTATGTTAGCTTAAGCATTTCTACAACATTAGTCATTCTAAATATTTTGGCCTGTGAACCATATTTGATTTTTACAATAGCCTCAGAGAACACTTGTGTGTATTCCACAGTAACAGAAGGGTAATACTGGAGGTTGCTTGATGTTGAATTGAAACCTGTAATTCTTTGAACAGATGCCAGACTTTCAGGTGCTCTGGTAAACTGGAAGCATTTTCTCTCCCAGTATAAAAAGCATGATAGCACTGGTTGCGTATTGCCCGTTGTTAACCTTTGGTCACTGACTTTGAATGCAACAAACTTTCATACCCAACTCTGCCCTTCCTATCACTGAGCTGGAGCAGAGCTGACTAGCTGTAGTTTTCAGTGTGTATGCTGGGTCCTTATTCTTCTTCTTCACCACCTAAAACAACTGTATGCATGTGCTGCCCCCTTCAGTTCCAGCAGAACTGGAGCCTTGGTAAATATGCTGCTCACAGTACCTTATACTAAATTATCCATCCATTAATTTCTCCCATGTATCCACTTCAGAGTAACTATCATCATGTTATCAGAATTTCTGTGTCAAAATCAATACGGGCTGTGGTCACAGCCCAATAAAAGATCACAGTTCTCTCATATTCAGTTACTCTTATTGGCTCCTTATTAAATCCAGAGTCAAATTATAAAAAGCTCTGATGCCCATAATTTTTGGGTTGGGTCTGCTGCTGGTCTCAAGTGTAGATAAATGGGAAGGTTGTATGAGAATGAGTGTTTGGCTGAAAAACCTGTGCCAAACCAAACATTTGATTGATAACGTCACATGAATACTCTAAACAGATTAATAAGACAATCCATGTTACCAGAACAAGTCAAAAAGCCAGTGGATCATAATGGCATTTAGAGTTTTCTCAACTTTTTCTTTTTTGTCCTGTGTGCATTCATGATGCCTTTCTTCCCCCCTCCATATGTGTTTATTTGTCCCTAATACATGTGATTAGTTCTACCTGCTTTATACTGTGTGGTCTTTGGGGGTCTCCCGATGCTCCTCTTTTCCCTTTCCCATCACTGCCCAGCCAGTCACCGGCTGCAGCAGATGGCTGCCCTTCCCTCAGCCTCATTCTGTTGGAGATCTCTTCCTGTTAAAGGGCTGTTCTTCTTTCCACCCATTCCAGGGCTTTATCTGACTGCTGGTGTTCTCGCGCTTTGCAGGGCTTACCTTTTGCATTAGCAGCTCCATAAACAGAACAGCTGCTGTGATCTTGCGCTAAATAAATACAAGCTGAACTGAGACTCCTGCTATTTTTAGCTCCATCTGTGGAGCATGCATGGATATATTACACAGTCAGAGATGGTGTGCATTTGTCATGCTATTATTCTGATGTGTTGTTGATATTCTGTCTAGAAGTCCACGGTGGACCGAAACACGAGTGTGTCTCCACGCAGAGCTGCTATTTCTACTGAAGCCCAGTCCTTTTACACGTTAGACAGAAATATTGGTACGAGCGTAATTTTCATATGAATGAATGTTTCCAAATTACCCTCGGTTGCTACGGTAGTGTGTGTGCGTGCGTGCGCGCGTGATAGCCTACTTACGGGATGCTGAGGATGCAGCGCTGGAGTTGCTGATGATGTTACAAAAGACGGGCAGCAGTAACAAAGCGCTCCGATGAAACATGTTATCCGCACGGTGAACGAGACGAGCGCAGACAACAAAGCAGGTGCAGGCGGGATCCCGTGCCGCGTTCCCTCCGCTGGGCTGTCTGTTGTTCCAGCGACACACAGCCGACACACGGTTTTCCTTTATTAGCAGCCAGGAGCAATGGTTGTCCGCCCACTGCGTCGTGTACGTCTTTGCTTTCTCTCCTGTCCCATCAATCTGCCCAGTGGCACTCCAGCTGACTTCAAACGACACCCTCCGGTACCAGCCTGTGAGCGGAACGCGACTGTGCTGCGGGCCGGGCCTCGAGCTCCAGGTGCGTGGTCAGACAGTGCGATGGAGGAGCAATCAATACACCGCAGGAGCAATCGATACACCCCCACTCTCCACAATACTTGGTACGGTCTGATATGTACAACAATACAGGGTTCTTTGAAAGGAGGGGGGACAGAGGGGTAACAGAAGGGTCCGCACGCGTCCCGGAGGGAAAACACGAGAGAGGTGTGCAGCCGAGACACAAAGCACAGAAAGGCCTGGAACAAAATATCATCTTCAGTTTATTTTTAACATAAAAACATGGAAATTAGCCTCCACGACAGACTCACACCACAAATTCAGACTAAAAGATACATTAAACACACACAAAAACAAAAGGCCTGAATTAATATATAGAAATGGTTAAGAGTAAAAACAGGCCAGTTTACACCATAGCATACTAGTTTTTATAAAGACCTCAGTGTGCTCACACCACAGATGTGTTCCTGCTCGTGTAAAGAGCAAAGAAATAAACATAATGAAATATTCTTTAGAAATGATAATCACAAAGCAGCTCTTAATGAGGGTTTAAGGATAAATGAATGGATACAACTTCTTTGTCTTATAGTCAAATTTCAGGACTTCATGAAATCCTTTTTACAATATAAGCGCATTTTTGTATGACTTCATGATCAAAAACAAAAAACAAACAAAAAACAGTGTAAAAAAGTATTTACACTTGGTCCATCAGGTTACTCTCACAAAAACAAGATTTAGGGGGAGCTTAATGACGGTACATTTTAAGACACTGTAATCCTTGGCAATGTAACTAAATGACACATTTTCATGTGCAATCTTAGTTAAATGTAGTTATTTTTATGTAATATTATTAACATTGTAACTTAAATAAATAATAATTAAACATAAATAGTTACTAAACCCACTTCTGTTAGTGTTCGTTTCTTTAAGGAAGTACAGGAGAGTGATTATCTTTTAAAAGATTTAATTTGTTTCAGCAGTTGAAATTACAGCGCTGGACTTGATGTGAACCAATGGTCTGCTTCACAAAGAGGATGACCCTGTAAGCGGGTAACACAGTTTTATACCACAACAAGAACAAGTATGATTATGACTGTCTTCTTCTGGGAGACGATGTTGCTGGTCTTGCCATCCTACGAGTGGATCTTCTCCTGCACTTCATCCTCGTCTGACCTCGCCTGCATCTGCTCCTTTTTTGGAAAAAAATAGAGAAAGAAAAAACACCTCCCTAACCTAACCTTGCTATATTAATATTATCTAGCAATTCTCAGCCTGTTGTTCTCTGCTTATTATCCAAGTCTGGGACATTCTGTTCAGACTCTCTTGGCACAGAGAAATATCGCCCTGACTTTAATTAGTTATGATGTTTAAGCATGTTTGCAATTCCCTCTGCAGCTCAACATGTGAGTCTCAATATTCAACTCAATCATAGTGCTGAATTGATGCTTTTGACGCTTATTACACAGAGTTAATAAGCAAAGTTCCAATGTGTATATAAAAATCACAAAAAACCTTTGCTTAATCATTTCATTCCTTACGCACAGTCAGTCAGTTTCTATTCAGTGTGAAATCCAAAGATAAGCCATCTTGAAGTATTTTACATAGTAAGGTTATATGTTAATCTAAGGCTGCTATAGACAGAAACCTAATGATTACATTCAAACAAGCGCTTAGCAACAGTGGGAAGGAAAAGCCCCCTTCTCTGTTCCTCATGTTCCTTTTTATTCCCCTTTTACGGCGGATTTCACAGTTTTTGTGTCTCTGACACTTCGCAAAATGCTTGTTACCGCTTTAATTTCACTTCCCATTGTCTCCCCAGCTGTGACCTGCTGAAAAGAAAATATGGCACCTGAAGACAGCACACTGAAGGAAACGTGGTGGACCAGTCACAGGGCCATGGGCGGTAAAGGCTCATTGATGCATGCGAGTAGCGAGGGCTGGCCTGTGTGGTTTGAGCCAACAAACGAGTTACTATAGCTCAAACTGCCAAAAAGTTAAAGCTGGTTCTTATAGAAAGGTGTCACAGCACACCGTGCACTGCAGAGCTGCTCTAGACCAACCAGGTTGACTATGTTGACCTCTGTCCACCACCAAAAGCACCAACAATGTAAAAGTGAGCATCAGAACTGGACCACAGAGCAATGAAAGAAGTCGGTCTGGTCAGATTGCTTTTTACACTGCATCGATGGCCAGGTGTGTGTATGTCGCTTACCTGGGAACAACTGGCACCAGGATTCACTATGGGAACAAGGCACGCTGGCAGAGGCATTGTGATGTTTTTGGCAGACCTTGGGCCCGTCCCTGGGGTAAATGGTAAATGGACCGGCTCTTATATGCACTATTCTGCTCTACCTGAGCACTCAAAGCACTTTATGCCTCATTCACCCATTCATACAAGCTCCTTTTTCCATAGTTTTTTCCTAGGTATTCTCACATTCATACTGCATTGGAGATTAACTTGAGGTTAGTATCTTGCCCAAAGATATTTGGCTCGCACACTGGGATCGACTCACCATCCTCTGATTAGTAGATGACCTGCTTTACCTCCTGAGCTACAGCTATCCCCCTGGTGGTTGGGTCTAATTGAGTCCATGCATCAATGGGTCAGGGCTGGTTTTTGGGGGGAGACCAACACAATATAAGGCGGGTGGTCATAATGTTATGGCTGATTGGTGTATATTTACTGTATAGTTAGCAGAAAAGTCAGTTGATGCATTACTATATGAATGAAACAATGATATCATCATCATCTGTGAACTGACATAATGATCACTTCCTTTGCTAGCTTCTCTTGATCAGCTATAAGCGACTGAGCAGCCCAAAACATAACTAAATTAAAACTGAGGTCTACTTAAATTCTTTTGTGCTCTTCAAATGCATTGATACATTATTAAGGCTTTTTTTCCCTGTCCTTTCCGGCACTGTAGCATTCACAGTTGTTGTCTGAAGGCCCAATAAATGCCCAACAGGTTTATTTTCCCAAGTAGACCATTAAGCCTTTTGCTATAATGGTCCACTTGATAGTCATATTTCATAGATTTTTTATTAGCATTTATTTTTTATTTTTGAGTTATTATAATCAGAACAGATAAGACCAGGGGATGGAAAAGAAAAAGAAGAAGGAAAGACGAGTTGGGGAGAAAGTGAACAGAAAAAGCCGGTAATCTAACTGTTCGGGAGATCAACCTGAAGGTCGGCCACACAGCCATCCAATATTCCTTAGTTCAGGAGGTCGACCCGAAGATTGAGCCCTCAGGAGTCCATGGCAGAACAGTTCAGGGGGCTGACCTCGGAGCCAGTGGTGACAATGGAGCAGTTGAGGATGTGGAAGATGGCGGCGACAGAGTTCAAGAGGCCGTCCATGACACTGAAGATGCCCAGCCGCTGGCCTGGAAAGTGGCCAGCGACGGTGAGGTGCTAGATGTGGATGTGCGGGCCGAGCAGGACCAGACAAGGCAGGATCAGCCGGTGGTGTAGCAACCACAGGCGAGGTAGCTTGACCAGATGGCAGCATGGCAGTTGCAAGTGATGGAGCAGGTGGTGGCACTGCAGGTGACACTGATGGCTGGATGGACTCCTCGGAACCTACAACAGAGACAGAAGATGGTTGGACGGGCACCTCGGATCCTCCAGCAGGAATGGATGGCTGGAGTGTTTCTCCAGAACCTCCAGTGGAAACATGAGGAGGCTGGATGAGCTCAGCTGATTTCACAACTGATGCAAGTAATTGCTGGCTGGGTCCTCCTAAACCTCCAGCTGAGGCAGGGCCAGCAGGCTGTGCTGATGGCTGAGCTGAAGGTTGCACTGAAGGCTGTAGTGGACCTGGAGTCGGTGGTTGAATCAGATCCTGAACAGGTGGCTGAGCTGAAGCCTGAGGAAAAACAGTCTGTTGAGGCATAATTCCACACTCTGAGAGGGCAGGTGAAAAACAGTCCTTAGTGCCCACAGCTTTTAAACAAGTGTCCATGAAGTAGACAGTCTTAATGATCACAGATCCTGAGCCAGCAGTCTTTGAATTCTCAGAGTCTGAGTCAACAGTCTTAGAGTTTTCAAACCCAGAGTTCATTGTCTCAGACTTAATACGAGTTAAGCTGGCCACGTGAAAGAGACTTACATTGATGCCCGTGGAAATATTTCATAGTGGTACATTGACACACAATCAATGTCAACCTTGGCTTCGATACCATGATAAGAAATAGTTTTTTCAGAACCTAGAGTGGTCTTGGACTGGCTCTTGGTTTCTGAGAAGGCTAATTTAGCAAGACACAAAACATTTTCCACCTGATTGATTCTGAAAACATTGTTCATGAGTTCACAGTTTGGCTCTGGGTTCAGAAGCGAATTGTCCATGGCAGACCAAGAAATGTTAAGTCTGCAGTCTTGTCATGGGTGAGTGTTCCCCTCAGAGTCCAGCCTGTCACAACCCAAATACATATCTTCATCCTTTTTCACAAACATGAGTTCAGAGTAGGGCTGCCACAAACGATTATTCTGATAGTCAACTACTCACCGATTATTTTTGTAATTAGTCGATCATGATCATGATCATGCATCTATTGGACATAAAACGTACAGCTTATTGCACCAGCATGCATCTCCTCTTATGTAACTATCATTAGTGTTTCAGGTATGTGCTAACTAAAAATAAAGACAAGATGATAGTTTATTAAACTTTTAATGAAATTTGCAGATTGTCTCGGTGGAGTTTAATAAACTCAGCCGTCTGCTCCTTGCTATCTAAAATATAACAGGACACCGGAGTAATTTCTCGAGCATCTCACATTTCTGATAATCAGTTCTCTGTTTGACGTTTATTCAGCTGTGTGAAAACTGTAACTTTAATCTCAGCCAAACCGATTTACTCACGAACAAATAAAACACTGAAAAAAGCCAAATAATAATATTTTTAAGTTATGTAAGTGACTTACAGTCAGGTCCATAAATATTGGGACATCGACACAATTCTAACATTTTTGGCTCTATACAACACCACAATGGATTCCAAATGAAACGAACAAGATGTGCTTTAACTGCAGACTGTCAGCTTTTATTTGAGGGTATTTACATCCAAATCAGGTGAACAGTATAGGAATTATGACAGTTTGTATATGTGCCTCCCACTTCTCAAGGGACCAAAAGTAATGGGACAATTGGCTTCTCAGCTGTTCCATGGCCAGGTGTGTGTTATTCCCTCATTACCCCAATTACAATGAACAAATAAAAGGTCCAGAGTTCATTTCAAGTGTGCTGTTTGCATTTGGAACCTGTTGCTGTCAACTGCCAGGATGAGATCCAAAGAGCTGTCACTACCAGTGAAGCAAGCCATCATTAGGCTGAAAAAAACAAAACAAACCCATCAGAGAGATAGCAAAAACATCAGGCGTGGCCAAAACAACTGTTTGGAACATTCTCAAAAAGAAGGAACGCACTGGTGAGCTCAGCAACACCAAAAGCAAAAGACTTGCTGAAGACAAAACTGAAGGGAAAATGCCCCAAGAACAAGCAGGAACTGAAGACTGCTGCAGTAGAGGCCTGGCAGAGCATCACCAGGGATGAAAGCCGGCGTCTGGTGATGTCTATGTGTTCCAGACTTCAGGCTGTGATTGACTGTAAAGGATTTGCAACCAAGTATTAAAAAATGAATGTTTGATTTATGGTTCTTATTCTGTCCCATTACTTTTGGTCCCTTGAGAAGTGGGAGGCACATTTGCAAACTGTTGTAATTCCTACACCGTTCACCTGATTTGGATGTAAATACCCTCAAATAAAAGCTGACAGTCTGCAGTTAAAGCATGTCTTGTTCGTTTCATTTGGAATCCATTGTGGTGGTGTATGGAGCCAAAAATGTTAGAATTGTGTCGATGTCCCAATATTTATGGACCTGACTGTATATATCATGTTTAACCTGAGTAGCGAAAGACCGCGGGGGGTTTGAAAATGATGTGCCGGGAGTCCGCTGTTCTCGCCGGCTCTAGTGAGCCTTGAACTCCCGGCTAGCTATCGAGCTGGTGGGTAACAGACGTCTCCGAAAACGTCGGAGCGCTTTTGCAAATATGTGATGTCTTGATAAACCGAGCAGATATTTGAAGTTTACACAGCTACATTCTGTAGTTGCAAACGGAGTTGCAGAATGGTACTGAGAAAGTCACTGTCCATCGGGGGTAGCCCCTCCCATAACCAGGGAAAGACTGACACGCATACCCACATCTGGTGTACTAACCCTTGCCATTCCTCCTTTCCGGAGCTATGCAGTCGATAGTGATTCCACAGCCTGAATAATTTCTCTTTCCTGTGTCACTGGATCTGGGATGGTCAAGTCCTACTGGCACGATCTGTACTGGCAGACTGTGTGGAGGGAGGAAGGGGACCCAAAAGCAGACACTGAGGAAGACTGTGCTAAGGTTGCAAAACAAAAGCGAGCCTTTATTTGGGCTGATACATGAACTACAAAACCAAAAAGTGAGAACTAAGACCAGACTATGACTTTATAACTTTGACTGTGATTCTAACTGTGACTTAAACTGTGAACTAAACTATGATTTTAACTGTGACTATGACTCTAATGTCACGGAGTGGAAAGGGACAAGTTACCTAGGGTTTTTTTTATGGTGCATGTTTTGCTGTGTTCACTTTTTTAATATTTTAATATTGTACAGTGTTTTATTTTTATGGGTTTTATTGCATGTTTTTATGGTATTCATTGGTGACTTGTCCTGGAAAGACTCCGCCCCTCCCTGATTATGAACCTGACACACCTGGGAGGTCCCAGAGGCCAATAAGAGGGCCTGGCAGACCACGGAGATAGAGGCTTGAGAGACAGAGGCATGGGAGACGAGGTGGCAAAAATGGTGGAGTGAACTGTGTCAGGCGGCGGCGGCCGCAAGCCCGGACGGGGGCTGGTAAAGGTTGGCGTGCAGGACGTGGGACAGGAGATGACGCCAGCGAGCAGAGAAGCAGAGGGAGCTGTTCTGCGGCTGGCATAACTGGAGGCCAGATCACAGTGGGGAATCAGTGGCCAGAGGGACAGCGCCCTAACTCCCACGGCGAGACGGGCTGGTGCCGATTGGCGTGCTACAGGAAAGCGGTGGGCAGAGTTAAGAGCTCTGCCCATCCGGGCACCCTGGAGCGGAAACACTGATAGGACGGCGAGGACGCCGCCGGGTTTTCCCTTCTGCTCCGATTGGCTGGATTTTTAACTTTTAGTGACTTTTACGCCGTGGCGGACGCCACTGGACTTTTAATGTTTTTGTTTTATTGATTTTTATTGTGAGTTTTCCCTGGCCAGGGTTGTTTTTAATTCATTTTACATTTTTAACTATTTAAATATAATAAATTATATTTTAGTGATACAGTTTTTTAATTCAGTCTTTTCCCTTGGCTGCTCCACTGCTCCGTCCGTTTTTGAGGAGGGTTTCCCTTCTAGAATAACACCTGTGTTAAATCACAACCACATTCCATCCTTTACACTAACTATGACTGTGACTGCATGGGGGGAGCATAAGTAGACGACCTGACAACTAACAGTAAGAGACACAAGACTTAAATACACAGGAGGGTAATGGAGGGAAGTGAACACACATGGGGAATCAGCTGACACAACTGGCCATAATGACACCACAGGGCAAGTGTAAACGAAGCACATAGAACATGGAAACAAGACTTTCAAAACAAACAGGAAACACGACGAGACGCAGACATCCCACGAACTTGACAACAAGAACCACACAGACATGAAACATGAACCAGGGAGACTTAGTACAGGGGGAGATGATATATAAGGATCTAAAAACCAAAGGACTAAAACGCCAACCTGGACATCGTAGAGATTAACTAGATAAGCTAAACTGAAACTAGAACACAAATGAATAACAAAATACAGTGAAACTCAAAAACACTGTGTCCACATGACAGGGCTGCGGCGCCAGTACTGTGACACTCTGTTGGTTTGAGATCAGCTGACTGATCTGCCTTGAGAAACTCTTTCAGTTTTGCTTTGTGGTTTGGGTTATTATTCATTTGCACTGTAACATGCTGTCTGATCAGATTTGTAGCATTTGGTGTAGACCTCAGAATTCAGTAGGCTGGTTTCACTGGCAGCTATACATGCCATGCCATAACACTGCCTCTAAACTCGTTGACAGATGATGAGGTATGCTTTGGCCATTTCCAGTCATCAGGATACAACTTGTGAGATTATTAAATTATCTTATGCCACGTTATACCCCTAATTAAAGATTGTGAAATTATTATGTACACTGTAAGAAAAAGTCCTAATATAAAAGTATTTTACTGTGTATTTTACAGTTTTGTTCTGTTCTTCTAGAATATCATTAATTTACATAGACTGTGACTTCACATTTCAAATGTAAATTAACGTAAAATCACTGTAATGTAATAAAACATAATTTTCTTGTTTTTTAAATGTATCTGTCTGTACATATGCATATTTAGATTGTTAAAATACATTCACAAATGTATCATAATTTCACAAATATGTGTCCGTTATTTGAAAGATTGAACTGTTAAATTCAAATGTAATGCTATGGAAAAATATATGAAATGATTCTTATAAACTTTTTTAACATCAAATAATTATTACTATTATTTTGGTGCCCCAGCTGCCGGAATATTACTGTTTTTCTAGGATTGTTTTTTTTAACAGTGTAGTTTTAGTTCGCATTCCTGACTTAGAAGAAGGGGATAACTATTACATTTATTAAACTGATTTGTATTACATTAGACGGCTGATTTATTGTGAATGAATGGTATTGTTTTATGATGCATTATACTGCGGAGTTATAAGAAATACTGTTTTCAGAGGATCATGGCCTTATTTGTCTGATTAGAAAAGAACAGAACATACTGCACAGGAAGCCAAAGTAGGCTCACTGAGAGAGAGAAAGCATGTGGATGTTTAGGTTTCATGACTGTGGAAGGGGGGCCAAAGCTATAAGAATGTGAGAAACAGTCAGACACTTCGAGATCTGCTGTGACCCTCTTCATGAACATCTCCCCATCCGGATGGTTAATGCTCAAAAGTGTTGTATGGAATAATGAGAATTGTATGGAATAAAGGGATTTGTTGATTGAGCATTTATACACCGAGTGTTGTTCTTCCTTCAGCCCAAAGATCAAAGAATTGAGATTTCAACAAACTTCATTTTGGTTTCATCTTTCTTTCTTTTTTTTTGAGAACTGTGCAGTTTGCAGATGTTTCCTAAGTCTAATCTGGTCTTCCTGTTCTTGAGTGTAACCGGTGGGTCACACCATGCTGTAAACGCTTTCTATTTCCATCTGTAAAGGTGCCTCTTCATTGTAGGCTCTTACATGATACACAAACCTCCTCTTGTTCTTGACTTGGTCAGATGTTGTGCAGAGGTTTTATTTAATGAATGGAAAATTCTGGAGTCATCCATTGTAGCTGTCTGCCATGGTCATTCAGGGTTTCTGAAGTCGCCGAGTTGGCCAGTGCATAGCTTCCCTGCATTCGTGACTTGGTAAACAAGTCATAGTTTAGGATCCTATATGTGAGGTTGGAACTCACTGCAGACCAAGTCTACCTACCTACCTGCTCAAAAGCATAGCTCAGGGGCTTGTGGCAGTTTACAGTTTTTATTTACAAAGAATCTGTTTAGTACATTTATCTGTTCTTCTTATAACCATTATGAACTACAGTCAGAGTGATACATCACAAAAACGACTGTATAGGTCAGCTTTCTTTCTGCTTGATACTTACTGGGCCTCATTCACTAACATATATACAGAAATGTTCTGCGCAAAGCGAAGATGCAAAATAAGTTCATGAAACTTGCGCAGCATCAAGTTTTGTTCTTATCAGCATGCATATATCAGTGAATCAGGCTAACAATTCTTCTTACACACTTCTGAAAAAGCAGGGATGCTGCAAAATGTAAATGAAAACACAATGCAGTATTTTATTGACAATAGAACATATTAAACATATCAAATATTTCAGAAAAAAACATTTTTGAATTTGATGGCAGGAACACAACTCAAAAAATATATTGTAAAAATGTTATACCCTTCATCTAACATTCATGGCCAATTTGGAATTACTAGTGAATTGCTGCAGGCACAGGGAGAACGTCCAAATGTGGTGGGGCGTGGTCCATGGCGTGGCTGTGGGGGAGGTTGGCGCACCTGAGCGGAATCAGCACATCACTCCTCCCTGCACATAAATGAACTAGGGCCTGTTGTGTTGTTGCTGATGTGGATGTCGAGCTGTGAGCGGAGAGCTGCAGCTGTGGTTTGTACAGCAACCGTGAATAAAGATGTCACTGAATGGTGAATCGTGGTCGTGTCCTGCCCCCTACCTGTCACACCATCCCAGTATCAATGGGCCCCAGCTGGGTTTTTAGCTACGAACCTTCTTGCTGTAAGTGCTGGAGCATACCAGACCCAACCCAGCTCAGTAGATACGGCGTGCTCAGGGTGATGGCCATCCAAATCCTCAGGCCAGTGTTTATGAAAATGACTAACAATATTTGTAACAACACTGACTCATACTATACAGATAACCAAGCCTATTTCATCATTTCAACATGTTACTGCAATACATAGTTATTTTGTCCTGTTGCATGAGGTGATTCACTAGAACATGCGTATGTGACAGGAAGCAACAACCAGATGTTCTGTCAGAAAAGGGAACTAATCTGGTCATTTGCTAAGACTCCCAAAATGGTAAGAAATGTTTCCATAAAAGGACAGAAGGCCGTGAGGAACAGTTTAAATCATCCATACAGTTTATTTAAAAGATACAGATGCATCACAAACATATACATTATGTTACAATACAAGAACAGTCAATATAAAAACCATCAAATCATAAAGCAGAATACAGAAATATGCAGTAGGTGCAGAAGTAGCCAAAACTTCATCATTCAGTAGCTTTAAACTGTTGAAATGCAATCCCAGTTCCAAAAAGGCTGTGTCAAATCAAATAGTTCATTTTGAATTTGATGGCCAATGTCTCAGTTTAAATGTGCAATGTTTTCTGTATTGTGAATAACATATGGGTTTATAACATAACTACATATCGGCCTGGTAATAATACATGTTTCCAGAAGCATCCTGGGTTGATCTTTTCATTCAGCTTTTTGGCTACATCCACATAACACCTACAAACGATTAATACCAACATCACTTTATCCAGCAAACATAGATAGCTGTTAGCTCGCACTTTCTCAAATATATGATCCCACTCTGCTCTGCTGCCTGAAAATCACAAAGCAGTGACTGACCAGACAATCACTTGTTTCATTTCGGCAACACATAATCATAATTCTAAAGCATAACTATGGTAGATATAACTGTAACGTAACACATGAAGTATGCATACCAAAAATAATTTCATAGCTGTTCTTGAATATGAGTCTAATACATGTTATCACAAATAGAAGATTACTGGATGATTTCAGTTAGGCACTCTTGATTTAAACAAGTGACAAACATGAAGCAGGTTTAAAACTTAATCTGACAGAGCGGCGCAGCAGGAAACAAGTATTTTAAGTCAACTAAAGATTATTTATTATCAGGGAAAACTTTTTTTTTTTTTGCAAAAATTGATCATCTGTTGAGAGCCGTGTGGAGTGAAGAGTATTAGATTAAAACGTCAGATTGTCCAGTTATAAAACTTTTCCTCAAACAAAGATTCAGAATATCAAAGTTTCACATGCATTATAATTCAAGGCAATATGTTTTTAAGCAGCCTAATAATTGTATCAGTGTCTGTGGGTATCAAATAAAAGTACACTTCAACAGTATTTCTACAATGTTTATGTATAATAAGAGAAAGATTCGTTGCATATTAGGCTACCTATATGATTTCTTTCTAGTATTTACATATGAACACAAATCTGACAACACAAAGCAAAAATGAAACCAGCCTTCAAAGCGGTCGCCACAGTACACTGGAAGTTTGACTGCTAATCACTTTTTGGTACCTGTTGCAGTTCAAGCTCTGTCTGCTGAGCTTGGGTTGGCAAAGACTCAGCTTTAAAATCACTCTGGGTTCTCAGCTAGCGTTGCATTAGCATGCTGTCTGAGGCGATGATTGAGCCAAAGTTGTGTTAGCAGTATAAAGAGTTTTTTTCTGCCCTAGATGCAGTCTGCACTGTGCTACCACGCAATTATACAAGAAAAATAAATGTCCACATCTCCCAAAAGCTCCAGCATTTTCCTCCACTTGCACATGAACTGAAATCAGTTGTTCAAGTAGGAAGAAGAAAAAAAACATATAAACATAAAACAGATTTTGTTTTTGTATCTGCTTGGTGCACAGATGCCTCTCTGACATCTGTCTGTGAAATGTGCCGTAAAAACCAACTTGTACTTACTTAGATAACTGAAGAACCTTTTTAAGTAACAACATAATTGTAACTAATGGAATTACTGAATTTGCTACAGTAAAATGTTACATTACTGCATTACTGAAAAATGTAATGTAATTACTTTGTAATGCAACACATCGACTGGGCCAGACTGATTTGGTGAGATATGTGCTGCAGGGATATAACAAAATGATTGTAGCAATCATCTCTGACCTTTGCCAGTTACATTGGTGACAGGTGGCCTAAAGAATGCATCAGTGAGAGACCTTACAACAATAGACCAACACACATGTGGGTGTTTAGTACTCATATAAAGAGTGTGGTGTCCGCTGTGACGTTGTCCTGGTGCTCTGGCTATTGAAGCTAATGTGTCTCTTCAAACAAGGAATCTTCTTACCCACCAGCCTTTTGAAGTGGCTCTGAAACTTCTTTCCTAGAAAGGTGTAAAACACAGGACTAATGCAACAATACAAATAGGCTATGTTTCGGGTCACATAAAGTGCAAAGTCTAAGCTTTCTGCGCTAGAACACGATTCTTCAATGGAACTGGAGATCTGTATTGCTCGAAGAAGTATGACGATATTATATGGAGTCCAGCAAGCGAAGAATGTGAAGATGATGACAAATATGAGCTTTATGGCACGGCACTTTTCTTTCATGCGGGTGGACATGATGCGTATGGTGATGCTGATGTAGCAGTACATCACCATGAACAGGGGGAGAAGAAAGAAGAGCAGAAATTGCTGGTAGTAACTGAAAAGACGCCAGCGCTTCATCGTATCATCTGGGAATCCGGACTCCTCGCACATCAGTCCAGTAACAGCATGCTTCCAGACATTTCGAAGAACCAGCTCTTTGAGACTCGCTGCAATACTGATGCACCAAACGATCACAGATGCAATGATAGCATATAGCTTTTTCCTGCTCTTGGCAGCTGCCACTGCATGCACCACTGCTAGGTATCTGTCAAATGTCATAAGTGTAAGGAAGAGGATGGAACTGTAGAAACCAATAAAGTAGGCACTGCTGACCATCTTACATAGGGCATTTCCAAACATCCACTCAGACAGATGGTACGTGGCCCAGAAAGGGAGGCTGGCGGCAAAGAGGATATTGGACAGGACCAAATTCAGGAGGAAGATGTTTGTCACTGTGCTGAGCTTCTCATACTTGTAGATGATGAAGAGGACAAGCCCGTTGCCAAGGTAACTCAAGAGGAAATTGACATAGTAGAAAACTGGGATGAATTTTGCACCAAATTCATTGACACTTTTCTTGTCACAGAGCTGGACAGTTTCACTGACCACGTAGCTTTGGTCAGTCGTCTCTGTGCTGTTAAACAGATCCATAAAGAGACTATATTGGTCATCTCCATCGTCCATGGCTGCGGTTTACCCTGTGGCACAAGAAACATTAAAGACTTGTTTTAGTCAGGAAAAAAAATGCACATAAAACACAAGAAGGAACATTTGATGAGTTTAGGCACCTTGTCCCTTAGTGTGAGACTGTCAGGCAGGGTTCTGCTAAAACATCTCAAAGGATCTCAGGCACAGCATGATGTGCCATTATTCCCATAGCTATATAACTAGCTATGACACTATATTTGTGCACTAATGTAAATCAGTGCACAAGTAATCATTCCAATGTATAACGATTCCTTCGGACACATGTAAAATTCACAATAATAATTGGTTTGTCAGGAGCAATGGGCTCCAAACAAGTTTATTACAACTTCTCACAGGTTGATGAGATTAGCAAATTACTGTATTCTGCTTTTATTTCTATTTCACAGAGCATCCCAACTTTATGCTCTATATTATCAGACACAGTTTGACGGGTACAAAAATGGCCAGGACTATTGAAGATCAATATAAGGCACTCCTTTCAAAGATAAAAGGACAGAGTAGCATTATGAAATAACTAACCCAATCAGTCTTACTCCATCCTGTTGTGTTCATTTGTTTCAAAACTGAGAAGAGAAACTGCTGACTGAAACAAGTCCTGATCCTCTCCACTGGTGTGTAATAGTTCTACCAAAGAAATGACTCATTTTCGGTAAAACAGGCTCATTTACATTTGAACTTTAGAGTAGGCTGTTGTATTTGCAATTTGGCAATCTGGAATAGGCTTTATTCCAGATTGTTACATTAACCAGGCTCATCCCAACATAACGTGATTATTAAAAGTACTCTTTTGCAAAAACAATAAAATATTTATAAATACCTCAGATGTTTAACTTGCCACTGCAGTCTCATCAGACTGCAAACTGAAACTAAATTTCTTCCTCTGAATTTTTTCCAGATTTCATACTGATCCTAACATTTGTCAAACACATTACTTCAATATAATCTGATGCGTGCATGTAAGAGAATCCCAGACAGCGAGTTGGGAGGTAGCAGAGTTATAGTAGACTTGGACCTTGTTGGGATGTTACCCTGTCGATGGTTGTCCTGCTTGCTACATCCATGATAGAACATTCTGTATATACAAGTTATTTACCTTTAAAACATTACAGCTTTATTAGTAAAAAAATAAACGATTTTGGCAGTTTTAAAAAGATGCTATACAACTCTGTTTAAGTACCCACCCACCTATGCACCGTCTGATTAGAGTATCCCAGGAGGCATCATGATTAGATTCCTTTAACTGGGTCTTTTAGTGCAAAGAGCTCTCAGAGGAAAGTCATGAAACAAAATGAGTGTGACTGGTAGTTTGAAAGCTTTGGTTTCTGGGTCAGCCACCTCTCCAAACTCTGCACCAGTTTGCTTATCCACATCACGCTACCTGCTCATCACGAGTGTTGGGCAAGTTACTTTGAAAAAGTAATTAATTATAGTTACTAGTTACTTCTTCAAAAAAGTAACTAAGTTAGTAACTGAGTTACAAGATTCTAAAATACTTGAAAAGTAACTATTGTGTTACTTAAAAAAAAAAAGTTTAACTCTCTGGGGTCCAGGGTATAATTGGCCATTTTTAACTACTTTTAACGTTTCCTCCACATTTCACCTTTAAAAACTATTTACTTTGCCTTGTTTGGTATCATCAGCACAACCTCACGTGTCTGAATTTACAGTTATGTTTTCATTTTGAAATACTGTATTAACACAAATCAGACAGAAAACATAAAATCCAAGTAGAAAAAGTTATATTTTTTTACTGTAACAACCACAAACATGTTTATTAAATCATTTTTCATAACTTTAAATGCAAATATAAATTGTCAATTTTAAAATCCTATGCACAAGATTACTTTTACCCTTTTTTAAAATAACCATTTCAAACTATTTACAGAACAATCAGCTGTTCTTCAATAAGATGTCACACAAATTATTTGTGCCACTCCAATAATTTCTGTCCACTATAAAGGAGAACATCACAGCCTGATACCTGCAGGTCTGACAGCAGCAGGTGTATCACTCCTGTTTCTACCTGGAGACAGCAGTCGCCTCATTGTTCTGACACACAACACAAAACTATCCACAACACTACACACTAACTACACAAGACAACACATTAACTACACACTCCAAACACGCTAAACGTCACAAATCTCTCACATCTCAAAACTCTCTCTCTCTCTCTCTCTCTGTCTCGCCGTCACTCCTAAAACCTCCCCCTCTCCGTAAACCACCAAATGTCATGTTGCCATATCATTTTTGATTGGTCCACATGGTGCATTTTTCCACCAACACGAAAGGTCTGGGTTTTTTGCTCATAAGCTGTCACGGCTCGTAGGATGAGCTGTGTGGAATTGTTAAAGGACCCAAAACGCAGGCACTTCAGATGTGAGGAAGCTTTATAAAGGAGGTGGAAAATACACAAGGCGAGGGTGGCGAAAAACAGAACTGGGTAAACCTAAACTGGGAAAACTAAAGAGCAAACCTGAAATGATAACCAAACGGGAAGAATGACACAGAGACACAGACAGACGCAGGGAAACCACTCAGGATGACGGAGGAGATTGACGCAGACCAGAGAACAAAACACCATATAACGCAGATGAACCAGCAACAGGCAGGAGAACGCACAGGGCTTAAATACACACAGCAGTAATCAAGGGATGGGAGACAGGAGAGGAACACACCCGGGAGAAATCACAGCTGACGAGGCAGGGGAAACGTAAACTGAACACACTCACAAAAGACAAGGACCACAGAGGACTCTGTGTCTGTTAGAGGACCAGGCTCATTGTTAGACACTGAACTTAACAGACAGACTCACGAGCAGACACAGTGACACCATGGACAGACAGAGGGAACATAGGCAGGCATAAAACAAAACTGTAACACACAGCAAACCTACACAAAAGACATAACAGAATAAACAAGAACATAGAATAATATAAAGAAACACAAAACACTGAGTCCTCAGACTCAGGACCATGACAAAAGCAGAGAGTGCTTGCTGCGCTGTCCTTAGTAAACGTGACGAAACTATTGAGGAAAAAACACGCGTATATATTGTTTATCATGACTCTGGTTTACGTGGCCTATCAGCACAATTTATAAACTGGTATATATCACCTTTTTACTTTGTCATCAGTGGTCATGTGATTGGTTTACCACGACTACTTTATTCTTCCTCAGTCAAACAGCAGCACTCATGCGATTGTTTTGCCTCCTTAGCTCCAGGTGTTGTGCCAAAAGGTGATCGTCTGTCCGCGGGAGCGCGCACAGCTGCTTAAAGCTGTAGCGCCCGGATCACTTCCATAGACAGCTCATCAGCTGATGTAAGACGCGGTAAGCTGAACACAGCTTCAACCGTCTGTTTGATGAAAAATAGTAACGCGACCGCACCGCATGTTCTTGTTAGTAACGGTAACGGCGTTGTAACGATAGGAATTAGTTAGATTACTCGTTACTGAAAACGTTACTTGTAACGCCGTTATTCCCATCACTGCTCATCACTCGGGAAGAAGGACAAACACGAGATAAATTGCCTTTGTCACTGAAACACTGTGCCGCTTTTTTATTGCACTAAACTGGAGCTGACTGCATGTAACCCACCACCCGCTATACTGCGTTTAAATCCTCTTATTTCAGTTTCGACCAACTAGGTGGGGTAGTGGGTCCGTTATTAAGCAAACACCACAACCATTCTGGTGTGCGCAGCGGACGGCGAACACACTCTCGACCATAAAACCAGCTTCAGTGTTGGGCTGGGTTTATGGTCCTGCACACACTTCTCCACTGCAGAGAGATTCCCGGGATTGTAACTTCACACACACTCTGTTCCAAAGCATTCACACCAGCTGTTAACTTTAGTGACACAACTAAGCAAAGTGTCTCGCGTGGTCAGAGCCACGTTCTCTCCCAATCACGACACGAACAGGTAAAACCAACGGGATACCGTCACGGATCCGTAGAAAACTCAAACATTATGTCAGTTACTGTCAGAGTTACATATCATGAAATCAGTGATTCACACAATAACAAGTTTTTCTAATGAACCACCTTTGTGACTTATTCTAATCTACATTACATTCAGGTCACATTCACATCACATAACATTAACTGTTAATACCTTATGTTACTGTTGCATTTAAGTCCATGGGAATTATGTGTTTTCCAAAATTCCGATTTGGACTACACACAAAAATATGCAAGATAAGGTAGTGAAAAGATGGTGGAACATTGTAATCCATTTGCATTCTAAGTGCGATTAACAAATCATGTTTGGGCAGGTTTACTGACATGGACTTCAACAGTCAGTCGAGGAGCAAATTTTGTTGTTTTATTTAAAAACTGGTTAATTAAACGCAGCATGATAACTAGTAAAGGTCATCGCTATCCAGATCTTTAAGTTTCTCAATAGCAGAAATCTGCAGGTCTTGCACAAGTAAGTATTCCACGTAATGTTTCCCCTTCATTGAAATGAATAGATTTCAGTATTTTGTCATTTAACCGCAGCAGGCATTAACAGAAACCATGTAGCAGCTTTGATCTTCAGACTGCGATAACATACCAAAAGAAAAGCGACGTGGAGTAATATCACATCTCACTGCTGGTGCAGCCCTCAGTTCAACCTGCTGTGTTCTATTATTATTGCTGGGAGAGTTTACATTAAAACATCGGTACGGTTTTACTTTTATTATTAAGAAAAGTTAAGGGTTGATTTAAAGTTAAAAGTGTATTAAAAGGGTTATATGCCATGAGTTACAGTACTGTGCAAAAGTCTTGAGCCAGCCCTAATTTATTTAAATGTTGCTTTCAAAGAGCCATGGTTTGAAATTGTTTTTAAAAAGTGTTCATCAGCAATGATGTCCGAGCTTTCTGCAGATCCTTCAGAGTTTAGTCACTGGACATCGGGTGTCTTTTCACTCACTTTCAGTCGAGGCTTTGTGTATTGCTATTTTCAGAGGAAGGTTTACACTGAGCGATGAATCATTCACACATAAAAAGACACAAGATATGAACCGGCGCTCCGTCTACACATAACAGACCATTCAAAAAAACAATTTTAAATTGTATCTTTAAGCAATTTGTTACTAGTAACCTGTTGCAAAAACACTTACTTGTGCCCATTACTTTACTTAAATAAAAACAATAAACAGAAACATTTTGATGTGTATAATAAAGTGTGTTTGACCAAACCTTGTTAGTCCCAAAGAGCTATTAGCTAAAAACTGGACATATCTATGACAATGTTAACTCATAAATCAGTTAATACCTGCACAAGCATGCTTACTGTAATCTTGAATGCTATGATTGTTAAAGGAGCATTATCATTATCAGTGTATATTATTTTGATCAGATGTTTTAGTTATGGAAACAGATGTTTCCATAACACAAGTTCCCATGGAAACATCTGTTTCCACAACAGTTGCCTATTTATTCATAAATAGTTATAAACAATAAGCAATAGAATAAGAAAATATCAACACAACAAGTGTGTGTGTTGAATTACACGTCATCATAAAATGTTAATGATATTTTAAACTATATTTAATAACTCGACCTATTACATAAGCAGGTCAGTTTGTAAGCTTCAATCAGGTTACTGTGACTATTAATATCAAAAGTACTTGTAAAACTGTGGTTTTCAGTTTTAAGTACAGCCCTCTGCTTCATTTGACATGATAAAAAAAAACCCTTCATCTTCCCCCTGCATTTATTCTACATCTCATTCTCCAGCTTTGAATATTTAGAGTTAATAAAGAAGTTTTAGTTACATATGAATATTACACCTATTTTTGAAAAAAATATAATCCTTGATTTTAATGTCTTAAAGGCAATCAAACTCACCCGTGGAGAGAGTGCAAAATGGACAACAAGGAACCCAAGAATGCTGAGCCAGTGGAAGATTCACGGCAACTGAACGTGTCAGTGATCAGCGAGTGTTTAAAGGGGATGTCTCAGAGCAGGCCTGCAGAGTGTAGAGTGTGAGGAGAAGAAGAGTGGAATCCAGCAGTCTCTAAATAATCTGATTCACTTTTAAAGAGACAAAAAGAAGACTAATGCAAACAATGATTTTTTTAGACTTCAGTAGTAACTGTATTTATGTTGGCTTTAAACACTTCTGGCAATAACACACACAAAATAATTTATATGTGTGGAAAATTTTGTAATTATCTAAACATCTTGAAGCACAGTTTTAACCTTTAAAAAACTGCCCTAAAGCACAATAGCTAATAAGGACAATGTTAGGTTGCAAAGGTGTAAAATTTCTGTGTAATAATGATAGTTGATCATATCTGATACCACTTCCTTTCTTCTTCCTCTTTGCACACATATTTCAGTTTTGGTTCTCTTTCCAATAATAGGAAAGAGAAGTTAAAGGTAACTTCAGTCATAGGATTGCTGCCACTTTGGAAAGAATAATATCCAAACTAAACGAGAGATCTGAAACTAATGCAATTTGTTGTTTTATTAAGACGTTGTGTGGGGATAAAAGAACCCATGTGATGGGGACAGTCGTGTGTCTATAAAGATGGATAAAGTTTACTGAGCAGGTGGAGAATTCACATCTACAAATATATAGTTTAATACCACAGAACTACAAAGAGCAGTTTGACAGCCACATCAGACAAAACTGATGGGCCAAGAGGAAGCTTAAGAAAGCTGCTGGTGAAATGATTCAGATTTACACCCCCACCCCCCTTCACACACACACACACACACACACACACACACACACACACACACACACACACACACACACACACACACACACACACACACACACACACACACACACACACACACACTTAACAAGAACATATGTGCTTCTTTCCTGGAACTATAAAAAAAAGAAAAGGTGTGAAACAGCTGCTAATTTCCTTGAACAATTATTTCTTTTCATACCTGATATCTGTCCCTGCAGGGACGCCACCCATTAGACTGTCTGCAGAACAACAGACGAATCAAAGTGTTGTTACAGTTGTAGGTAAAACTGATGTTGAAAAAGATATTGTTTATATTTATAAAATGATTATGACTACACTAACTGCTGAGACACATATGTTTCTTTAATTTCAAATGTTTCAATATTATACGTGAAACAATTTAACTACTCGGTAAAGTTTAGTACACAGTCCCAACGGTTGATTCTGCTCATCTGGGCGTTTTCAGTGTTTAGTCATCATCCAGGTGACTTTTTCAGTCTGAGCTGACTGCAGGTTTCAACCTTATAAACAGCACATTTGCACAATGAGTGAAACCAGCTGACTGAATGAACAATGGGCTGTGAGGTCAGTTCCTTTAATTAATTCAATAATTAATAAACATCATCATCATAATAATAATAATAATCAAAGAACACTGATCAATGTCCATGAGTCCCATTCACAGAGAGTTGGGGAATGGCTGCAATCACAGCATTGTAAGATGGTGACAGATGTACCCTTAGGCTCCCTCCTCCATTCAGAGATGGTCTTTCCCTTTTCACGTAAATGGCCTCCTTGACTCCGCCCTCAAACCAGCGTTCCTCCCTGTCCAGGATGTTACATCCTCATCATTGAAAGAGTGTCCACTGGCCTGTAGGTGTAAATAGACTGCAGAGTCCTGGCCTGACGAGGTAGCTCTTCTGTGTTGTAGCCAGAGGTTGTTTGGTTTCCCCGATGTATAAATCCTGACAATTCTCCTGCACTTAACAGCGTACACTATGTTACTCTGTTTGTGTCGGGGGACCCGATCCTTGGGGTGGACCAATTTTTGGCGCAGCGTGTTTTGGGGTTTAAAAGCTACCTGGATAATTGAGCATGCATCATGACATTTAGTACAGAGTCTACCAAAGAAGTATCTATCAATTTCAATTTGTTCTGCAGTGGCAGCAGTGATAGGTACGCCATCTGGTGGGACATGCCCGCACCTCACAAAGGAGGTATCCTTGTCAGATGCCCGAACCACCTCAACTGGCTCCTTTCAGCAGCAGCAGCTCTACTCTGAGCCCCTCACAGATGAACTCCTCACCCCATCTCTAAGGGAGAGGTCAGCCACCCTTCAGAGAAAGCTCATTTCCTCCACTCGTATCCGTGACCTCATTCTTTTGGTCGCTACCAGCTCATGACCACAGGTGAGGGTATGGATGTAATAAATTGGGAGCTTTGCTTTTACGCTTGGCTCACTTTTCACCACGATGGACCGGCACAGTGGCTGCATCACCCATCCATCTATGGATCTCCTGCTCCCCTCACTCATGAAGAAGACCCCAAGATACTTAAACTCCTCCACCTGGGGCAGCCACTCCACCCTTTTCCGGCTGAGGACCGTGGCCTCAGACTTGGAAGTGCTGATTCTCATTCCTGCCGCCTCACACAAACTGTCCCAGTGCGAGCTGGACATAAAAGTAGAGTTTTCAGAATGTCATTGTTTTCATGTTGTCATATAACATATACATCTGATATAGAACACTAATATATAATGAGATGCTAATACCTATGTAATAAGCAGAAGGGGTTACATGAAGAGGATGTGGGATGTATGGAATCTTTGAACCATCTACACTAAAGTCGAAACAACTCGTCGTTCAACATTCAGATGAGGTACAACACACACGCAACAGCAAGAGGAAGCCAGGATGTCAGCTCAGGAAGGAGATCATCAGGTCATCGTGTCATTTATTTTTAAATATAGAAACAGACCAACTTGTCATTAAACTGAACCTTAATGTGTTTTCCAGACCTGAAATTTTAATATGAAGTTATGAACTTTGTTCTTTTTAATATATTGTCTTGTCAGTAAGCTTTTGCAGTCAGAGCCCTATAAATTCTCTACAGGCTCCTCTTGTTCCCAGGTTTCTTTTATCTCTTTATGTATTCATTTCTATTAGTGTTATTTCATCTGTTATAGTTTACGTGCAGTATGACAATGTCTAAGCTGACAGGCAGGAAAAAAGGAAGAACTTCTGCACCTGCACGAAACAACACAGGAAGAACAGAAAACTGTATTTGGTGATGTTCATTCATCCAAGTATTAAACAACAGTTCCTTTACTTAAAATGAATCTGTTCTTTTGTTAAAACTAAAAGTCTGTAGTTGAATCACATGCTGGTTGAAGTAAAATCCACTGTGGCGCTGTGCAGAGACAAAAAAAACTGTGTCACTGTCCTAAAATGTAATGATCTGAGTGTACATGTCCAACCATTTCCATAAAACATTGTCTGAAAATCTTTGTGACAGTAGGAAAAGTATTATGACCAAATAATAATGCATCCACACGCACACAGCTTCAAGCGTTGTTATTTTGGAAATTTGTTATTTTGGAAATTTTGACTGAGACCGAGTGCAAAAATAACAGGATAAAAAGCTGAAGAGAAACCACAGAAAGCCGAGCATGGCAAACATGCATTCTTTATATTGGTGGTTGTGTGTTCGCTCTACATCTGCACAGGAAGCAGAAGGTTATGGTAAAAGTGAAACCACAGCTTTACGTCCTGTTTTATGAATATCATGCCGTTTCCCCTGAACACATACAGACACACACATCTGCAAGTCTGTGTGAAAATTAATTATGGATCATTAGAAACTAATACATTTGTAACATTTATTGATTGGTGCATATTTGTACATTTCTAATGATTTGTGACAGAGGCAGCAGTGAGTGCACAAGTCATCTCAGCTCTGACACCATGTAATCAAAATCAGCTACAACAGTCTGCAGCAGTCCGTGGCACTGACAGAGCTTTTCTTCTTGATGCTTCCCCTAAAAGATGACCATACAATAAATGTGGAGTAAATATAGTTCAAAACATCTTCAGCGCCTGCTTCCTCTAGCAGGCATAGTTGTTTGTTCATAAAGCTGGTCAGTGCCAGCGGCCTATGTCTACCCCGTCTGTGTGCCCTGCTGCGTGGGCTTGTGCTGTAGTTGATGGAGGATTCAGCAGGTCAATGACATTTCCTTCCCTGAGCTTTAGAACTGCTTGCTTCAGATTCCACCTGCAAGGAGTAACAAACACGGGTGAGGAATAGCGACCATCAAGCTTTCACAGCAGTCCCTATAGTTAGCATGCACATCCTGCTTGATTTGTTTTTGACGACGGTTAAAACAATTATGGACAGTTTCACAGTAGTCATCATAAAGTGTGCTGAATAGTGTTCAGCTGCAAATAAGATTCAAGGCCTAGCAACCTCGTAGATGTTATTTCAGCTTTGTTGTGATTTTTGTGGATGTGTGTTTGTGTGGTTTTTAGTGTTAAAGTTGAAACCACGCCTGAGAATACTAATACGGTAAAGGGTTGTTATTCAGTTACAAAGTGAATATAAACTATTCACTGAATGTACCGAAAACAAACTACATATGATTTCTATCAGGACATCAGGTCATAACGCACAGCCCTGAAACACATATGGTCTTTACAATATAAAGTGTCCCAAAATGACTACTGTCAATGTGTAAGCTCAGCACAATACTCTACAATAAAAGCATGTGAAGTGTTACATTAGCTATTCTTTGTAACTGTGATATTTTCAAAAAGAATGATTTTTGCTTTTTTCCATTAGTTATTCATTAATCGAGCATCTTTAGTCAGATTAACTTGAACTGTAACATTTAAATGTAAATACAACTCAAATATAAGCATTATATGCATGATATACTTAAAAGTTTGTCCCTGTTTACTCAGTGAAATGAGGAAGAATCCTTTCATACAGTATGAAACCACCACACACACACACACGTGTACTATGACACCGCGCGCACACACGCACACACACACGTGTACTATGACACCGCGCGCACACGCACACACACACGTGTACTATGACACCGCGCACACACACACGTGTACTATGACACCGCGCACACACACACGTGTACTATGACACCGCGTGCACACACACACACACACGTGTACTATGACACCGCGCGCACACACGCACACACACACACGTGTACTATGACACCGCGCGCACACGCACACACACGTGTACTATGACACCGCGTGCACACACACACACACACACACACACACACACGTGTACTATGACACCGCGCGCACACACACACACACACGCACACACGTGTACTATGACACCGCGCGCACACACACACACACACACGCACACACGTGTACTATGACACCGCGCGCACACACACACACACACACGTGTACTATGACACCGCGCGCACACACACACACACACACACACACACACACACACACACTTCGAGCTCAGGACAAACTGCTGTCCTGGTTATGCAGCAACACCAACACATACACAATAAAATTTCATCTGCTGATCAAGAATGGCAGCGTCTGCATGTCAGTCATGTTGCATGGCACCGTAACTCTGCTCACCTACTGAGCTAAACTGGCGCCCGTCAGTCACATCACTATGTCAAAATAAACTGAATACAAATTCATCATCAGCAGCAGTTCAGTTCTGGCACAACTGTCTCACCTGTTTGTGTTGGGATCTCTCAGTGAAGACGTGTACAGATAGCCTCCGGTTTTAATCCCTGTCACAGGAATCTTTATCTGCAAAGCAATTTACACTCAGTATTCAATATATTCGGAGTTCTTTGCAATATGATTGAGTTTGTGATTTACATTTGCTCACTATGTGGATTCTACACCAATTTTCTATACATCTAAATATTTTTAAAAAGCTACTTGTAAGCAAATACTTTAATTATACGCAGAAGGAAAACCAGTTTAGCTGCCCATGCCAAACTAGAAAAGAAAGAAGTCAGAGATGACAGCATATTGGTTGTCTGTGTTATTGGCACACTTGACCTCCTAAAGGACAGTACCTGTGCAGTGTGCTTATCTACATGGTTGTATCTGTCAGTCAGATGGATGTTGTGGACCTTTAAAGGTGGCGCCCCCAGACTTTCCATGGCAACTGGACATGCCTCCAACTCCAGCAAAGCCAGCCTATGGTAGTCTGACTCAGCAAAGTTCTCTAATTAGACAGCAGACAGAATGATATATGGGAGTGAACAAAACAGGAAGGCTAGAAAATAATACAACATTTGAAAGTATGAATGGAAACAGTTACTCTTTTTACTCAAACCTTAAAGTTAAAATAAGCTTTCACAGTGCACAGACCAAGAATTTAGTACACTTTTAAAAAGGTTCATATGAGGTGAGCAGGACTCGTGGTTTGGCAGGGATGTGATAGGACGAGCAGACAGTTGCTCCTCTCGACTTTTCCACTCCTCATTCTCTTTTATTCAGAACGTAAGCGTCACACTTCTATACTTGTTGTACAGAAGTTAGTTGGTTAGAGAATTAAGAGGATGTCTGTTCCAGTTTTAGTGAAAGCAATGCTAAACTGGTGGCTAGTGTTAATGACCTGGAAAGCTGAAGCAGACGACAGAACATGCAGGTCTGGTGGGTGCAGAGCCCATCGTTCACCTGTCGCTAAGCCAAACTTAGGTCAGAGGCTGTGGCCTGTAATCATTCGCCTTTATCGCTATCAGATAAAGGACCTTCTGATCCGTGAGGCTCGGCGGAGAGGGAAGTTGCAATACCGTTACCAGCAGAGAGAAGGGATGGCTTCGCTCAACCGCTGACGCGAGGGATTATGTGGACAACCTATCCACTGTATTTGTATCATCCTGAGCATCTATGTTATGTTATTAACTACCTCAGTCATGTTATCCTTTGCTGCAGTATGCAGGAGACTAGACTCACAGATGCTGCAGATACCTGGCTGCTATGGTTACGGGAAGACTGTTCAGCAGTGGTTTTAAGTATTTGCTCATGTCAGCACTCTGCATATTTGTATACATACATGCACGTACTGGTACCGCTTTTATTTTACTTTTTTCCTTTCTCACTTTTCAACATTCTGTGTATCTGGTAACATGTTCTGTTCTGATATGGTTGAAGGCACAGCCATATCTAACCAGAAGCTTAAAGGTTTAATTATGAATATATTCTATAGAATATGGGAGCTTGAATTTTTGTTTTCCCTTTCTGAATAAGGTAGGAAGTGTTTTGGTGAGCTCGCTGCTTTTCCTTTTGGCAGCCGTCATGGGGTGGGGGAAAAGTAGTGGGGGTGATTAAAGAGTAGTGGGTATGGAGGGGTGGGAATGATCTGATTCTAATAGTAATGTTTTAGGAGGCCACAGAGGCCTCAGTTGTGTTGGTTTCATTTGTGTTTGCAAGAGAACCTTACCCTATTGTATGTGCATGGTCCTCTATCTGTGCACGAATCTCTGTCGAGGTTGGGTAGAGCTGTAGACTAGTTAGGCGGAATATTAAGGTGTAAACCACCCTGCTAAAAGGAAGAGGATGTTCTCACACATCAAACAGTGCAGGGCAGCAGTGGTTTGTTTTTTTTTTGTATTGTTTAAACAGGAAACACACATTTGAAGGTTGGATAGCACCCATCTTACTGGGGGAGGGGCAGCATTTTCACTCCACTCTTCAGGCCAAAGCCAGAGGTGTTTCAGTCGTTACTGATCCAGATGTGTGCTTTGAAAAACATGAGGTCATTTTTGATACGTTAAACTCTACAATACCAAAGAAATACTTTCTCTTTATTGCCTGATCTGAGCTCTGCTGGTAGGATCCAGTGTTAGACTGACCCTCTCCCAACCACAATAACTAAATCTGCATTGTTTAATAACTGCTTTTTTCCTCATTGTGGCGTACTCCTTTTTCTCATACCTGTCCCAGGACTGATTATTTTCTTATTGATTATAAGTTACTCTCACTAGTCAGTTCCTGTCACTACCAGAGCACAGTGGTGTTGGACCATCTCGTGCCAATCATGAATCACCCCGATGCCCCAAAATACAGAAAACATTAGTGATTTAATTCAACTCTTCTTGCAGACAAGAATTTTCTAAAATTCATGGAAAAACAAATCTGTTTTCCCCAAAACGAATACAACAAATGAGATATTTAGCCTGACAATTTGGGATACACTGAAAGACTTTCTGAGGAGGCAAATAATTTCTTATTCAGCAAACATGAAGAAAAAGACCAACACTGAGTGACTTGAATTAGCTAACCAAATCAAAGAAATACATCAGCTATATCCAAGAATAAAAACAAAAAACACAATTATATAATAAACGGTAATGCTGCAGACTATATTTGACATCCTTTCGACACTCAGTTTAATGTCAGCTTCTAAAGTGTAAGAGTTTGTTCTACATGCATAGATAAAGCCGACAGGATGCTATCCAACCAGCTGAAGGGTATCCAGGCAAAACAGAATGACCAATGGTACTATCACCTCAGATCATGTTAAGAGTAACAACACATCCAGGTCTCTCAATTCTCAACTTTATACCTCTGAGCTTCCACAGGAGAAAACTCTGATGGAGAACTTTTTTTAATGCTTTGAATATCCCCATGCTCTCTTCAAAATGTAAAGAGATTAGAGGAACCTATAACACAGGCGGAAATTAAGATTTCATCAGTTTGGAAAGTCCCCGGGCCAAGATGGATTTCCTGAATTTTTTAAAGCATTCTCAGTACTGCTTTCACCTCAACTATGTGTAGCATTGGCTGACTCCTTTAAATATGGCAAAGTCCCTTCATCGTTCTATGAAGCATGTATGGCTGTTGTTCTAAAGAAAGGTAAAGATCCACTCGAATGCTCATCTTACAGGTCAATCTCCTTACTCATTCTCGATGCCAAGATTTTGGCCAAAGTTTTAGTGCGTAGGCTGGAAATCGTTTTACCATCAATCGTATCTGAAGATCAAACCAGCTTTATTAAAAACCAACATCTGTTTGATATATTATATTCTCCTCGCACAGAGACTCCAGACTGTATCTGCTCCCTGGATACAAAGAAGGCATTTGATTGTGTGGAGTGGGAGTATCTATTCACAAGCTTAGAAAAATTCAAGTTTGGACCCAAATTTAATTTTTGGATAAAATTGCTATATCTCTGCCCTAAACCCTCAATCCTTTCAAACTCCCAGCAGTCACAGCTGTTTAACCTCCAGCGAGGAACCCAGCATGGGTGTCCCCTTAAGCCCGTTACTCTTTGATGTGGATAAAGAACCACTGGCCACGCTACGAAGTTGTGCAGATGTCTCTGGGAACTGGAGGAGAGGAGTCATGCATAAAGTATCCCTGTATGTAGAGGATCACCAGGTCTTCTTGTCATGTGAATCTATACATCCTATTTTCGACATTTTTACTCAGTATGTTTTCAGGATGCAAGCTGAACTTGCACAAAAGTGAACTGAATACACCGTAAAAACTGCAACAGTTACACGCCTTTTTAATTTTATTTTATACACATGGAGGGGCAAACACCCTTGAGTGAAAAACTCTGGTCTCCAAAAGTCTAAGCATAATTTCCAGTATTACTATTGGGCATCTAATATATGCTGGACCATATTTTGGTTTAATTTCCAATTCCTGTTAAAGACACATCTGTCTTGGCAATACTTGGATGGATCTCCACTTTCCTTGGCCTCAAATAAGTTATTTGATAATCCGGTGGTGTGGCACACTGTGAGAATATGGACTCAGATGAAAAAACACTTTGGTGAGACTGACTGTTCTCCTTTGAGTCCAGTCGCACCAAATTATGTTTTTCAACCATCCTTGAGCGATTCCGTGTTTCAGGATTGGTGCAGTAGGGGCATTAGGTGCTTTGTATCTTTTATGAAACTCTCTGAAAAATTCAATCTCCTGTGCACAAATGTTTTCAGAGAACTTCAGATTAGACACTTTCTTCAATCTCAGATGTCGTACTTTCCAGAGACTTAAAGACGGCTGATATGTTCCTATATTTGTATCCATCTCAGAAAGGGTTAATATCTGTTATTTATAACATGCTGGGTTGTCCCTCTTTATTTTTAACTTAAATTTTTTTTACTATGCAAATTTCTGTCAGTGTTCTGCTACTGGAAACTGAATTTCCTGGAGGAACCTACCCGAGGGATTAATAAAGTTTTATCTAAGTACCCTGCGAGGGTCTACTAAAAGATGTGAACAAAGCATTACAGACAATCCCTACTGCAACCATCTCCAAAACGAATCAGCTGATCTAGACCACAGCAGCAGTGATCACTGAGATGCTTGGCTACAAAATGAACAACCACAAGGAGCAGTACCCCCGTATATTAGCATGGAGGGAAGTTCAGGGGAAGCACTGAAAGTTGGCTAAGTGTGATCAAAAAAGGGATACCTAAGAATCTGCCAAGCAAAGACTCACAGCCTTGGTCATCACTTGATAAGGTACTGTCCGAGGTGTACTCTTAGTGGCAGGGGAACAATATGAGAAAAGCTCCACCAAGGCTAGAGATGGAGAAGGGGAGAAGACACAACCTATAACAGCATTGCTCAGTGGCTAGTGGATGTAAGAGCAGACCACAGCAACAGGATCCAGTAACCATCACAGTGCAGACATCCAAGAAGAGGTCTCCAGTATGAAGACTTGGACTGAAGCTGGGTAAATGACTTAAGCTCTCTTCCCTTAAATAGTAGGTTAATTGTGCTGAGACCTTCTGTGATCCAACTTCTGTACCCACTTTCTCAAACAGATGGAGTAATACACTGTATTACTCCAAGCGGCAAATTTTTCTCAAAGTCCCGTTTCTGTTCATGTTTGTTCCAGGAACAGTCGATTAAATGCTTTCTGAGCATCCAAGCTCCACTGCAGGTGTTCTGTGTCTTGCTGCTATTGCACACCGTTACAATGGAGGAGATCGAGGTAATGGTATAGCTGGGCCCTATTCCAGGAAGTAGGCTTAGCTAAAACTCTGAGTTTGTTAAGTCTGTGATAAGGGCTAAGTCAGTTACCAGGGCAACAGAGTCTGTGAACTAAACTTGCTGGCTGGCAGGTTTTCTTCATCAAGCAACTTCTCCCCACCTGCTGACACTCAGATTCATTTTCTCATTCATAAATTTGCTATCAAATCACGCAGCAGAGCAAGTTAATTAGTACAAGTTTTTACAATCAATCAAATCCCAGTTAATCGTTACTTTGCTATTTTTTGTACTTAACATGAACTCTTATTATAATTACATCACAGATCTATTAACTTTAATAAGCAGTCACACTGATGGAAAAATGTTTGTCCCAACTGGAACTGGGAAATGATGTGAATACTTAGTCTGGGTAGTCTATTATCTGGGTAACTAATCTCACAGGACCATCATTAAACTGTGGCTGAATTTCACTTTCTGGCTCTGACATTTTGTCCTTTAAGGTTGCAGCTCAATAATTCAATTTTAAATCAAATGTTCAACTTACTGTGATCAAAGTTCAAGCAGGCTGAATGATGAGCGTGGAAATGATAATAAAATGATATACTGTATATCGTGGTCACCACTGACATGGAATTAAAATGGAGGCTCTGCTCTTTATTTAATCGTTACCATGGTGAACCGCAGTATTGGGGTTCTACTGATGATTGCTTTCCTTCTCTACTCACACATGCACTTAACTGAGGGTGAAAATACTCAGAGTTAATTAACTCTGATCAGCTGCTCTGGAACAGGAAACTCAGGAGCTGCCAGTCTCAGAGTTTAACTTAGCTTTTTTAAAAACTCTGACTTCCTTGAAACTGCGTCCTGGAATTGGGCCCTGCTACCAAAGTGATGGTTTACTTCTGCACCTCATCGTTGGACCATTGTGTGGGTTTGTGTGTAGCCATTTCCCTCATTGCAAGGTTTGTTTCTTGTGAAGGAATTGTTCTCATAACTCTTTCAGTGACATTTCTGGCTCGACTTACCTCCCTTGGAACCCTGGCCAAGTAAGTATTAAAAGTTCATGGTAACAGCTAGTATCACCAAATGAAAAAACCCCAAAAACTGAGTAGAATCAAATCAAGCTGAGCAAGTAGAAAAGAGGTTTTAGTCTCCCCTGCTTCTGCTGCAGTTTGCACCTTCTTTTGTTGAATCCACTTGACTTGATGTTTCTTATTTTTCCACTCCGTTCTCCTCGGCTTAGCTAAATGATGCAGTTTTCTAGCCACTGTCTTCCCACACACACTCCACATGCAGGTGGCATCATTAGTTCCTGAACTAAAACATTCTGTCATAAGCCTGGACGTAGCGTTTTCAGTGAGAGAAACGTTTCGTCACCCATCCAACTCATGCATCAAGACACTGTCATAACAGTTTGTGCCTCAGTGAGTGGGTCTTTGGTATACAGGGTGAGTAACTAAGTTTTATTTATATCACCTTTCAAAATGCAAATCACAAGGAGCTTCAAATCAAATAAAAACATCTAAAAAGGAAATAAACAATAAGACAAAAAATAAAATAAAATGCTGCCCAAATGTTTAAAAAAAGCAGGCTAGTCCCATAAAAGTAGACATATCAGACTGACTACAAATACAGACAAACATAAAGAACCCCATGGCTCTCCAAGGTAATGAGGTAGTGCAGATTCAAATGGGCAGAGGTGACTACCTTCAGAGGGCTGAAGACACAACAGGGAAGATGCAAGTGCAAGAAAAAGGGCCAGGAGCAACACTGCACAGTAATAACAGGTCAGACAAGTGGGACTCCAAGCCAAGGTTTCAAACCACAGCGCAAGACAGCAGGCAGGAAGTGGAAGCAGGCGAACCAACAGTGGAAAGTAGTCCCTCTGAAGGCAGCAGCACGTAAACACACGTAGTGCACCAACAAACGCTAAAGTGAGCAGAAAATATAATATAGAAAGGAAAGAACCAGGGTGGACACAGGCAATCAAGTCGCCAAGAGAAAGGGAAGTGACTGTAACTGCAGGAGCTGGAGAACGACCTCAGCATCATTCTGAAGCATTCAGTGCACGGCCAGGTCGAAGCTAAGCTTAACTTCATGGATGACATGTGCGAAGCAAAGCAGATTTGCAGAGACCAACGAAAGCAGAAGGGTCGTCCAGGGCTGAAAGGAAAGAGGGAGACAGATCAAGCAAATGATGGTGAGGCTGGCAAGAAAAGCGATGAAGGAGCAGAGATCCAGGTCTGAAACTGCTACGATTCTCTTTGTTGAGCTGATGTGGGAGGAGGGTTTGAGGTTGGCAATGAGAGGAAGCAATCCAAGTACTCGACCTGACAGCTGAGTCTTGGGAGGCTAACCGAAATGCTGTAATATGCTCACTGGAAGTCAGGTATCAGGGCTTTGTTGGCTCCTCAACTTCACTCCTCCTCTGCAGTCTACAGGAGCAGCACTGCTGCCAGCCACCAAAAATCTGGCAGCAGAAGCATAAAGCCAGCATGTGGTTGTGGTTGCAGAGATAGCACAAGGTCTGGAGGCTAAACAACAGGGGATATACTGGGGTTAAAGGAGCAAAACATCATTGGCTGGTGGTCCTCAGCTGATGCCACCCATAGATGTTTACTGTGGCTCCCCCAGGCAAAGGCCTTCAAGGGGCACCTGAGCTAAAGGGCATCATTAAAGGTGGGTGAGGCAGAAATGCCTAGCAGGATTTCCACCATCCTGCGTAGTGATGTGAGTTTTTAGCTGCTTTTTGAATGACAATGTGCTCACAGATTGTGGAGTTTCTAAAAGAGGACACCACAACTGCAAAGACTCTGTCACCTTTAGTCTAGATTAGATGAGATTTCACTCCTCAGCTTTATCTTTGTCACTGTCAGTCAACTTAGTTGCTCACATTTGTGTGGAAAGTCTTTACCCAATGAAAAATAGGCAAACAGCACACTTCATTTTGTTTTCATATTTGTCCGGTGAGTTTGCACCAGTAACAGCCATTTTCTGCCCATCCTTTTGTGGCCATGGCCTTTCTGTCATGTCTTATCTGTGACATATCCCGTTTCTTGGTTAATTCCCATGCTTGTGGCAGCTGCTGGTTTTGCTCCAAACATCAGTTTCAGCACAAATTTAATTGATGCAAAAGTTAGATCTGAGCATGCAGTGTCTAACAATTTAAAGATGAAAACTGAACTGGACAGTTCCATCTTGTATTTGTGCATGACTGTATCATGTTCAGAGTCTCTGATGTAGTTTTCGGGTACATTGTGGGTCTCTTACTATCTGTTGGTGGTAAAAATAAGAGTTACAGGCACAGTCTTCATCTTCTCTGAGAAACAAACTGTCAGGTTTTGTGATTCTTACCAGTGTCTCGGTCACCGGTCTGCTAGATCACTTTCACTTTACTGGTGAATGTTGCAACTGTTATTGTGGCTACAACAACAATGCACCCTCTCTGCTTCTTTTCACAATAAAAGTGCAACTGAAATAATCTTTGTAATCAAAACAGAAAGACACTCTCAGCTGCTCCCTTATTCACAGGAGATCGCCACAGCAGGTAGCTGTGCACGTTTGATTTCGCCTTTGTAATGGCCTTCCTGAAGCAGCTGGATCCCTCTCACCATTTCAGGGTAACAGGATGAAAAAAATAGTAAGAAAAGCTACATATGATTTTATCATTTCACCTGAAAAATTCTGCTTCAACTCAGCATATTATATCAAAATCTACCCATTGTTATGGGAAACTGTCATCAATATTAATATGGGTTTTTGAATGTACACTCACTTTAATATTTACATTTTCTTAGAGCTAAAAGGCTCCTCACTTTACTCTGCACATTCATTTTAAGAGGGTTTTCTAATTAGATTAGACAATTCCTTAAAGTAACAAATGATTTTGATAAGGAATACGGCTTCTGGAAAAGTCAGAATATTGGAAAGAGGTTCAGACTTACAGCTGTCAGAGGTCGAGGTAGAAGAGGGTCAGACATTAGAGCAAGAAGGGTTAGGCTTTATCAGCTGAATTCACTCACTGCACACATAATGTGCATAATGTTTACAATTAGTAAAAGTACGTTAACATGCACCTCTCTTTTAAACCCAACTTAAATTATGTTAAACCACCAAAACAGGTGATGACATTCAAACAGTAATTAGATCACCATGTTTCTTTTCTACAAAAGAAAAAAACAACAACAACAACAACAACAACAGCAACAACAAAGAACACAATAAGCAGTCTGAGACATGTAAACGGAAAGCTCATACAGTATATATAATTCGGTCTACCGGTCATTTATACATTCGTCCTGACAAACTCAACCCGCCAATGGAGTGGGGCTGCCCCCCTCACTACGGTTTTCTTCAGATCATCAGGTAAGTAATCCAATAGCGGGCGCCATATATCCAAAAAAATATCATCATTACCACTTAATTTTGCACTCAGTCTTTCCATTGGTAAAACTCTAAAAATTTCTTTATACCACTGAGTTATTGTTGGTGGTTTTTCATTAATCCAATTGAAAAGAATACATTTTCTTGCCAAAAACTATAATTTACATAGTAGTTTATATTTGTTTTTATCTGGGAATTTGTTCAGAATTGGCAGCCCCAATAAATACTGAGCTGGCTCTTTTTGTATTCTGCTTTTAAATATAGCTTTTAATTCTTTTGTTACACAGAGCCAGAATTTTGAGATTTTTGAGCAAGTCCAAAGACAATGCAAGTAGGACCCCACCGCAGATTTACATTTAGTACATTGTGCTGACCTGCTCGGATCAATTTTATTAAAAAAAAATAGGCGTTCTATACTGTCTATGTAAAATTTTATATTGTATTTCTTTAAATCTGTTACTAAGAAATAAAGAATGCACAGATTGTATGCACTCACTCCAGGCATGATCATTACAATGACACTGAAGGTCGCCCTCCCAACTCCTAATCAATTTTCCAATATTATGTTTGTTATAACCTTGTAGTGTATTGTAAAACTGTCTTATAGTACTATTATCTGCATTTAAATGTAAAAAGAAATTTTCCATGGGTCCTAGTTGCATTGTATTGTGCAAAGTATCAAAGCTTGAAGTAATTAGGTGACGAGCCTGTAAAAATGCAAAAAAATCCATTTGATGTATTCCATATTTCTTTTGTACCTGCTCAAAAGACATACAGACATTCCCATCAAACAGATCACCCACCACTCGTATTCCTGCACCAAAACATCTCTGAAATACTGCACTTTTCATTCCCGGTGTAAAGTGCCGATTATTTATAAAAGGTGTTAGATAACTCAGTATAGGATTACTTTCAGTGTATTTGTTCATATCACGCCATGTTTTTAAGTAAGTATCAATCATTACTTTGTTATGTTTTTTAATATATTTACTCACTAGTTCGCTTAGAAGATTGAATGGCGAACATATCCAGGCTTCAAGGGGATTCTCTGTCTCTTTTAGATATGCGTGGATTCATTCATGTATAACTCTACTATGACATGACCAGTTATACAGCAAAATGTTAGGAAAGGCAAGACCCCCTCTATCTTTGGGCAGCTGTAACGTTTTCATACTTAATCTGGGTTTCTTACCCCTCCAAATAAACCTTGACAGATCTTTTTCAATTTCTTTTACAATTTTTTTGGTAAGAGTTATCGGGAGCATTTGTAAAGGATATAAAAGCCGTGGCAACACATTCATTTTAATTAAATTTATTCTTCCCATCCAGGAGACCGGGAGATCCATCCATCTAGAACAGGGGTGTCAAACTCAATTGCACAGGGGGCCAAAACTCAAGGCACACTTTAGGTCGCGGGCCAAACAAGATAAACATTTATTGAACACACTAAAACAATGTTTTTTAAACATAAATATGAATAAAAACAGACAGGAATATTATTCCAGATTAAATAAACTTAAAAAAATAAACTTTAACTTTAAATATTTTGCTCTTTATAAAACTATATCCTGTCAAAATTATGCAAGTTAGAAATATGAACATGCTGCCAAAAACCCCCAGAAAAAATAAATGAAAGCAAACACAAGGTTGGAGCCGCATGTAGACGGAGCTGGGCATTGCTTCAGGAATGGAGCTAATAAACTGTGCGGCCCATTCAGTGTCGTACTTTCCCTTGAGTGTATCATTACACTGCAGCTCCATCTGAATCTGCACAGGTGCAGTTCAGCAAAGTCCGCTGACTTGGTTCAACATTACTTGGCAACAGGGAAAGTGAGGCAGGTTGCACTGGTGCATTTGTGACAGCTTCACTTGAAATGCCTTCACCGCATCATACAGGCCATGTCCATGAACTGACAGATTTCCTTGCTGAGCTCAAAAAGTCTATTGAGAATTTTTATCCCAACTCAGCCAACGGACCTCTGTATGATAAGGAATGTCGGCAAACTCTGAATCTATTTCCCACATAAAAGACTGAAATTGACAGTGATTTAAACTTTTAGCTCAGATAAAATTTACGGTTTGCGTCACGGTGATCATTACATGCTCCATTTTTAGGACTTTACCACACAGCCTTTCCTGGTGTATGATGCAGTGATATGCTGTTAACTCACCGGTACAGTTCTCCTGCATCTTTACTCGCATCCTGCCGACTAGTCCACTTTTTTCACCGCACAACACCGGCGCTCCATCTGTTGTAAGTCCAACAAGTTTGTCCCAGGGCAGTTTCATGTCGGTTACACTTTGACATACGTTTTCAAAAATGTCTTTTCCTGTCGTTGTCCCGTGCATCGATTTAATGTTCAATATTTCCTCTCCACGGATGATGATGACCAGCTGTGCAATGTCCATCATGTCTATACTTTCATCCACAGCAAGAGAGGATGCAATAAAGTTTTTGCTTCTTTCACACAACTGTGTTCTTAAATCAGTGGCCATCTCACAAACCCGATCAGCAACCGTATTTCTCCTCAGGCTCATATTTGCCAAAATCTGCGTTTTGTCTGGACACAAGACGTCGCACAGCTTCATCATGCAGCTCTTCAGAGTGCCGGGCTGATTTGGCTCCTCTGCTACAATAAAACTTGCTTTCACAACAGCTTCACTTTGTGATTTTGCTCTGGTGAAAAAGGTCTGCTGAAATGTCAGATTCTTCTTTAGACTTCTACTTTCTGTAGTTTCTGCTCTGCATTTAGGTTTTTCAGCTTACGTTTTGTCTCGCAGTGCCGTCTTGAATTAAAATCCTTAATTACAGCCACATTAGCTCCACTAATAAGACACACGGGTTTACCAGCAATGTCTGTAAACATATATTCAGTCACCCACTGGCGCTGAAAGGCTCTGCTTTCAGAGTCAACTTTTCTCTCCACCATTGTGAGCGGCTAGCTTCGCAATAACAGAAGTTTGACTTGATTGATGCGGGAATGTTCCCAGTTAGCCTAGCGTTCAGCAAGGAGGCTGCAGCGCTGCATTATGGGATCTGTAGTTTGTATATTATTAGCACCTCACATCGCCGGGCCATGCATAACAATAATAATACATCTATATAAAATGATCTCGCGGGCCAGATATAAATGTACGCCGGGCCGGATGTGGCCCGCGGGCCTTGACTTTGACACATGTGATCTAGAAAGATCGTGTTTGACGCTTTTATGAACTATGTCTATGTTCTGTTTCAACATACTTCTTATATTAGGTGAAATGTGTATCCCCAAGTACTTAAATCCAGAACCCGACCAGGTAAATGGGATATTGCATGTCATAGGCAGATTTCCCAGTGGCATAGCAATAGTTTTGTTCATATTAACCTTATACCCGGACAAATATCCAAAAGTTTCCATAGTAGATAATACAGAGGGTATAGAATCATGGGGATTGGTGACAAACAGCAGAACATCGTCTGCGTATAGTAAAATTTTGAATTCAAATCCTTGAATTTGGTATCCAGATATACTTTGATTATTTCTAATGGCCTCTGCCAGTGGTTCAATTACTAAAGCAAAAATTAATGGGGAAATCGGGTCCCCCTGTCTTGTTGATCTCTGTAAACAGAATTCTGATGATTTAATACCATTTACTACAACACATGCTCTTGGGGTGACATATAACAATCTGATCATGTCTATAAAGCCCCTGCCCAATCCAAATTTCTCCATCACAGCAAACATATAAGTCCACTCAACGTGGTCAAAAGCTTTTTCCGCATCAAGTGATACAACAAGTCCTTGTGTTTTAGTTACATTAGAGTGTTCTATAATATTCAATAATTTTCTCATGTTTGTAATTGATTCTCTATTCTTGATAAAGCCCATCTGATCTGCCTTAATAAGCTTAGGTATATAAGTTTCTAGTCTGCTAGACAATATTTTGGACAAAATTTTGCTGTCAACATTTATTAAACTAATTGGGCGATAGGAAGCACATTGATCAGCTGGTTTGTCCTTCTTATGGAATAACGATATGTTTGCAGAGTACAGTGTATTGGGAAGACTTCCCCTTTTAATAGAGTGCAGATACATATTTAAGAGGGGTATAGCTACTTGATCCTGGAAAACTTTATAGAAGTCTGGACCAAAACCATCTGGGCCAGGGGCTTTCCCTCCTTGAAGAGATTTAATTGCTGTCAGCAACTCTTCTTGTGTTATTTGTTCACCAAGACGAACTCGATCGCCTTCAGACAAAGTTGGTAAATTGAGTTTATGCAAAAAATGTTGGGTATCACTTAATGTGGCTGTATTTTCATATGTGTATAATTGTTTGTAGAAATTTTCCATTAATTTAACCAGTTTATTATTTTCATATTGATTCTGTCCTCTTTCATCTTTTAGTGATGTTATAGCATGGGTTTCTAGTTTCCCAGCAGCCAAACATGCCAATAACCGCCCTGGTTTATCTGCCAACTCAAACAGCCTATGCTTAGCATAGAATATACTGGCCTCTGCTTTTTCAGTCAGAAGTTGATTCAGAGCTGATCTAGTGGCTTCTGTTTTTTTCAGTACGTCAGGTGAAAAATTTATTTTGAGGGAGTGTTCTAAATCTGCTAATTTTTTTTCCAGGTCCATTTGATGTTTTAAAGATTCTTTCTTTTTCGCTATACTGTATGAAATTATAGCGCCACGTAAGTATGCCTTCATTGTCTCCCAAAGGACAGAAGGATTTGTGTTTTCATTATCATTTGTTCGTGAAAAAAAGATCGACTTGTTCTTTTATATAACTCTGAAACATAGAATTATTTAAAAGTGATGGATTTAATCGCCAACTACGTAGAGTTGGGTGAGCTTCAGGAGGTGAAATATTTAAATGAACATCTGCATGATCAGAGAGTATGCGCGTGCCAATATCACATATACTAACTCTGTCAAGGACCTCCCTCGAGACAAGGAAATAATCAATACGGGAGAAACTCTTATGTGGATTAGAATAAAAAGTATAATCTTTTTCACCTGGATGAAGAGTTCTCCAAACGCCTATCAGCTGCAAGTCAGAACACAGCCCCTTGATAGCTTCTCGCTTTTTGGATACCGAGTTGTTGGGTGGTGGATTTTGATCCATTTCTGGGTCTATGCTACAATTAAAACCTCCTGCCAGAACAGTAAATGTTGTCAAATTGACATTTATAAGTTCTGAGTAAAAATTTTCCTGATATACATTCGGAGCATAAATACACCATGATAAATGATCACCATGTTTCTGAACATGTGCATGCATACAAACCGCAGGGTGGTGCTAATTCCTGAAGCCAGCCCAGGTCAGCTGGAGCTGAAAACCTTCTGGAGAATTCACTCTCAGGAGTGCAGCTGAAGTTAACGTCAAGCTGAATTTTTCTACACTCTCAAATGACACATTTCCGAGAGCTACAGTACATGATTGAAGCTGCTGAAATGAAAAGTTTCACTAACTGGAAGCGTCGGCCGAACTGCAAATGAAGCTTCAGAGCTTTTGTACTCACTCTGTAGCAGGTAGTACATTGTGCCGATCCCTCCACCCGTCAGCATGGTGGTGAAGATGGTGAGCTGCTGCAGGTGACTGTTGGAAATCCTCATGCTTGCTTTCTTTCCTGCAAAGAATGATGATGATCTGGTCAGTATACAGAGAGCATCTGTGTTTTAATAAGGAAGTATTCATGATTTGCCATGAATTCTGTGGTAACTACAGGAAACAACCTAAAAGTTTCTGAGAGGCTTAAGTCTTAAACATTTCCAATTTTCTGAAAGAGAAAAAACATGTTTTGCCATTTTTAATAGCAGAAAATATGGTGACCCACTAACCCTCTCTCCTACGCACATACAGTTGAACAAGTACTATTAATATCACCGCCTACATCCAACACAGACAAAGACACATACATGCACATTCCACTCCATATCCAAATAACTGTGAATACATCCAAGTTTGGTTCATGCTTTGATTTTTTCCCTTATTTTCAGTCATATGTATCCTGTGTTTATGGTGGATGCTAAGATTGAACATGTCCAAACCTAGCACAGGTAATCCATATGAGCACAGGGATGTGTGCTTAGCCCCTCCTATATTCCCTGTTCACACACGACTGTGTCGCTAAACATAAGACCAACACCATCATTAAGTTTGCAGATGACATAACCATCAAAGGCCTCATCACAGACAACGATGAGACTGCCTACAGAGAGGAGGTGATGGTGCTGTACGAGTGGTGCCTGGAAATAACCCGTTTCTCAAAACAAGAAAACAAAACTAGAGAAATGATAGTGGACTACCAGAAACGACCAGTCAGGGAACGCCAGCCCATCCACATCAACGGTGTCAAGGTCGAAAGGGTCAGCAACTTCAAATTCCTTGTCACTGAGGATCTCTCCTGGACCCTTCACACAGACACTGCTATCAGGAAAGCTCGCCGGCGACTCTACTTGGCATGAACGCCAACATCACCTCAAATTTCTACAGGTGTGCGATCGAGAGCTTCCTGACGAGCTGCATTACAGTTTGGTACGAAGCTGCTCTGCCAGCAGCCGGAAATCACTCCAGAGGGTGAAAGCAGAAGAGCACATCACTGGCATGAGGCCTCCTGCCATTCGGGACATTTATCTTCAACGGTGCCTCCGTAAAGCACACAGCATCATCAAGGACCACATCAGCTGTTCTCCTTGTTACCACCTGGCAGACGTTACAGGAGTCTGTCTGCTCGGACTACAAGACTCAAAAACAGATTTTACCACCAAGTCGACACCTCAACCACAACACTTCACAGGATGCACACAGCTGTCCTGCAGTTTCACAGGTACATAATACACTCTGCACTGGTCACCCCATTTTTATTTTTTTTGTTAGTATTTAAATAAAAATAAAAACCCTTACTTTTACTGACCCCTAACCCTTACTATACTGCTGAGTGACTCTTCTGCTCATCAAATACATTTTGAGCCTGTGCTAACTTGCATATGACAAATAAAACTGAAACTGATGAGCCAAAATGTTAGGCTCAGCCTGGCAGCATTATATCAGCGCAAGTGGATCTCCCTAAAATGGTCAGACTGAGGATGAAATCAATGGCTGCACCACTATAATAAGGAAGTTTAACTGCAGCTGAGAGTCTCTGTTTAGCTGACATGCAGAGGCCTTAGAAGGTTCAACTCACCGAGAGAGTTTTTCACAAGACAAACTATCTACATAAGAAACAAGTAAGTAAGTATAGCTAAGTACACAGGGTTTTGAAAAGTAACACTTTTCTTTTTTAAATATAATTTTGCTTCTTGAGGAAGGGAAACAAGGAGAAAGGGCTGAGGTGTGCCGAATTAAAGGAAACTGGACTGACTGAATGGTTCGTTTAAAAGTGACATTTTTGGTTCCGATTGTTGTCAGTATGTCAGGAGAGCACGGAGATCAAAACAGTTTCAATCTTATCAACATTGATGGAATTCTGAATGCAGAAGAGAACCATGGAATTTTAATTTGACAGGTAACAGCTTCACTGTTGGTGCGGTGTTTTTGGAGTGATACGCACGCTTTTGACCTGCAAACATGTGTGTTAGGCGTCCAAAGAGTTACATTTTTGACCAGAATGTATTCTATAGTACATGTTGAGAGAGCTCATTGGGTTTTACCTGTTGTGGGATGTTTCTTGTATTAAACCTTGTTAGTGAGACAGTCTTCATAGGCCACCAGTTGGGACTGAACCGGCTGATATTAATTTGGAAGATTGCTTTCTAATTACTGATAGATTTAAGATGGCGTCATGACTTTTCGCGCCTCAGTTTCTTTGTATGTTCAATACTTTTTCCCTGCGTCGTTTCTCATTATTGCACAAAACTTAAGAACATCTACGGTTTGATTTCGTTACATGTGTGGACTGAATGGGTTGCACCAGCATCTGGTCTATCACTGGTTACAAATACTGTTAACATTGCACTACCTCAGTTGTTTAAGTGCATGAGTGAAACACGCAGCGCTGCAACAGGTCCTCCAATAATCCGTTAGAATGAAAAGAAAGTGTAAAGGAAAAGAGCTCTAACAGTAGCACTGTTGTTGCTGCGCGGACTGCTGATCGTTATTGAGGGCAGAGCGATAAGCACCGATGTGTCACTGAAGTACACAAGGCAGGCAGACGTGTTCTGTGTATACAAGGTCCCAGCAAGAGTAATGCTTTAACTGCCCAGTTTGCTGAAACACATGCAGCCGCAAACACCGCGCATTCACTGCATGTCAGGGTTATCTTCTATAGATGTCGTTGCTCACAATGATATTTAAATAGCTAAGGTGCGACACAGTTCAAGCGCTGCATCCTTGGATACAACTATAACACCACACGCCGGCCACACATCTACACAAACACTCACCTTGCGTTACGGTGGACCACTGTATTCTCTCTACATCCGGTAACGTCACAAAACCCGTAGCCAATCGGTTGGGGGTGCGCTTTATCAAACAGCCGGTTGCGCCCGTTGTCGCTTGTTCGCGCAGAGGGTGTTTATCGAAATGTGATATTAGATCCTGTCGGGCATGGTTCAGTGAGACTCGCTGCAGCTGGAAGCCTTCCTTTACTGCAGTACTACATGGGACCTGTTTATGGTGGTTCATCAGCAGCACAGCACGTCTCACCACCGTCGCTCTGGCCTCATAAATGCCCTGCATCACCCTCACATGTCACGCCTGACTTCTTCATAGTGATGTGCGGATCGATACTGAAATATCAATTCCTCCGATACCAGTCATTTATGTTCTAGAATCGATTCTCATATTAAAATATTGATATTTTAGTAATTTAGGATAGGTTTGTAGTTTATCATTAACAGGAACACAGTGGAAAGAAACTATATCATTCGGATTGTCTACGTTCGAAGGAACTACTTCCTCTTCCGCCTTTTTATAGTCATGTGCGAAATACGGCAGTATACATGTGTCGCAGCCCCTGTGCGCACTCACAACAATGGCTGAGCGTAAACGGAGTCATGTGTGGACGTATTTTACCTCCACAAACAGCCGAGACGCGGTTATCGTCGATACCACCCTGAATTTTACTTGGTATCGGATCGGAAAGGAAGTCGGTGGTATCGCACATCACTACTTCTTCATGTAGTGCCGCAGCTCCACTCTCTGCTTTATCATCTGATTCATCTGATTTCTTATGGGGTTAAAAAGAAGCCAGTTTAAAATGAAACTAAAAAAAAATATTGGCATTGAAAAATAATATTGTAAGTGAAATAAACAGAAACATTTTGTATTGAAAGTGAAAAAAAATACTCATTGAAACTCTAAATATAAACATTAAAACAAATAATTCCCAACCAAGTCACCCTTTTTTTCCACCGCTTGTGTCCGCCATCTTGTTCTTGGTCACTACAGAAAGCTCGTGACCACAGGTGAGGGTAAGGATGCAGACTGGTTTGTAAACTGAGAGCTTAGCTTTCACATCAGCTCTCTCTTCACAATGGAACGGGACAGCGTGTAGACCAGTATAATGGATTAGAGTGAAAATGTGCTAGAGACAAATGTAAGTGAAGCAGAATTACAGAAACTGAATGAAACTGTCACGAGGGCTGAACCACTTCACCTTAGAAACTTAGCACTGATGTCGGCCCCACCAACCTTCTCAACCAATCCAACGTAGTTCAAAAGTTCAAAAGTTGTCACGGGGTGGAAATGGACAAGTTACTTTGGATTTTATTGTGCATGTTTTGCTGTGTTTTACTTCCTTTTAATATTTTAATATTGTACAGTGTTTTATTTTTATGAGTTTTATTGCATGTTTTTTGGTATTTATTGGTGACTTGTCCGGAAAGACTCCGCCCCTCCCCAATTATGAACCTTCTACACCTGCGAGTTCCCATTGGCCAATAACGGTGTGTTCACACCGAACGCGATAGAGGCGGCCAGAGCGTCAGGTTTACATGTAAAGTCAATGGAAAGAGCGCGATGACACGCGATTGCGCGTCCGGCGAAAATTCGGAGGCAGATTTGCGTCGCGAAAACGCCTGAAACGCGCGTCAGTGTAGCGCGTGGGGCGCGTTTGACTCGCGAAAAAAACCACACGCGTGAATTTTTGTGTTGCATTTTGTGCATACGCGCGTTTCGCCTCTACCGCTCGAGTTGGAAAATCTGAACTCCAGCGTCAAATCGCGCCGCGACAACCAATCAGGAGCCTGGTGACGTGGCTGTAACCTAGGTCAAAGGGGCAGATTCAGCCAAAGCCCTTCATTCTTCAATGGAGGGAAGGCTAATCAACGCCATAGCAAACAACCCGGAGCTGTACGACACCAGCTGCTTTGTGTACCGAGACAGGAATATAAAGGACCGAGCTTGGAGGAAGAAATGTGAAGAGATCGGGCAACCTGGTAAGTTCATTCATTTCTCTTTTTACATTTTTCACTGACCCAAGGAAGCCGCACAAAAGCTAGCAAGCCACCGCTATTTTCCCACTGATGTACAAATACCGTTCTGCTTTTATGCATGTTGTCATATAGGAATATATTTTGTTTATTAATAAACAGCACACAGTGGTCCCGCTCATCCGTCACTGCCTCGCTTTTTCGCTGATTTCTTTTTATTTTTTTTGCACAGTACAGCATTGCATTCTGCAGCCTGATTGACAAATCTTCTCCGTGTCGTGTCTCCTGCGCTTGTCAAATTTATCATGTTTTGTTTTGATAACCATCACATCCAATAGATAAAACAGCACAAAAACACCCATAACTATGACCCTCATTCGGAAATAGACACCTGCACCGCGAGGGAAAAAGATGCACAAAAGTGGCAGGCAGACGAAGACAAAACACGGCATAATAATACTTTTACGTTTTGTAATCTACAAAGGTTTGCACTTTGAGAATCAACTTGTGAGAACTGTGACTAATGTTCATGTGTGTGGGGAAAAAAGTGTATAAAGTGCGTGGCGAGGGGCTAGTTATTCTGACAACCCCTGCTGCAATAAATGAGGGACCACTGTATATACTTTCTCTATGACTATTGTTTAAAACCTGTTAACATTTAATATTGTCTTGATAGAACCAGCTGATTCTGCAGCAGAGCATCCCCTGTTGCTTCTCCTGGCTCCCCAGTCCCTGAGCTCCTGCTGCTGCACCCACAGGTATGTAATTGTAGCATCAGATGTACAGCACGCACTGATAGCTTTTTACTCGGTGGGATTCCCTTGTGATCACCTTTACTAAATATCTACAACTAATCTGATTATATCCTGTTGTTGTTTTTTTTTCAATGTTGAAATGAAAATCTAGCATCAGCCTTCTCATTTCTTTGTGTTTTGTGCTGTTTTACAGGCCCAGAGAGGAGGACAGCTCCGAGGCAGATGAGGGACTGGTCCCAGGACGGTCCATCGGCGGTGGAGCTGGCCATCCTGGTGTCCCTGAAGAGGCCACGCCAGTCTCCAACGGAGCATTTCCTCCTCAGCCTTGTTCCTGCTCTGGAGAGCAGCTGGGTCCTTTTTATTCCTGTCTCTCTGTAAATACTTATATTTTATATATTTATGTTTAATGTTTTTCTGTTTGAGAATTTTAATATTATTTCAAATAAATTTTTATAATGACTAATGTCTCAGTTCTACTACACAGCAAATGTTGGCACACGACTTGACACATGTAGAATTTATTTCATATTATACTAATGACAAAATATACTAATACAGTGGGATGCAAAAGTTTGGGCAACCTTGATAATAGCCAGTATTTTCCTGTATAAATCGTTGGTTGTTACAATAAAAAATGTCAGTTAAATATCATATAGGAGACACACACAGTGATATTTGAGAAGTGAAAAGAAGTTTACTGGAATTACAAAAAGTGTGCAATAATTGTTTAAACAAAATCAAGCAGGTGCATAAATTTGGGCACCACAAAAAAAGACATGAAATAAATATTTAGTGTATATCAATGTGTGTGTCTCCTATATGATATATGGGGTGCCTTTGTCTGGACATGCTTCCCATCCAGAGCTCCACAGCAGAGAGGGAAGTTCCAGCGCTCCTGGAATCCCTCTGTGATGGACCGCCAGTCTCCAGGTGAAGGCACAGCCATGAAGTCGTCCACTAGACAGTCCCAGATGGCCGTCGCTACCTGGGGGGTGATCTGGCACACCGTGGACACACCGACTCTGAAACTGAACGCGATGGTCCTGAAGGAGTCCCCGGTGGCAAGGGACCTGGACAAAATTGTTCAAAATTAGTATTATGTGTACTGCAGTTACAAAATACATTATTCAAATTCCAAAATACTTTTGTGATGTCAGATTTAAATCACAAAACATAAATCTTACATAAAACATTTTGTAATTACAAGGATAATTACATAATATATATTAGATATAATATAAAACAGTCAGTTGTGTTTTGTTTTAACTTTCAAATATCATAATTTGATTGGTAGCAACTTTTACCACTACAGTGAGCCAATGACTTATAATTCCTCAACATGTCAGTCAGGTAGGAATGAAGTAAGACATTAATAGAAATAAAGAGTTGTATGACATGTAGCCCTTTCCTTGCTTAAATCATTGTTAATATTTTTGAAAAATTAACCTGTGATAAGACAGCATATCAAGATAGAATATGCTAGATAGAACCATATAACTAAAGATGAACCAAACTTCACAATTTCATCTAGCTCTCAGTTTTAAGAAAGGCTGGTGACCCCTGTTATAGAGTCTGACAGCTGCGAGGATTATATACAAATATTCAACTTTACCAGAATTAAACCAGGTGTAAATAAAAAAAAGGAGTGAGTATCACTACAAAGATTACCAACAGTGGGCCTCATACCAGTTTGATATCAGCAAACACCGAGAGCATACACTGATAGACACCACAGCCATGCTATCATTGCTAACACTGATAACAGCATAAATCAAATTAAATCGGGACTTGATGAGACCTTTCGAGAATCACTAGAAATATTATAAACAGTCGTCTCCGTACCACAGTTTGCTTTCGGTAAACACTGACGGCATTCACTGTTAGCATACCACATCCATGTTAGCAGTGTATAAACGGATGGTTTAGCATATATTAGCACAGGTATCAATAAAGGACTACCGTATTAAACACTTTTACTAACCTCAGGCAGATGGACAGGCGCTCTGCAGGTGGGATTGAGCGCCTGTAGTTGGTGTCTAGGCGGGCGATTCTGGGACCGACGCGGGACAGCAGCTCCTCAAACTGGGCAAGTGAAAGACAGTGATATCGCTGTCATCACCGTCATCCAGGCGCAGCTCCTGGAGCAAGTGGTGAAACTCACCAAACTGCTCACGCCTCTGGAGGACCGGACCCAGGTACGGCGAGGACGTCCTTAACGCCGCTGCTCTGCTCTCCACAGTAAATAGAGAAGGGAGACTCTCTCTTCAAACGCTAGCTCGACAGCTGCCATCTAGCAATGATACCGTCTGGCACAACTTCCTCCCACATTCCTCCCACATTTCCGGTTCACGCGCGTCAAAATATGCAATTTTGAGGCGCGATGGATTTCTGTTGGACACGCGTCGAGGTGCGAATGTGCACGCGTCAAATTAGGGGCGTTTGGGGCGTTTTCGCTCGCGCCTATCGCGTTCGGTGTGAGGAGGCTCGAGGAGGCTTGAGAGACAGGAGCAGGCATGGCAGACTAGGAGTGGCAAGTGACGGCGGCGCCGGAGTTGGCGTCAGTGCAAGAAGCTGGTGGAGCTTGGCGTCAAGCAGGGGAGGAAGATACAGCGCTAGCGACCAGGGACGGGGAGCGAGCGGTCCGACTGCTGCAGCAACAGGAGGCCAGACTACACGTCTGTGAGGAATTAGAGGCGGCGAGGCGGGCCGGTGCCGATTGGCGGTTACAAAGAAGCGGCGGGCAGAGTTGAGAGCTCTGCCCACCCGGGGTAAGTCTTTGACTTGTCCCCTTTAATGAATGATAGCCGCCTAAAAGAGTAGTGACTGCCGCTGCCTTTCTTCCTTTAGCGCACCGGAGCGCAGAACGCGGAGAGGAAGGCGAGGACGCCGCCGGGTTTCCCTCCTGCACCGCTTCACTGGATTTTTAAATTCTTAATGACTTTTATACCATGGCGATCGCCACTGGACTTTTAATTTTGTGTTTTATTGATTTTTATGGTGTGTTCGCCCCTGGCCAGGGTTGTTATTCATTCTACATTTTTAATTGTTTAAATATAATAAATTATATTTTAGCCTTACAGTTTTTTAATTTGTGTGTACTCCCTTGGCTGCTCCACTGCTCTGTCCGTTTTGAGGAAGGTTTCCCTCCTTTAATAACACTGTGCAAAAAAAAAATCACCTTCCCTCCGTTACACAATCACAATTACATTCATATTTACATAAGTTGAAGCTCTAAATGAGTACCCAGTTTTGCTTCTCTGTAAACTATCTGCATTTTGATAACAGATAATGAACTGGGAAATAATTATTCATGTTCCAGATGACTTTGTCTTAATAAATGCTCACTTAACCTGCTGTTATCTCTTTGATCCAGCTGGCAGGGATATCGATGTCATTACTTTGTACATGCTTAAAAGCCATTTCTCAGCATTTCATGTTACTTAGACCATAAAACATTGCAGTGAGTGCCTTTAGACGTCCTGCCAACTCTCTCTCCATTTGTTCTTCAAAGACTTGAACGGTAAGTCCAGTTCTTTTATTTCCTGGCCTTATTTCTTCTCCACCCATCTTTTTCTTGCCCATGTATCGTTTTAATGTCATCCTGCATATGTTCATCTTCCTTGCCACCTGACAAACCGACTTCCCCTTCTTCACCTTGTTCACTGCATATATGTATGTGTTATGAGAGTGTGAGTAATGTGAATGTCTAAGTTGTGAGATAAAATTGAGGCAGAGGCAGCCAGAAGGGGACAGAGGGGGGGGATGCCTCCTCTGCACCCTGGTGACACACCCCTACCCCAAGGCCCTGCATGTGTGGGTAATTGTGGTGGAGCAGGAAGAGGGAGGCAGCTGGAGATGGGGAGGGAAGAAAGGGAGGGGCAAGTGACCCCTCCCTGGGGCCAGCTCCCCCGCTGACCCCAGTAGGCACCCCCATGCTCTGCAACCCGCCAGGGAAAGGGGGCCCAGGCCCATCCGGACCAGGGCTCAGTGCAGCAGCGCCGCCCGGCCCCACAGAGCCCGGGACAGCCTACCCGACCCCACTACAGAGAAAACTGCACCCACCCCATCATCCACTCATCTTCCAGACTACACAAGACAATAGACGCCCAGGCTGAGATCTTCCTCCACCTCTCCTATATCTCCCCCTCCTGCAGAGAGAATTCCTGAGGAGAGGAAAGCTCCTGCAAGATGTGACAACCTCCCCCACCAGTTAAAGAGTCCCCCAGGTGGCTCGATGCACCGGCGCCCTGCGCCAGGACTGGGCCCCCATATACCCACCCGCCCACAACCCCAGCAACACACCAACCAGGACCCGAGCCCCCGAGGCCCGGCCAGGGCCCCAGCCCAGTGACGGAGCGCCCCCAGAACCTCACGCCCATCCCGGACCCACCCAGGGGCAGCCAGGCTACCAGGTCAGTAACCCACGTCCGTCAGCACAGACCCTCCCCTAGCCCCGCTGCACGCAGCCACGAGGAAACCGTCACCTAAGAGCCAACAGAGCCCTTAATTGGCCATGACCGCTACCCCGGGTTGAGCCCCCCAAGGAAGATGCTCCTGGGGAACCCCCCGACGCCCTAAGCCTGTCCCTACCCCCACACCAATCACAACAGTGAAGGTGGGACCAAACTATGACCCCCCACCCCCACTAGGTGATGGAGCTGATCAAAGGAGCCCAGAGCAATTGATCTGATGTGGTGGCAGAGGCTGTATCAAGACTAATGTAATCTAATAGATAATTTCTATACTGGTTAGAATTAAGATTATTTTTATTTTTCCAGTTCATGAGGACTGTTTTCTTGGCTATGCATAGGGCAGTGAAAACTATGTGGGCTATATTCTTTTCTGAAGTGACATTATCTAAGCTGCCCAACAAACACACTAAAGGAGAAGTTGGAATGTTACATTTCAGACACTTCGATAAGTCTTCACATATCTCACGCCAAAACTTCTGAACTGGTGGACAGAACCAAAGAGCGTGGATATAATTGTCCGGTGAATTGGTTTGGCAGTGTGAGCAGTTGTTGGTAGACGTAAAGCCCATCTTGAACATCCGATGACCTGTATAGTGCACTCTATGTAGTATTTTCTATTGAATTAATTGAAGACTGGGATTTCTAATTAGATGAAAGGTTTTTAAGCAAATCTGAGACCAGAAGTTTTGGTCTAAGTTAACTGATAAATCCGCTTCCCATTTTGCAATAGGAAGTGATATTGATTCATCTGTTTTAGAAAGCATTCTGTATATTTTGGATAGTAATTTGGGGGTTTTAAGAGTAAGAAATTGAACCACACTTGGTGGTGTTTGTAGTTCAACTTGACCCGGTTTAAATTTCTTTTTTACTATGGATTTAATTTGTTGATATTCTAAAAATCTTTTCTTGTTGATCCCATATTGTGTAACTAGTCTGTCAAATGAAATAAATTCTGTTCCTTCTAGTATATGTTCTAAATATTTGATTCCTTTACCACTCCAATCTGAAAAGTTTATCATATTATTGTTTTGTAATATGTCAGGGTTGTTCCAGATAGGTGTACGTTTGCATGGGATTAATGAAGACTCTGTCAACTTCAGAAACTCCCACCATGCTGTCAGAGAGGAGCTAATGTTGACGCTTTTGAAGCATTCATGTCGTTGAATGTTTGAAAAAAAAAAGTTTCTTTGTTACATGTATTGGTTACAGGTCACTTTTTTTTTTTAGTTTACTCGGGGATCAAGCTGGATATCGGCATCCTGCACCATCCCTGTTTTCTGAAGGGTAGCAGAGACATTTCTGCACTGCTTGGGCGAGGGCAAACTCAGAAACAGCGTTTACCCCCACCCGCTGAGTCAGGCCATCTAGGACACAAACAAACACAAAAAGAAGAAGAGAAAATGCCAAATTAGAGCTTAAATATGAATAACATCTTGTCTATTGTCTTCAGCAGGGAGAAAGCATCTAAACTACTAGGCTGATTAATATGAAAGTCACAAGGCAGAAATCAGCAAACTGCTGCCTCACTTTGATTCTCAAAGAGCCATTAGCTAAAAAGCTCAAAGCCTATAAAGAGAAAATGAATAAACTAAACTATTTGCAGTGAAATGCATTTCTATTCCTATGTGTTGGATCTGCCAACGATAGCCTGCTGTTGTCTATTCAAGCAGAACATACAGGAGAAGGCCATTTTTAAGCAGTTTAACCAAATTTGACAATTTCTAAAGTTCAGGGCTACTAAAGTTCCACAACCTTTAAGAACTTACCATTGCTTTATTTGCCTCCGGTCATTGCAGTTCATCTCATCTATGTTGTTAAATGGCTAATCCAGAGGCAATACCCCAGCATGAACAGGGTCAGTGCTGCAGGATTAACGGAAGGCTCTGAACTCCTCACGGAGGTCCCCGACTTCTCTGATCAGCCCTGTTATCATGATTATAAGTTTTTGGAAGGCTGCGTCTATTGAAAAGAACAATAACACAAAGAATACTGGCTTGTGATAAACTGGATAAGCATTGTGATGAGAAAAACAACTATATCCATAAGTGATGGCTTCACATTTTGCATTCAGGTTTAAGTAGTTCAATCTGTTAAAACTGTTTACAATTTAGCCTTTTACATATAAATGAAATCCTATGTAAAATGTCAAAGTACAACATTTTAGAACTTGCCTCAGACTCTCTGGAATCTAAAAAAGCAAAATATGATGATATTCAGCAGCATAAATTAGTGTTTTGAAGTTAAGATTACAATGAAATTATGATGCAGCTCATTGTTTCAAAGCATACCGTTGTTAGAGAAGGCACTGATACGCAGACTATTTGCTGGGGAGGTTGCAGAGCTGTGTAGGTTGGCGAAAGGAGCCGGTAGATGGCCGGGGCATCATGATGGTTGCTAGTAGTGGGTTGGGGGGCAGACTGCAGAGTGGTGGAGCCTGTTTAGAAAAATGTTTAAAAAATTAAAGATTACATACAACTTGACAAAGGTTCCTGTTCTCTCTCTCACACACACACACACACACACACACACACACTAAACATTACATTATTACCTGGTACTTTCACACATGGGTCCTGGGGAAACCTTTTATTTTGGAGGTTGCTCATCATCAGAGTCTGTAACTGGTTAAAAATGGTTAAAAACTAACAATAATTTGTAGACATGAGTATCTTACTTGTTTATGGGTGGAAGGTACTTTACTGATGTGAAATGAGAAAATGAAAAAACAAAACAAAAAAAACCCCCACAAAACACAATGTCAATAAAAAGAGGAAAAACATGATATTCAAGATAAGTTCCAGGTAGGGAACATTCATTATTAAAGTCACGGAAAATCACGTGGGCATGTCACGTGATGATTCGGTCTCAGGTGACTCATGTGTTTATAAATGGGAGCGGGTGCGGTCAAATCTTCAAATTTAACACAAGCATTGTACATATCCGTAGAAGCAACTTTACGTTTCTGGACCATATTGCACACATTTGTAAATTGTTTGAGGGATTTAACTCTGCATACAGCAGCCATAGAGCGAGAGTCGGGGTACACGGTGGGCAAGCCGACCGCAGGGCTAACAAAAGCACCCTTGTAGCTTTATAACGGAAAGACATGAATGTATGTCATGAAAATGTTTTCTTTGTTCAGCGTTGGTGTTGTCTGTGAAATTTATACTTTTCTCCTTCTGTTTAAGTTAGCTTTATTGATATCATACATATGTCGACCTTCAAACAACGAATAACTAAATTCTTACATTCTTACCTGATGCAGCCGAGAGTGCCGTGCAGAAACTGTCGTCTCCGGTGTTCTGACAAAATGTCCGGTCAACTCTGCTGAGCTTAAATGGAATTTCCCGCTGCCTGATGGGATGTACCACTGTGATAGGGGTGCTATGGAATAGTCCAAGTGGTAGCAGCTTTAATTTCCCGCTCAACCATAAATCGATGGTTTTTCAACGTGATTGTTGTCACCTTGTCAACTATAAATAGATCAACAATCAACGATAACATAACAACAGTGAATCAATGTTATTTCAATGTCAGTGTCAGGTTTCATCAGTATTTCGATGTTGTTTCAACATTGGTTTTGCGTTGACATTTCAATCCTGATGATTCTGATGGTTCAGATGGAAAATCAACATCTGTTCAATGTCTCCTTGCTATCTGGGTCAGAATGCCCATAAAAGACCTGGAAGATCATCTGAGGAAAACTTACTCTGAGCATCGGAGGCATGAACCAGTTACTATTCTGACTGATATGCCGCCTATCCAGGCACCTGAACATGAAATGGACATAAGACCACCTACATGGAGTGAAGTGGAGAAGGCAGCAAAGCAGGAAAGAGCAGTATTGGCTCCAGGACCTAATGGCATCTCGTATAGGCCCTATAAAAACACCCCACGAGTCCTCAAATACCTGTGGAAGCTGATGAAGGTAGCGTGGCAGAAAGGAGTGATTCCAAAGGCCTGGCGAAGAGCAGGAGGTATTCTGATCCCTAAGGAGAAGAACTCCTCATCCATCAGCCAGTTTCGCCAGATCAGCCTGCTGAACATAGAGGGAAAGATCTTCTTCAGTGTCTTGGCCCAAAGGCTATCTGCTTTCCTGCAAAGAAACAACTATATTGACACATCAGTGATCCGGGGCTTCTCAGGATTCCTGGAGCATGCCAGCGTCATCTGGCACCAGATTCAAACTGGTGAACAAAGAGACCTTCATGTGGTCTTATTAGACCTTGCCAACGCCTTTGGGTCAGTTCCGCACGAAATCTTGTGGATGGCCTTCAACTATTTCAGTGTACCAAACCACATCACAGGACTGGTCAAGACCTACTTTAAGAATGTAGTTTTGTGTGACAGCTGAGAACACCACCACAGCCTGGCAGCACCTGGGAATTGGAGTTATGGCAGGCTGCACGATTTCCCCTCTGGCATTTATCATGGCAATGGAGTTGGTCATGCGGGCATCTCGGTGGGTAGTGGGAGGTGAGAGACTCAAGAGTGGCCTTCGTCTTCCTCCCATTAGGGCCTACATGGATGACATGACCATCATTACAACAACAAAACCATGTACTAGGCGACTGCTACAGAAGCTCCAGGAAAACATAGAATGGGCAAGAATAGAGTTTAAGCCAAGTAAATCTCACAGCATCTCCACCATAAAAGGAAAACTGACAGCTGAGCAATTCTATATCAGTGGAGAACCAATTCCAACAGTCTTAGAGAAGCCCATAAAGAGCCTGGGACGGTGGTATAACGCAGACCTCAATGGAGTCTAATAGACTAAGTTTCATCATCCGAGTGACATACCATGTGCTACCTTCCCCAATAAATCTGCAGCTGTGGTTTGGAAAGGACCCATCCTGCCCCCTGTGTACAGTCCCAGCAACACTCAAGCACAAAATAGAATACAAATGCTATCTACAATTGAGTATAATACAACAAAGCCAGAAAAGAGTATTGCACTTAGTGTTATTGCTATTGCACATGTGTGGATGTGTGTGTTTGATCAGCTGAAGTCTTTGTTGTGGAGTCTGACAGCTGTGGGGAGGAAAGACCTGCAAAATCTCTCCGTCCCACATCGTGGGTGCTGCAGCCTGCCACTGAAGGAGCTGCTCAGGGCTGTCAGAGTCTCCTTCATGGGGTGGGAGATGTTGTCCAACAGGGACGAAAGCCACCATTCTCCTGTCACTCACCACCTCCACTGGGTCCAGAGGGCATCCTAGAACAGAGCTGGCCCTTCGGATCAGCCTGTTCAGTCTCTTCCTGTCCCCAGCAGAGATGCTGCTGCCCCAGCAGACCACACCATAAAAGATGGCTGAGGCCACCACAGAGTCATAGAAGGTCTTCAGGAGTGGGCCCTCCACTCCAAACGACCTGAGTCTCCACAGCAGGCACATCCTGCTCTGCCCTTTCCTGTAGAGGGCGTCTGAATTATGAATCCAGTCCAGTTTATTGTTCAGATGGACACCAAGGTACCTGTAGCTGTCCACAGCCTTGATGTCCATACCTTGGATGTTCAGTGGTTGCAGTGGAGGATGTTTGTGCCTGTGGAAGTCTACCACCAGCTCCTTGGTTTTACTGGTGTTGATCTGGAGGTAGTTCAGCTGGCACCAGTCCACAAAGTCCTGAGTCAGTCCTCTGTACTCCTTGTCGTCCCCATCAGTGATGAGGCCGACTATTGCAGAGTCATCACAGAATCTCTGCAGGATGCACAGGGTGGATGTAGAATATATATATACTGGAAGTGCTGGGTATACAAGTCTGGCCTAAGTCTTCGGTCAGAAAGACTGCAGCAGTCCAGGAGTTTAGTTCACTGTCTTTAATTAAGCTTCACAGAAGAACTGGTTACAGCAGGCTGCCAGGATAAATCCAACTGTGCTGCAGCCAGATATGAACTTATAACTAGCAGATGCAGTATAGGTGACTATAAGCATGGTTGTCTGAAACAGAAACAGGTAATACTATAATTAGCAGGGTCTAAAATAACTAAGCAACAATCAGAACATATCATCTACTTAGTCACAGCAATATTTTACAATGTCCACAAGGGGTCACCGTAAGACCACAAGTTGGCTAAATAGCACATATATTCCCAGTTGCTAGTACTAAGGCAAGAATGTGGCAAGCTAACAACAGCTTAACTAAGCAATAAACAACAGAAAAATCTTTTAACTGCTGGATGTAATCGTTGGAGGAAATTCTGGCCACTGTTATGAACTTAGTGCAAATTAACTAAATAATTAAATAAACCTACTAACGTGATATCAGTGTACCGAGGCATAACTTTAGCTTGAAACATGCACAAACAACTATGACTATTGTCGTACCAGTTAACAAAGGTCAACTTACAGATTCATTAACGCACACGGAATCACACAAACTGCGTTACAACTGCCATGCTCTGTCGCTGCGCCTTTCGTCTCTCACTCCCACTCTCCCTCTGCGTGATGCACACATGATCAATGATGCGCTCATTTGGGTGCGCTTGATTCTTGCCTCTAGCCCTCCTGAGGCCGAGTCAGCAGGGAATTTGCACAGCCGCCCCCAAATTCACTAAGTGAATTTGCAGAACACAAATGTCCCTGCTGGATAATATACACCCCTTCAGTCCTCTGGCAGTTTTGGAAGAGTGATGAGCTTAGTCACGGGGCGGATGTATTTAACTCCTTTTATGTCGACCTCAGCTGTCCATATCTTACCATCGTCGCTGGGGATTACTTTAGTTACCCGCCCAACTGGCCACAGAGCCCTTGGTAGCTGTGGGTCAATCACCATGACCACTCGATCTACTGTGAGATCGGGGGTACTGATGCGCCACTTTTGACGGAGCTGAAGGTTAGGTAGGTAATTGCGAGTAAACTGAACCCAGAAATGGTCAGCAAGCACTTGGCTGTGTCTCCAGCGCCGGTGTCCCAGTCGGTCACTCTTGCTGTACACTGCTTGTGGTAGGGATGCGTCTCTCCGCCCCATAAGCAGAAGGTTAGGAGTAATGGGATCAGGGTCCGCAATGTCTGATGTTGCATAACCGAGGGGTTTCGAGTTAAGAATGCCCTCCACTTCTACAAGCATAGTCATCAGCACTTCTTCTTGGACAGCTTGGTCTTTCAGGACGACACGCAGGGAAGCTTTGACCGACTTGATTTCCCTCTCCCATGTGCCTCCAAAATGTGGAGCAAGTGGTGGATTGAATTTGAAATTAATGCTCTGTTCAGCGAGCTGTTGCTTCAAAACTGGTTCCATGGCAGCAAAATCTTCTCTAAGTTCCCTCTCTCCTCCTCTGAAGTTGGTGCCACGATCACAGAGAATCTCAAAGGGTTTTCCTCTCCTTGCCACAAAGCGCCGAAGGGCAAGCAAGAATGAATCTGTGTTCATGCTGCACAAGAGGTCCAGATGTACGCACCTGGTGGTCAGACATTTAAAGATAATACCCCACCTTTTCTCATGCCGCCGTCCGATTTTTATGGTGTAAGGACCAAAGCAGTCGACTCCAGTGGACCAGTATGGTGGTTTAGTGACGCGTAATCGTGCAGCTGGTAGGTCTGCCATCTGGGGAGTGACTGGTTTGCTGCGCCATTTACAACATTCCACACAGCTGCGTTGATGTCTCTTGATGATCTGTCGGCCGCGAAGTATCCAGTAGGTCCTCCTCATCTCTGCAAATATACGGTCAGGACCTGCATGTAACAGACGGTTATCATAGTCCTGCACTAACAGCTTTGTGACAGGGTGATCTGGTGCAAGAACTATAGGATGGATGGTGTCCTCTTTCAGATTTTCAGCCCTCCGGAGCCGACCTCCAACCCTGATCAACCCTACAGTATGGTCTAATTCAGGTGAAAGCGACAGCAAGCGACTGTTAGGGCTGATAGTTTTACCCGACTGCAATGCAGCAAGCTCCGCCGGGAAACTCTCACTTTGTGACCTTTTCAGTAGGGCAATTTCTGCCTCCCTACGACTGGAGGCAGTCATGGGTGGAGCGGCCGCCCCGTGGAGGGCGTGATACGTGGCATGTATCAGCTCAGTCCAGGATTTGAACTGGTTCAGATCAGGTGTCAGCGGGCTGCTTGTGGAAATGTTGCCACAGAAGATGATGTCGCGGATCTCTTCCTCCTGCATCGAGCTCACTGTGGGGTGCGTAGGCCAGCTAGCGGGAGGCTGATGGAGAAATGCTGGGCCATCTGTCCAGCGGGTTGGCTTAGTTAAATCCCTTAAGGATTTCCCACGTGTGATGTCATCGGCAGGGTTCTCTTCAGAGGGAACATATCTCCAGCTCTCAGCTCCAACAAGCTCTTGAATCTCTGCTATTCGGGTTCCCACAAACACTTTATACTGCTGGGATTCAGACTGGATCCAGTGAAGGACAGTGGTCGAATCGGTCCACAGAGTAGTCGTCTGTAATGGCAGGGTTAACTCGGTCTGCAGAACTTTGGCTAACTGTGCTCCTGCTAGGGCAGCGCAAAGCTCCAGGCGAGGTATTGAAAGCTGCCTTTTGGGTGCCACACGAGATCGGGCCATCACAAATGCCACTTTAACTTCATTGCTGTCAGTCTCTACTCTCAGGTATGCAACCGCACCATAGGCTCTCTCTGAGGCATCACAGAAGATGTGTAGGTTCACGGGGCTCCCAGCTGAGATACCAGGAGTGTAACACCTTGGCAAGCTGAGGTTTGGCAAGTATGGCAGCTCACTTTCCCATGCCAACCATACGGACAGGAGCTCATCAGCAATCGGCTCATCCCAACCCCTCTCTTTCTTCCAGAGTGCCTGAACCAGAACCTTGGCTCGCGTTGTAAAGGGAATGATATAACCTAATGGGTCATATTGGCTGGCCAGTACTCTGTAAACATATCTCAGGGTTGGTGCAGTACGTGGAATGGCCCGGTGCTTGTATCCCAATGTGTCAGAGCTGCAGCGCCACAGGAGACCAAGTGAAGACTCTTGTGGTTCAGTCTTGTTAGTGGTTAGCCATAACTCACACTCGGTTGATTTGGCTTCTGTTGGTAGGTGAGAAATGACCTCAGGTGTGTTGCTAGCCCACTGCCTTATCTCAAATCCTCCACTGGCAAGGAGGGCTCTCATCTTGTCTATCAGGTCCTTTGCCTGAGTCTGAGATTGTAGAGACTGTAAGCAGTTATCCACATAGAATGCATGGAGCACAGAATACAGTGCCTCTTCATTGTCTTCGCTGTGATCCTTTACATGGCGTTGCAGGGCATATGTAGCACAGCATGGGCTACATGTGGTCCCGAAAGGAAGGACACGCCACTCGTACACGTCTGGGCTGCGCTCCCTCTCCCCATCTCGCCATAAGAAGCGTAGAAGTGGCTGGTCCTCAGGCAGAAGGCGCACCTGATGGAACATGCCGCGAATATCTCCACTGATAGCGACAGCGTACTCTCTAAATCTCAAGAGCACGCCAAGCAGTGTTGACCCGAGAACTGGGCCAGGAAGCAGGTTCTTGTTAAGAGAAGCTTGCCTGTAGTTAAAGGAGCAGTTGAAGACGATTCTGGGCTTGTTGTTGTGGTACACAATGTGGTGCGGGATAAACCATGATTCTGCAGAGCTGCTGGCCTCATTCATGCTGATCTTCACTACATAACCAGCTTTCTCCAACTTGTGAATTTCCTCATTGTAGACAGCAGCTTGATCTGGATTGTTACACAAACGTCGCTCTGTCGCTCTGAGGAGTGCCATCACTGCTGTGGGAGGTGCCCGAAGAACAGGTGCATTCTGTCTTCGCAACAGTGGAGTAGCATAGCGAACCACTCCATCAACGGTGACCCGGACAGTCCCTTGCTCCAGTCGTTCTATGGCTGCTTTATCTTCGCCTGATCGCGTCACCTCCTTGTTGGTGTGGAAGGGTAGGGTGTCCAGCTGCCAGAGTCTCTGGACATGTTGATGCAGCTCATCTGAGGAGGAGAGAGTGGACAAATGCAGACAGCTTCTCTCATCTGTTGGTTGCTGCAAAAAGCTTGCTGGTCCCTGAATCGCCCACCCCAGCATTGTGCACACAGCCACTGGGCCACCAACTGGACCGGTACGCACAGGCTGGGTAGGTATTATCAGGTGAGGGTTATCAGAACCGATAAGTAGCAGGGGCTGGACTTTGTCAAAGGACTGCAGGGATAAGCCTCTCAAGTGTTTGTATCGTTGTGTCAGGAGGTCAGCAGCACGTGATTGCTCTGCCAGAGTTACTTCGGCTGCTGTAAAAGCCTGGTGAATGTCATATTTCACTCTTCGGTTTGTCATACCTGACACCTGAAAGGATACAGTGGCTCCCTTCAGCTGTACGATTTCTTGTCGAATTGTCCTGAGGGACAGAATCTCTTCTGTTCCCACAAGGCCAAGGTGATGGACGGCAGCAGGTAGTATGATTGTTCTTTCGGAGCCATCATCCAGGACAGCATATGTGTCCAGTGTTTTCTCCCCATTTTGCAACCGCACTGGGACAACCTTTAGCATTACCCGCCCTGAATGGCTGACTTGGTCCAAGAAAACCATGCTGGAGGACGTATTCACGGTCAGGACGCTCTCTGCAGCAGCAACATCATGTAGTATGAGCAGATGTTGTTCTCCACATGTTGCACAGGGCTTCTTCAGAGTGCAGTTTTCTGGGGAATGTCCTCTCCCACATTTCCAACATCGTTTTTTCTCTTTTATCCAGGCAGCTCTGGCAGTACAGGTGAGCGTGGCAAAGTCAGCACAGGCATTGAGGTAGTGCTCCTGGTTATTACAATAAGGACAGAAGGGCTTGAAACGATCTCTCTTCTTCAGGGGTGGTACAGTGGCAGGGCTCGGAGAAGGATTAGCGGGCTTCGATCCCTGCTGACTCCCAAGCAGAATAGTAGCAGGTTTGACCCTCTGTTGTCTCACTGCTTTCCGGTCCTTGTACTCAGTCGGTGCTGGTATAGCTGGGAAGGGGCTTGTGATTTGGCGAGACACTTGCAGCGTCTGGGCCTTCCTTTCCAGCCACTCAGCCAGATCAGGGAGAGTGTATGTACGATCACTGCCACTTTGGATAATTCCTCGGTTAAAGCAATGTTCAGCAAATGCATCTCGATAGTTAGTGGGGAGTTTGGTGAGTAGGGTGTCCACATGAGACCCACACTTCAACTCTGACGATGAGGGGCCCTCCATTGTACTGAGCATCCCCACTAGAGTTCCAACTGCGGTAGCAAAGTCCTCAAATGCTTGATAATCTCCGGCCCTGACTGGTGGGGCATTCAGAATGGCCTTCAGTTCCCCCTGCACTAGCTGCCTTGGCTGTCCGTACCTCTGTGTGAGCGCTTGCATGGCACTTGTGTATGGGGTCTGACTGTTGACATACCTCTTTGCCACTTGAAGTGCAGATGGGAATGTGAGATGGTCAAGCAGGATCTGATACTTATAGTCTTCACTTAAATGCTTGTGTGGACCAAGTAAGCTGTCCAGACCCTTTTTGAGCATAAGAAAATCACTCTCTTTCCCTGAGCTGAATACAGTCAGTTTAGGTTTAGGAATGCCAAATGATGAAGCAATCGCCATCTCCATCATACTTGGCTGATGTGAACTGTCTACTGGGTGAGGTGTCGGATAACAGTGCTGACCACGGGGTGATCTAGGATAATGCACAGGTGGATATGGCAGTGGAACAGACTGCCAGGCCCTGGGAAGTGCATCATACTGCGGCTCTGGTGGAACATGCTCAGGCTGTAACGGTGTGGTAGAGGGCACTGGCTGAGGCACATGTGGTTCTGGCGGCGGTGTGATAAGGGACACTGGCGGAGCCATCATTAGAGTAGCAGGAGGTGGTGCGAAGGGCAATGCAGGCTGTGTTAGAGCAGGGGGTACCGGCTGCGTTGCCAACGGCGGCGAGCAGGCTGGAGGAGCCGTGGATGCGGGAGCTGGTACAGACATCGCTTCTGAAGCAGGCTGTGGGTTTGATGCAGCAGTGTCAACCTGCACTTGAGGAGCAGGGGCTTGTGTTGGAGCGTGCAGAACCTGGTGCTGAATGTTAGGTGCAGCTCTTGGACTGGGAGGCCGTACAGGGTAACCCAGTTCTAAATGGGGGAGGCTACTGTAATGTGGCTGAAATGCTGCATAGTGGTATGAAGGGTAAGGCAGATGTGCACTCTGTGGATACGAAGGCAATCTGACCCTGTCCATTTCCACTTCAAGTTCTTTCATCTGCTGACTTATCGTTTGCCAACGTGATTCCAGCCGCTGCCATCTTTCCTCTGGACTTGCCGTACCATAATGACCAGCTGCCGGGTAGTTAGGGGAACTCCCAGGGCTGAGTGGTGCTGCGTAAGTTGTTGTCAGTGGTGATGCTGGTCTTACTGTGGTACTATAAAGACGGTGAGCTGGGTAGGTGAGTTCGAAGTCCTCCAGATGTCCGGGAATGCGTCGCACCCTGCTGGGACGGGGACTCAGTGCAGGCTGGTCGTAGTTAAACTCTCTGGGTGTAGCCATAGCGCAGCTTGTATACATCCGGCTCGAAGGACCACTTGTAGAATATATATATACTGGAAGTGCTGGGTATACAAGTCTGGCCTAAGTCTTCGGTCAGAAAGACTGCAGCAGTCCAGGAGTTTAGTTCACTGTCTTTAATTAAGCTTCACAGAAGAACTGGTTACAGCAGGCTGCCAGGATAAATCCAACTGTGCTGCAGCCAGATATGAACTTATAACTAGCAGATGCAGTATAGGTGACTATAAGCATGGTTGTCTGAAACAGAAACAGGTAATACTATAATTAGCAGGGTCTAAAATAACTAAGCAACAATCAGAACATATCATCTACTTAGTCACAGCAATATTTTACAATGTCCACAAGGGGTCACCGTAAGACCACAAGTTGACTAAATAGCACATATATTCCCAGTTGCTAGTACTAAGGCAAGAATGTGGCAAGCTAACAACAGCTTAACTAAGCAATAAACAACAGAAAAATCTTTTAACTGCTGGATGTAATCGTTGGAGGAAATTCTGGCCACTGTTATGAACTTAGTGCAAATTAACTAAATAATTAAATAAACCTACTAACGTGATATCAGTGTACCGAGGCATAACTTTAGCTTGAAACATGCACAAACAACTATGACTATTGTCGTACCAGTTAACAAAGGTCAACTTACAGATTCATTAACGCACACGGAATCACACAAACTGCGTTACAACTGCCATGCTCTGTCGCTGCGCCTTTCGTCTCTCACTCCCACTCTCCCTCTGCGTGATGCACACATGATCAATGATGCGCTCATTTGGGTGCGCTTGATTCTTGCCTCTAGCCCTCCTGAGGCCGAGTCAGCAGGGAATTTGCACAGTGGAGTTGTGGGAGAAGTCCGCAGTGTAGATGGTGAAGAGGAACGGAGCCAGAACCGTTCCCTGTGGGGCCCCCGTACTGCAGACGACCCTGTCCGACACACAGCCCTGAGTCCTCACATACTGTGGTCGGTCGGTGAGGTAGTCCAGAATCCAGGTAGTGAGGTGATGGTCCACTCCAGAGTTCTCCAGCTTGTCCTTCAGGACCGTGGGAAGAATGGTGTTGAAGGCACTGGAGAAATCAAAAAACATGATTCTCACAGTGCTCCCAGCGGTCTCCAGGTGAGCGAGGGAACGATGCACGAGGTGAATGACGGCTGGTAGGCAAACTGAAGTGGGTCCAGTGATGAGCTCACCAGGCGCCGAAGCTGAGCCAGGACCAGCCGCTCCAGAGTCTTCATCAGGTGGGATGTCAGAGCCACCGGCCTGTAGCTGTTGAGGTCCTTGGGGCGTGAAGTCTTTGGCACTGGTACAACACAGGAGGTTTTCCAGAGCTGTGGGACTCTCCCCAGCCTCAGGCTCAGGTTGAAGAGGTGCTCCATCACCCCACACAGTTGGTCTGCGCAGTCTGCATATTTTATTAATTCCTAAGGAAATAATGTCAGAAGATAAAACAATGGTCTCATATGAAGTTAGCTCTCTCTTCACTTGCGTTCCAGCTCCTGAAGCAGAGGAGCACAGACCAAGTGTCTTTGCCCTAGGAACTGTGTCTGCATTTCACATATTTCATATAAAAGGATCAGTACTACAGGCAGAAACATGGCTGCACCATGGGTTCCCCAGTTCACCCACTGTATGTGGAGGAAAAGAGGGTGTTACAGTCACTGACGTCTAGGGGCTCTCCTCCTCCTGTTTTCCAGGTCTGCCTCATGAGTACAGCTGAGATGTGTTGCAGCTTGTCAGCCACTGCATAAAGACTGCTGTCTCAACGCACCACGCCCTTTTTCTTTCCCTTTTCCCTGGGCTGTGAGCTGCAGGGACTTGGGCAGCAGACTGCAGCTGTGTGAACCTATAAAGCTTGGTGTGACTTTGGTTTTTCTTTTTGTCAGTAAAGGTGTGCCTTTACAAAGATATTTGTGAACCACAGTGGAAGCAGGTAGGGGTTCTGCCATTTTTGTTTCAGACTTTTTCTTATGTTTTGTGGCTGGACAGGGAGCTCAGCTGTTGTATTTTGTTTTCTGATAGCGTGGGCTTAGTTTGTTTTGGGGTTTTTTTAGCTAGAAAGGGTGTTTTGTTTGTTGTTTTGGCCTTGGAGACCCTGATGCACAGAGCTTCCCTGTGTTTTACTTTGGTCCTAATTGGCTCATTTGATTAATTGTGAAATAAACAGTGTTTTACTGACGTTAACTTTGTGGCAGTTAATAGTTTTCTTTTCACTTTGTGTTACACCCCACCCCTGACAATACCTTTCTTTTAATTGGGATGTAACAGAGGGCTTTGTTATCTAGGGTGACCATATTTTGATTTCCAAAAAAGAAGACACTTGGCCCAGTCATGAAGAATTTTAATAATACTGTTTGTTTAAAGAATATTTTAACATATTTAAAAGATGCCTTCTCTGTGCGGTTAATGAATCGTGAAATAAAAAATGTCGTATAAGCTTTTACAAGTCAACAAGTGCAAAAAAAACAACTTAAAAACCTCTAGAATTAAATAATGTTATAGAAATAATGCGTCATCTGTATAAGAAAAATTACCAGTGAGGTACCAGTGAGTTATTGTGCAATGGTTTCTGCTGTTTCATTTGGCGTTTCTAACCTCAATTAATTTTGTTTGGACGCCACCATTCTTCCAGTCAAAGTATGATTGGGAATATTTTCTCTGTTCCATGGTTACTTAAGTCTGAGAAATGCCACAGTACTGGATTTCATTAAGAGCTTCAAGAGTGACTTCCAGTGAATGTAGCACTATCACACCATTGACAATAGCTTCAGTCTTGGTGCACTGCTGAACTTTTTAGCTGTGTGGTTTTTTTAGCACCACACAAGTGCAATCCATGGATCTGTAGCTATTGTGATGCTTCATAGTATGAAATGCCAGTGCACCTTCTACTGCAGATACAACAGCATCCTCGTTTTTCCCAGGTGTAACAAAGAACTCAGTCAAATTACTAGATGAATTTTCGCCTCGCACAGCCTTTTTGTTTTTCTGTGTCCATGTAAGCAACAAGATCTCCGGCACCTTTGTTAGACACACAAACGTATGTGCCAGCTCTGCACACAGTGCACTACGCCTCCCATTTATTCCGACCGCAAATTTCTTTTGCAGTTTATCTGAAAAGATGCACTTGCGCTTTGGCATCTTTTCAGCGTGCGCTCCGCGCTCTGTCCCGTCTGTGAGCATGGAACAGCCACTTACAACACAGCAGTTCAGGGATGACGTTGCACATATGGGTCCTCTGTAGGCCTATAGGAAAACCCGGACATTTTTATCCATCTCGAAAATCCTCCCGGATGCCCCGGACAGAACGTGAAAAGTGGACATGTCCGGGGAAAAGAGGATGGTTGGTCACCCTACTGTTATCCTACCCTGTAACACCACCAAGTCATTGGTTCAGGTATGTGGATGACACCTGGGTGAAAATCAAATCTCTGAACATTTCACTGATCATATTAACTTGGTGAAAAAACACATCAAGTTCACCAGGGAGGGTATGAAAAGATGACAGGCTAGCTTAGACTGTGAGATTTCCATCAATACTGGGGGACATTTAAATGTCGATGTGTACCCTGAATCAAACAGAACACATGCACACACTAACAAGAAGCCCAATATCGAAGAAAGGGTTGTGGAACAGAATAAACACATTACAGCATGGTCTTAGATTATAGGAGAGATCAGAGTTTCACTTGATGGTTGTTGTAGTGTTAAAGTGAATTGTTAAATGTTGTCATTTTTATGCTTACCATTTCTACATTGTTTCAAACTCTGTGATCAAAGACATTCCTTTGTCCCCCTCCCCAGCCTGTCGAGGTTTTGGGGGGAGACTGTAGTGTTTTATCACAGACACATCCCATGCGAAGGTTCTGGTTGATGTTTGATAAGCTCCCTGCCCTTTTATGGCTTCACCTGTGTTGTGTATGGTGAACCAATACAGGGATTGAGCCATATATTGGGTGTGGGGGAGATTACCCTCTTTTGACCAAGGATGTTGTTAAAAACAGTTGTGATCAGGAAGTCACGCACACAGAGAGACACACACACGCTCTTTGAAGGAGTTCCCTCGCTAGCGAGTAAAAAATGTTCTGTCTTGTTTTTGTTCTTCACGAGAATAAGTCTCTAAACTAGCGGGGCCTGTGGAAGCGCAGACTCAACAGTAGGAGCCATTTGTGTTTGTTACCTCATGTCTGTTGCTAGGGGACGCTTTTTGTTTGTCCGCTGCACTGTTGTGATGTATGTTAAATGATGTTGGATACTAAGAGGAACTGCTGAACAACAAATGCAGCTACTGGTGAGCAATAAATGTGTTAAACCGACAAGTTCAGTACGGCTGGACTTATAGGACTTTCTCAAGATTCATTCGTAACAGTGGCATTGCCCCAACCCCACCATCGAACACCTCAGTGGCTTAGCCGCTATGTTTAAGAAAACAAAAAAACCCTCCAAAAACATTTCTACATTTCTCAAAAGCTTCTCGTTCTGGTTTAGTGAGACCGTATGGGTGGTTCTACAGGTTTGGATGGTGAATGTTACAGTGTAGGGGAAATGGCAGATTTCAAACAGTTGTAATGACAAGTGAGACTCCAATTGGATATGCAATTCTTATTCCAATAATTGTTTGGGTTATGAACATTAAACCAGGTGTGATCAAGAACCAGAGGGGAGCTCGTGGCCTCAAATAGGATCAGACTGATTTACTCAGACTGTTTGCCAGACAGAGAGAGAGACAGGTTAAGTTCTGTGATTTAATGTCAGGGAACCGTTCCCAGAGACTGGGAACCGGGCATCTTCTCCAGACAGAAGGAGAGAGATGGGCTCGGCCCAGCTGCGTTGATGATGTTGCACACTTGGACAAAAAGACAATTCCACGTGTGCATGAGTTTATAATAGTTTCCTTTAATTCTTTCATTCTGCAAACACAGAAGCACAAGCACTTCAGTTCACAGGTCGTTCGTGCACTGCATGAAACAGGGCTGCTGTGACTAACTCTGAGGTCACCCTAGCTGCCCCCCCCCTGCGTGAGGACCGCTCATGGCTATCATACTTAATGTCATGGTTGGACGGTTCCCGCCAGCCGACCTACCTATGTGTGTTTTTCCGTGTGTTGTTTTCCTGCATTTTCTCCCTCTCCGTCTCCCGGGATTTCGTTTACGGAAGTCGTCTCCAGACATTGGGTGGCCTGTGACCCGGAAGTACCTCCGCGCGGGAGCGGCCGCGCCGATGCGGCGCACAGCCGTTTCTAATTATCCGCCATCTTGTGAGGGCTATTTAACCACGGAGCTGGGTGACAGTCGGGGTGGGAATATTCTCCAAGCCTGGTAGTAGCACTGAGAGTCGTGTTATATAAGGACTGTGAAGAAGTGAACTAACCTTAGCTATACTTATTTCCTTAGGATAAAGGACGGAGAGGAAATCACTGGAGAGGGAAGTAATGAGCACAGATTCACCTTGAAGGAGGACACGGACGCACTATCACTCACAGCTTGGGACACGGGGAGAAACACACGAAGGAACTGTTGTTGAACTGTTGTTTGAACTCTTTCTCACTGTAAATAAACGCACTGCCTATTCATTCCACAAGCTCTGCTTTTGGGTCCCTCATTCTACTCACCGCAACACTTAAACTACTAAAACATGACAGTGGGATGTAGGGCTGTGCGATATGACCAAAATCTCATATCCCGATATAAGAATTCTATCGTCCCGATAACGATATAAATCACAAAAATGTAACATTTTCTGTAAATTCTGTGAATCTCGGGCAGCTCGACTTGCGTGAAGTGTTTCCAGCTGCGCGTCATGTAGCTGGAGTCGAGTGTTTTAACCGATGCATGAAACTATACATTTTTAGACATAAGTTGTAACGGCCGCCGTTTTCTTTGTGAGTATTTATTACACGGCGTGCTGCGGGGAAAAGCCTGTTCTAAAGTTTTAGTCTAGGGTTTATCTTTTAGCACCTGGCGGCTCTTTTTTTACTTCTTATCCATAAATAATCTGCTCTTTCACGTGATTCAGTTTATTTTGAAAAGTCTCAACAGGATCTTGAGCTTTATTGTGAAAGGTTTATGTGGAACATAAACAAGCGGACATGCGATGCTGTTACCGTCGTTGTTGCTAACGACAACGCATAAAAACAGGCGCTTGTCCATCCGTAGTGTGGTTATATAAAATATAAGAGAAAGAGAGAACTTTAAGAAATTAATATAGCCACTACAGTGACCATCAAAACGATGAAAAAATATTGCCGTAAACAGTTTATTTTGCGACACCACGAAACAAACGATAGCGTAAAATGAAACGATATCGTTTGTTTCGTCATCCGATATATATCGTTATATCGAACAGCCCTAGTGGGATGCCAGTGAACATAATACATGTCAAAAATAAAATACGGAAGTAAATAAACACTGCAACAACAATCCAACTTCATGGGAAGTGTAGTTAAACAAACTTTTAAATAAAAAAGATATTTCAGCTTAGTTTAGATTCAGGCCCATCTCAGAGCCTGTCCTCCCAGCAGCTGCCCTCTTTGCATAGACAGAGGATTTTGTTTTGCTTTGTTGCCAGAAAACCAAAAACTGAGTGAGAAATCCCCCACTTTTCTCTGACTCACCAGTAAAAACTTCAGGTGCGGACGGTAACTTCTCTGGAGTCACCGTCATGCCTGTGCTGAGCTCTGATGAGGAGGACGAGGAGGGTTAACATAAGGTTCTGAATCAGCAGGTTTTATCATAGCTTTTAGTTGAGTCAGTTTCTGAATGACTGCTGTCCAGAGATAAGTCTGAGCATTTGTTCATGCCTGCTAAGGTGGACTTCATGAACACAGAAATGCCGTTTCAGTGCATTGATTGGTGACCTTTTCTTATCAATAACTAATGCACATTTGAAAACAGAGTTTAAAAATGCATACACATATTCATTTTAAATGCACACAAGCACACAGAGTATGGAAAAACAGTGCTCCTGTGGGTTATCTTTCTCTTCAGGCCAGTGTGCTATCAGCTCAACCTGAGGGCAGTAGCTGCAGAGATCAGGGTGGCTTTTCTGATAACTGACTGGCTATACATTTAAGATAGGAGAGGTCTGGGATGAAGTAATTTGTTTGTTGGCTTAAATAGTTATGCAGGAAAACTCAGTTTTGTATTAAATGGTTAACTGTTAAATATCAATTAAACATTAACAAAGTCACAAGAATAACTAGGACAAGAAAGTCACCTACACCTCTACAACTAGTCTCATGATAAGACAAGGTCATTTTTTTATTTTTGGGCTACAAACAAGTCCAGTTTTAGTTACTGACAGCACACTAAATGATAAAGATAAAAATGATGTCAAACATGTGGCAATGACAGTTTGTTTTTTTAAAGAGATAAATATTTCAGCCAATACAAGATTCTTTACAAATTCTTTAAAAATTCTTTATTCTTTGAAAAACAAACGTGGTGTTCCAACGTTTGTAGTTGTATTTCACACTGATTGTTTTATCATTTGGACAATAAAGTTGAAATTTCCAGATTAAAGTAAAAAATCTATTTTGAGAAGAATGTCGAAATGTGGAGCTTTCCTTTGTTCTTTCAAGATAAAATGCCACGTTTGCAAAATGCCTCGTGCAGATAAGTTAGTGAAACAAGTCGATGGGCCGTCGTGTGACACAGCACACATCTTCTTTATTGTACGAGGGTGTAACTATTGATAAGCTTGCATCTGTCCACTGCCAGTCATTGTATTTTGTACAATGCAATGACTTTTGTGACCAAAAGCTTTACAACATCGTTACACTCATGACTGTGTTTATGTTCTAAAATCATTTCTTTCCCTGTTACTAAAACCGACTCAGAGGGAACAGCAACTGTGCCTCTCCACATTTCTCAAAACAGAATTATGACTTCAATCTCAAAATTTGGTCGATAATATTTTGTTTTCTTAATGAGACCCTAATACTCCTTCGTAGATTTTTCACAAAGTACAGTTTTGTGCTAACCAACAATAGTCTAAAAATGTAGCCATTCAACATATAACGTGTAGCTCTGTGTAGCTTCCTATTGCACGTGTACTAAATATAACTCCGCTTGAACAAAACAAGCGCACCTAATGCAGGGCGGGGCTTTCAGCAGCTACGTCACAGTCGGTGCTGCTCGCTTACTCGCTGCGAAGTGTTGTTATGTCAGGTCTGTATATGTAACTTGTACGTAAGCAGCACTTCGGTAATAGCTGCATTTTTTGTGGGAATCACGGAGGACATAAAGAAATTCAGGTAAGAGACAAACATGTAGTTTGTTTTGTAGCAACGACCCCGCTGCTGAGTGAACGGCGGTTCGTTACAAAGCGGCGGCGCTGACAGGCGATGGTCCGACAAAAAGTGATCTCCGCTGTTTCAGTGCGGTGTGTGTAATATCTTATATTAATAAATAATCTACATTCAAAGGGGTTATTTGATAAAATAAAGAAATGACCTGCTTTGAAAGTATCTTCTTCACTTCGCGTAATTGTAATGCTCTGTGTTCTATAACTGATATATATCACTTCACACATCTTTATATAAATATTCTGTTATATTTGTTGCAGTTTCTGCTGCCCTCTCTGATCTCTCCTGTAAAAGACATTTTTAATTTTAATGAGGGTTTTACATTCACAAATAAAGGATAAAAAGTGAACTGGAGCTATTATTTCATAACAGAAATGATCTTTCTGCCTTGACGTCATTCAAGAGAGATATGTTTGACATATGTTTCACAGATTATAGACCAACAAGTCACAACTGCTAAATACTGACAATCTGTTTGTGGCACAACACCGGTTTTTGAATTTTCTGGTGAAGTTGAGCACAGGTTAAACTGATTAACCGTGCTCGTTTTTTTAATGCTGATGCCACAAGTTATTGTCACCAGTTACCTAACAGGGTTACATCACAGGCATGTAGTCTAACCATTGCTTGGTCATTTATGCGCCTTCTTAAAGAAGCATGCTGAACTGAGCTTGTTTGGGATTCATTTCAAAAGCAAACACATTCAAAATCGTTTAGAGGCCTGTGCCACGAAGACGAGTTTTATCCAGGTAACTTCAGGGTTAACACTGAGTTTTCTCTGCTGCAAAGGTGGTTCACTCTTCCCAGAGTACATCCCCATTGCCATTATGCTTACCAATTCTGACGTCATCATGACACCATCTTTGTGTCATGCGACAGCTGCATTGAAGTGTCTGTGACTTATCAGTGCATCTGACACCAGATATTTATGTTCCAGAGTCGATTCTCATATTTAAAATATCGATATTTTAGTAATTTGGGGTAAATTCATTTAGTTTGTCATTAACAGGAACACAGTGGAAAGTAACTGTATTTTTGGGATCATCTAAAGGGGCCAATATCACCCGCTTTGCTCACCGTTTGTTGCTCATAACTTATACCTGCTGTTAACCCCATCTTATCTTAATGACCTTGTAGTACCATATCACCCTATTAGAGCACTTCACTCTCACACTGCAGGCTCACTGCAGATTCCCATGATGCATTCAGTATTTCCTTTTCAGTCACCTTCTTCACTCACTATGTGTTAACAGACCTCTCTGCACTGAATCATACCTGTTATTAATCTTTGTCTCTCTTCCACTGCATGTCTTTATCCTGTCTTCCTCCCCTCACCCCACAGATGGCCCCGCCCCTCCCTGAGCCTGTTTCTTCCTGTTAAAAGGGAGTTTTTCCTTCCCACTGTTGCCAAAGTGCTTGCTCATAGGGGTCATATGATAGTTGGGTTTCTCTGTATGCATTATTGTAGAGTCTACCTTATAATATAAAGCGCCTTAAGCGCCTTGAATTGAAAATTGAAAATCCAGGCTGGTATCGATGATACTGATCTGATACTGATACTTTGCACAAAAAAGTAATGTGTGGAAACTCAAAAGCAAAAGTGTATTTCAAATTATTCCTTCATAAAGAATACAAGACATCAGACTTCTTGTTCTTATTCTTTAATTATGAAGAATTATCAAACAAAAAATTAAAAACACCAGAAAAGTCAATGCCTACAAGGAAAAATATTCAGTAAGTGATCACAAAAAAATGTGACTGAAAATAATAATATAGCTGAGAAACATTTTATAGACACATGTTATTATCTATCGATCTTATGAAATATTTTTTGAGTTGAATTTCCATGATCTTGTATTTATTATAAAGGTTTTGCAATGTGGGCAACACGGTGGCATGGTAGTTAGCACTGCTGCCTCACAGCAAGAAGGTTCCTGAGTTCAATTCCACCCTCAGGCTACGTCCACGATGTTTTCTCTCCGTTTTGGCCTCCCGTCCACACTGAGGCGGCGTTTTCGCTCATGGAAAACGCAGCGTTTTCAAAACGCTCTCGAAAACAAATACATTGGAAAACGGTTCTTTCGTGTCACAGTGTGGACAGCGAAAATGGAGACTTTAGAAAATGATGATGCATTTTAGTCATGTGATGCAGTCATGTGACCAATTAAACTAAGATAGCGGAGGGCGTTATACAGCAGTTGTTTTGTTTGCGCTCAGGTTTGACAGCCGTATTAAAGATTAATATCAGTCTGTACATGCTCCAGATAGCTTTTCTTCATTCTTTAACTCTCACTCGCTTTTGCAACTTTGTACTTTTGTGTTACTCGCAGCAACAACTCCACCTCATTGTTAGTCCATTTAAATAACTTTTAAATGGACTAACAGCTTTTCCTCGACCTTTTAATGAGCCAGAAAGTAAATAAGCGGCAGACAGAAATGAGGCAGGTCGAATCTTCTTGTGTTTCACGCATGCGCAGCACTGGAACGTAAGCGTTTTCAGCCGTTTCAATGTGGAAGCACAACTCTGTGAAAACGACTGAAAATGCTAATGTGGACACGGAGCGTTTTCAGACGAAAACGCCTTTTTCAAATCTGTCCGGGCTAGTGTGGACGTAGTCTAAATCAGTGCTTATGTGGTGAAATCCTTTAACACATATCATCCGCAGAGTACTGCAGTGGCTTCCTGCATTGTAACGGTGGACATAAATACAAGTTTCTGTGAAATGTGGTTGCGGTGGTGAGCGAAGCGACCATTACAGCAGGTGTACTATGGCCTTTATACCTGCCAATCAGACAATAATGCCACATAAGCCAGAAGCCAAGATTTGTTGAGTGTTTTTTTGCAAAGTTTTTTTCCACAAACTCTGAAGTTTTCAAACTTTTCCTACATCTCCCCCTGTAGATCTCTGAGCTTCTGTACTGGAACATTAATAAAATGGCAAAAAACCAACATGATCGTAAACTTGTGTCTTCAACCCAGTTGCCATGGCACAACGCACCAACTTCTAAAAATTGAGAGGTGCACTGCCGGCTGACGACACATGATGTGATGTCAAAATTGGCACGCGACACGTCGAACATAAACACTAGTTCATTTTCCGATTAAAAGTGATTTTAGCTTGAATAAAGTGATATCGATTCATTAAATCCTGAATCGATTATTAAATATAAATGTAATTTTCAGAATCTCAGAATAAAGCTCACAAAACTATTTCAACAACCACCAAACAGCTAAAACTGTGAATGAGAGCAGGAAATGAATTCCACACAAAGACGTAAACATAAAGATTGGACCCAACGCATCAGACTCAGTGAGCTGTCGGCTTTCTCACCCGACCGCACGTACATGGACACGCCGTCGGTGCTGAAAGCCGACAGCTCACTGAGTCTGAAGCTGCAGGTTTCCTCTAGTGATGTGCGATACCACCGATTTCCTTTCCGATCCGATACCAATGAAAATTCAGGGTGGTATCGACGATACTGATCCGATACACTGTACAAAAACATATTTTATGTATTGTATGTTTTATTGTATCTCAAATTATAGCGTCATCATGATTACAGGACATCAGATTACTTGTTCTTATCGCTTGACAATGCAGAATTCATAATACAGAAATAAAAAACTGAAGTTGTGCGCTATTTGAACACGTTTCCTGCCTGCAGCACTAAAGGACTCCGTGAGAGACGTCTGTGTCGCCCTAGCAGCACCTGTCCCTCTCCTCCTCCTCTTCTTCAGTTCATCATATTCTGTGATATGATTTACTCTGAGGTGTTTGATGAGGTTAGTGGTGTTGCCACAACACCTCACTTTCTTGCCACATGTATCGCAAACCGCGTCTCGGCTGTTTGTGGAGGTAAAATACGTCCACACATGACTCCGTTTACACTCAGTCATTGTTGTGAGTGCGCACGCCACGGGCTGCGACACATGTATACAGCCGTGTTTCGCACATGACCATGAAAGGCGGAAGAGGAAGTAGTTACTTCCAATGTAGACAATCCGAATGATATAGTTTCTTTCCACTGTGTTCCTGTTAATGATAAACTACAAACCTATCCTAAATTACTAAAATATCAATATTTTAATATGAGAATCGATTCTAGAACATAAATGACTGGTATCGGAAGAATCGATATTTCAGTATCGATCCGCACATCACTGGTTTCCTCTCTCTCCAACCAAATTCACTGAACTAGCAGGAAAAGAAGATCAAAACTATGCTTCACATTCATTAACTCCCTCTTACTTTTGCTGTTTTGCCTCCACCAGTAGCGTTTTTTGATACGGGCGACACGGGTGGTTGCCCGGGGCGGCATCGTGGTGGGGGGCGGCATCACGGGCATCGGCAAAAAAGAAAAAAGAATTGCTCGTATTCATGCTGCCCCGACATCAGCCAGCGCATATTGGGCCTGCTGCTTGCGGCATGAGAGCAGGGGGGGCGGGGGATTCTGTGGCTGGCTGGAGCAGCGTCTAATAACCAGCTCGCAAAATAAAACAAAACAACAAACACGAAAACAGCAGACATTATGATACAGATTTATAATTTGCACCGATGTTTTTTCGAAATTCTATACGCGAAAAGTGAGCACGAGAGCCCTCGGTGTGCCCCTTGCTGCTAAAGTCAAAGTAAACTTTATTATCATCTCCGCTACAGTCCAGTATATAGAGAGACGAGACGACGAGGCTCCAGTTACAGCAGTGCAAGTAAACAAACAATAAATATAAGAAGAGTAAGAAAATAAATATATACTTTAGGACCAGGGGTAAAGGGATCAATAACAATTTAACATTTATAATTTACAGTTTGATGATTTAAAGTCTCACACACAACCCGTCGAAAGGGGAGGGGGCGGCTGCTTCCAAATAGAGCACATTTCATTCATAATGTTGTAAATCCAAGCCCATTATGGATTCATGATCTGAATCCTGGGTTGTGTGAAATCCCAGAAATAAACCCTAGACAAAAGTGAATCTGTGAACTAAGGTGTAGGTCTGTTAGGTTATGTTGTGGTGATCCTCGAGTTGGGGGGTGGGCGTTCATACTGGAGTGCAAAATTAAAACCAAAATGGACAAGAAAAGTTCAAAGCCATCAGGTGCTCAGTTTAGAAAAAATAGAAAAGAAGAGGAGGAGAAACGAGCAAAAGATACAGGTAAGCAGATGTGTCATTGGATAATGGCAGGTCATCCTGAAACAATCAGAATCAGAATACTTTATTAATCCCTAAGGAAATTATATGGATTACAGTTGCTCCAAAAAGAAATGGTAAAAATAGTAACAGTAACAGACTAAACTCCCTGTGCCACAGGGAGTGTTCGCCCGGGGCGCCAAACATGCTAGGACCGCCACTGGCTTCCACCACGATAAAGTCACACTTCCTGCACAGCCCTCTCTCTCTCTCAGTGTGCTTCAAGAACAGTTTTCCATCTCAGATCTGTTTTCTGCATTATTCATTCGCTTATTTCACACAAGTCGTGTACAACGCAGTCGGCAGCTGTACCGAAGAAATTTAAGCTTTTTAAAATGATGCCAAATTGCAAAACTTTAACTGTGTCTCTAATAAAAGCTCTGTGACTTTGCTCTGCTTCACTTCAGCAGCATCAGGTGATGTTCATATGATGACTTAGGGCTGTTCGATATAACGATATATTTAGGATGACGATATAAAAACGTCCATCGTTTCATTTTACGCTATCGTTTGTTTCGTGGTGTCGCAAAATAAACCGTTTACGGCAATATTTTTTCATTGTTTTGATGGTCACTGTAGTGAATCATTTCTTAAAGTTCTCTCTTTCTCTTATATTTAATATCACCACACTAGTGATGGGTCGTTCGCGAACGAAATGGCTCTTACGGTGCGTTCACACCGAACGCGATAGAGGCGGCCAGAGCGTCAGGTTTACATGTAAAGTCAATGGAAAGAGCGCGATGACACGCGATTGCGCGTCCGGCGAAAATTCGGAAGCAGATTTGCGTCGCGAAAACGCCAAAATGCCTGAAATGCGCGTCAGTGTAGCGTGTCTGGCGCGTTTGACTTGCGAAGAAAACCACGCGTGTCAGATCTTGTGTTGCATTTTGTGCACACGCGCGTATCGCGCCAACCGCTCGAGTTGGAAAATCTGAACTCCGGCGTCAAATCGTGCCGCGACAACCAATCAGGAGACAGGAATAAAAAGGACCTAGCTTGGAGGCACATAAGTGAGGAGATTGGGCAACCTGGTAAGTTCATTCATTCTTCTTTTTAATTTTCAGACTGACCCGATGAAGCCGCGCAAAAGCTAGCAAGCCCGCCTACTGTCCCGTTATTTTCCCACTGATGTACAAATACCTTTCCGCTAACAAGATAATGTGTTTATTCAGAGGACATCTGCAGCACAACACATCTGGCACAACTTCCTCCCACATTCCTCCCACATTTCCGGTTCATGCGCGTCAAAATATGCAATTTTGCGGCGCGATGGATTTTTCTTGGACACGCGTTGAGGTGCGAATGTGCACGCGTCAAATTAGGGGCGTTTGGGGCGTTTTCGCTCACGCCTATCGCGTTTGGTGTGAACGCACCGTTAGAGCCGGATCTTTGACGTGAACGACGCGAGCCGGCTCCTTATCGCGAGCCGTGGGTTGTTTTTTTTTTTCCTTCTCTCACCCTCTCTCTTGCACTTTTTTTTCGCTTCACTCCGAGCCTTGTGCTTTGCGCTGGGCAGAGGGGGGAGGGGCGGTAGTTACACTCAGTAGCAGAGGAACAGAGCGGGAGGGAGAGAGAGAGAAAGAGAGCCAGGGACAACAACGTCACATTAGAAAGGTATAGTAATCATCCACAACTATTTTCAGTTGCAGATGATAAAGGATTCAGAAAGTTTATTCATGCAGGCCCATATGACAGAGAATATGCATCTTCTTTTTGTTTTCATATTTTAATTTATATTTAATTGTGTTGTGGTTTGCAGTGTTTTGTGTTGTTTCACTTTAAATTTGTTTAAAAGGAAAAAGTTGAAAATTTAAATAGTTAAAAGTTGAAATGTGAATAGTTGGTTTTTGTATTATATGATTTATTTATTACATTTTATGTGGAGTGAATAAATAAAAGTATGTTTACGGTGGCCCCTAGAGACAAAGCACGTACAAACTTCAAAACACGTCCGAACTCCGAAGCACGTACAAAAGACAACAGAAGTGCTCCAGGATGCTAGGCGCAGTGTTGAGCTTTTGTTACCTAGTGGCCACACAAGCCAGCAAGTACCAATGACCGGATTTGGTGTGTGGTAGTAACAGGTAAATGAACATTTTTTTGAATTATTTGAATATATATGAGTGCTTGTGTATAAATACACAAACAATACACATATGCTTTCAACTGTGTAATTTAAGTGATCTAGGTAGCTCTGTTTTGGAAGTTCAGTTAACGCTAGAAATGTGTTTTGGAGTTTGTACGTGCTTTGTCTCTAGGGGCCACCGCATATATTTATATATAAACATATATAAATAAAACCACTTTTTTTTTTTTTACATTAGTAATTCCTTTTGTGCATAATTTTATATTGTTGTTAATAATAAATTAATTAAAGCAACAAAACAACCTAAAGAGCCGGTTCGGAGCCGAAAGAGCCGGCTCTTTTTAGTGAGCCGAGCTGAAAGAGCCGGTTCTCTAAAAAGAGCCGAAAATCCCATCACTACACCACACTACGGACGGACAAGCGACTGTTTTTATGCGTTGTCGTTAGCAACCATGACGGTTAAACAATGGCGTGGCTCCGCCGTCCGCTTGTTTGTTTTGCATATTAACCTTTCACAATAAAGCTCAAGATCCTGTTGAGACTTTTCAAAATAAACTGAATCACGTGAAAGAGGATGCAGAGTATTGACGGATGAGAAGCAAAAAAGAGCCATCAGGTGCTAAAAAATAAACCTTAGACTCAAACGTTAGAACAGGCTTTATTTATTACACGCTGTGTAATAAATACTCACAAAGAAAACGGCGGCCGCTACAACTTATGTCTAAAAATGTATCGTTTCATGCATCGGTTAAAACACTCGACTCCAGGTACACGACGCCCAGCTGGAAACACTTCACGCAAGACGAGCTGCCCGAGATTCACAGAATTTACAGAAAATGTTAAATTTTTGTGATTTATATTGTTATCGGGATGATAGATGTCTTATATCGGGATATAAGATTTTGGTCATATCGCACAGCCCTTTGTTGATTCATGGTTTTCTTCAGTTTTTGTCCTACTGCAGAATATTTTTAAGGTTATCTGCTATAAAAAGTCAGGCCAGAAAAATCTCCTTCATGTTTTTTCCTGTTTTATCCTCAGTTACTTTGACACTGTCTGAGTCAAACCTGAATTGAATCAATTATAGAAATCAGTGATGATACCGAGCCCTAGTGAACAGCCTAGGCCTGACAGAAGTGGATGTAGCTGTGGGTAATGAGAAAAGATTAAAAGAACGATTGATAACTTTAAGTTAAGGCCTGATCCGTCTGAAATTCATAGCCAGTGCTCTGACAACCTCTCAACCGCTCAGGTTATGTCTAACACCGGTCCGGAGACGGCATAATGAGCCACACACGATCAACTCTGAGCCAGAGCCCACTGGCTGAAAGTAAAAGGGGGAAGTGTATACATTTCAAAGAGAGTGGTTTGACCAGTTTCCCTGGCTAAGATACAGTAAAGCTGACAACATGATGCACTGCATTTACTGTGGTGAGTGTGGAAAGACCACGGGCACGTGGCTCAAGAGTTGGGAGTTCGCCTTGTAATCGGAAGGTTGCCGGTTCGAGCCCCGGCTTGGACAGTCTCGGTCGTTGTGTCCTTGGGCAAGACACTTCACCCGTTGCCTACTGGTGGTGGTCAGAGGGCCCGGTGGCGCCAGTGTCCGGCAGCCTCGCCTCTGTCAGTGCGCCCCAGGGTGGCTGTGGCTACAATGTAGCTTGCCATCACCAGTGTGTGAATGTGTGCGTGAATGGGTGAATGACTGGATATGTAAAGCGCTTTGGGGTCCTTAGGGACTAGTAAAGCGCTATATAAATACAGGCCATTTACCATTTACCATTTACCAATACTGCATTTGTGACTGCTGCTAATAAGTTTCACATCGAAATGCTGAAAAAGCACAGTGTATCCAGAAAACACATTATTTGCTGCGATAAATGCACTGCCCAAGTCTCCCCTCTCCCCACTGCCTTTCAGCGGCAGCAGCAAACAGGTCGTCAGAGGCCGATGTGATGGTTAAGTTTAACATTGTCTACAGTACTGCCAAAGAGAGCCAACATACTTTAAGCACAAGCAGTTTTTCAGTAACTTATCTTGTAGAAATGTGCTCCAAATAAAGAACTTTGTGTTGACAAGATTGTTAGTTAATCATTTACAAATCAATATTGTCTGTATGGACAGCAATTTAAGAAAAAAAGTGAACGTAAAACTGTGGAGTTAAGCGATGCGGTTGAAAAATTTGGGTGCGCCTAACTTTTGTTTTGGTGCACCTAAGAAAAAAAGTTAGGCGCACCAGTGCAACTGTGGCAACAAGTTAGTCTAGAGCCCTGACAGGTGTACTGCAGTCTTTATGCTTGGAGCCTAACCTACTCTCAAACAGATTAAGTTCCAGATTAGAGATCAAGAAGTATGAAATCATCACCCACTCACCAATCAGTTTTCCAGAAAATGGCATCACCATTCCTGGAAGATCCCATCAGACCTCCACAGAGTCTAACGTTTAAAAAATAGGTGCTGGCTAAGAAACAAGCACTGATACAAAGCAAGTCTGTTTAAAGAGGAGATTTGGAGATTGTGTGTTTGGATGAGAATGAAACATGAAACTGTTCAATATAGTTGTTCATAAATTGTTTACATTATATTCGTTACATCCTGCACACAACCTAAGCTCCATTCCTTTTTTTCTCACGCAGCATGCTTGGAGCAGTGGTGGTTGGCATTGGCACAGCTGGTTGTGTAAGGATCAGAGATATGCTGGTGCCACTACGTGGCAGTCCTGCAGAGAAACTCGCTGTCAAAGGATTTATATCCAGGTAACACACACATGCTGATGCAGCTATATAATGATATGAGATATAGTGTATGTGGTCTTTGTCAAGCAAAATTATTGTCATAAATCGTAAGCTCATGATGAGTCCAGAGGTGAATGAAAATAAAGCTGACCGATGGATGTCACAACATTGCAAGGGCAGCAGTGTAAGCAGAGACAAGTTGTCCTTATTCCTACGGAGATATCTAGTCTCTCTAATTAATCTACCCTGGGTTCTTCCATTAAGACAGCTTCAAAACAGGAGGCATCCTAGTCATCATGCAGAGGAATAGTAAAACTACACTGAGCCCTTAACCAAAGCACGTGGATAGGAACGTAGGTCGATTGGTAAACCAGCAGATTTGTTTTCAGACTCAGCTCTGCACCAATTGATGTCACTCTTCTCATTTGTGAGACCCTGAGAAATTCCTTCACTTGGAGTAGCTACTCCCCTCCAATCAGCGGGCACTCCACCACTTTTTTTTTTTACAGAGGACCATCGACTCAGACTTGGAAGTGCTGGTTTTCATTCGAGTTGCTTCCAGCTGGGCTGTTAACCATTCTAGCTGAATGTTATCATCTGATCAAGCCAAAAGAAACAAATCCTCTGCAAAAAGCAGAGGCGATCCTGAGGCCATCAAACCAGAGATTCTCCATTGACGGCTCCATCTGAGCAGTCACAGATACAGTAGAACACTTCTTCCACCTCTTCAGTTGCCTAACTGTTTCCGAGGATTGGATTCTGGCCCCATTCCAGGGGACTGGTTTCAGAACCCCCAAGCTGTGACGAGGTGAAGTCAACTATTTCCAGCTGGTATCTCTCAACCTCACACAGTAATTCATGCTCCTTCCAAACTGGAGGCCATGACTTACCATGTACCCATAGAAAGTCACAGTACACTACAGTGTTCACTGTCCCGTCCAACTCCATGAATTCAGGTGTGTAAGGTCAAGCAGCCAGGGTTGCAGACTGTGTTTACGAACAGTTTGTAAGACTCTGTTAGTGAATTAAAGTTCATAGTGTTTAGCAATGTAAAGTTGTTATATTGACAATCGGTGTATATTTTCATTTTTGTTGTTTGTGAATCGACAGTCTCATAGGATGTTGTCTTAACTGTGACTACTGTATTCTTCCTTTTGCTTCTTTTGCTTTGGTTTACTAAAGGAGAAGCCTGGAGCCTCAGCAGGGAGTGAGTCGGATCTCACTGGAGGAGGCTTTGGGTAGAGACGACGTTCATGTGGCGTTCATCTGTACTGAGAACATGTCACACGAGGACAATGTCAGGTAAATGTCTGTGACAGGCAACTACAAAATGTTGTAGAAAAAATGTACAGGGAGTTGGGAATACTCAGATTACAAACGTGAAAGAAGTTAAACATCAGATTTAAGGAAATACGCTGAGTCATTTTTCCTGGAGTGGAAACCCCTCACGCATTTTTGTTTTTCAGTGAATCAGTAGCCAGACTCAGAGAGCAGACTGCATCTAGACATAGTAACACATTTAACAGCTAAATGTAACAGTAACACATTATTCCCTTGAATGTGGTAGTAGCCAAAGTCTCGGTGTTTCATTGATTAGGTTGGCAAGAATGACACTCTAAACAAACATTCAAATATGTGCTTGTTTTACCTCCAAGACAATGTGTCAAGTAAAATGTAAGTACATATCGAAATTTGTCCCCAATAGTGCTCTGTTATGTGACAGGAGTCTTTTTCTCCCATCGTAGAAAACATTTGTAACAACATTCAGAATGTTTAAGTGACCTTCTACTTATTCTTGTTGCCTTCATTTTGACCAAGAACTCGTGTCTCATTAGGATGTTCCTGCAGGCACAGAAGCATGTCTGTGTTGAGTATCCTATGACCATGAGCTACAAGGCTGCTGTGGAGCTTTGGGACTTAGCTGAAGAAAAAGGTGATCATTTATGATTGTGTGCTACCATGCATGTTCCCTTTGCACGTCAAACGCTGAGTTCGGAGAAATGCTGTCAAACAGAAATTCAAAAGTGAAGCAATTCAGTTGTAACATCTCAGAGTAATGGAAGTTCCTTTTATTAAGTACAGTGTTGTCATCACTACTGATGTGAGAACAGCATGAGCATTTACCCCTGATGGTTCTGCAAGTGATCACTAATTCATAATAGTATTTGGATCGGTTGTTTTGCAGAAACACACAGTTTGATGATACTGTGGGAAATGTCTCTTTGTTTTATTTAAGAAAAATATTAGCTCATTTTGAATTTGATTGCAGCAACTCTTCACTTGTGTCAAGATGGGGAAACAAAGGCTAAAAAATATTTGTTATACTAAAATAAACAGCTGAAGGAACATTTTGCGACTAGTTAGGTTCATTGTCAACAGGTCAGTAATATGATTGGCTATAGAAAGAGCATCTTAGAGAGCCAGGGTAACATAATGGGCAGAGATTCACTAATCTGCAAAAAACTGAGTCTACAAAAGTTGTGGAACATGTTAGAATAATGTTCTTCTGTTATGGACCACAAAGACTAGATGTCTCCAACCACAGCAAATGATATTAATGATATATTAGATTCCAAGAATCTGGAGAAATGTCTGTGTGCATGGGCACGGAAAGCCTGAATGCCCCTCAGGGGGAACTGCATTAAAGACAGACATGATTCTGTCATGGAAATGACAGCATGGAGTTAGAAACGCATCCAGAAATAATTGTCTTTTAACACAGTTAGCAGGTTAAAGCTGCAAAGAAGAAGCTATCTGTGAATATAATCCAGAAATGCGGCCATCTGCTGTGGGCCAAACCTCATTTGAATCGACTGAATCAAAGTGGAAAAGTGTTTTGTGGTCGGCTGAATCAAAATTTGAAATTCCTTCCCCAAAATATGCCAAATCCTCTGTAGTAAAGAGGAGAGGGATCATCATGGAGGTGCATCAGACAGGAACAGGCTTTAGAGGCTTTAGGGCAACATGTTTCTTCCAGGTTGTACTCAGGGAGGGTCTTTGCATACCCGAGTAAGACAACAACATTTGGCACCCGAGGAAATGAGATGCTACGCAGTGACTGGCATCTTTTTGAGACACGTTGTCTTCAAATCCAAGTTGAGCTAATATTTTTCATAAATGTTAAATTTTCTCAGTTTAAACATTTGATGTTTTCTATATTCTGCTGGGAATAAAATATGAGCACACATGATTGCACCGCCTGTTTGAATCTCAGCAACTGTCTGTTTGTCAGGAGTGATTCTGCATGAAGAACACATTGAGCTGCTGTCAGAGGAATACAAACAGCTGAAGAGAGAGGTAGAGGGAAAAACCTTGCAAGAAGGTACTCTTCATTTTACTGGTAAGAGACAGAAGGTAAAGAGCGTCTTTTTAAATAAAATTATCACCCTTGGGTTTAAAATCAAATCACGTTTCCACCAGCAGAACATTACCCAGGGAAGGGAATATTTTGAGGATCTCCAAAGAATGAACTAGGCCCGAGTTTACAGTCCCTGCACACGAGGCAGAAGCACAATGACCAGTGAAAACCAGATGAATATGAAAACTCTAAATATGCCTGTATGTGTATCTATGTACAATATTCTGTGCAGCACCTGTAGTGTTTAAAGAAAATTGTTGGTATAGTTACCTGTGTGTATCCTGTTTGCTGTATAGCAGCCTGCAGATGTTTGTTTTCGACAGGTCCAACACGTCTCCTGAGCAATCCCAGCACATTCTCCTTTGGCGAGTCCTGTGCAGTATTGTTTGAACTCTTTCAGTTCCTATCTGTGCCAGACTTGTGTGGCTCTATTTGAATTTCTTGATAACACTCGTCAGGGTGGCTGCCGTCCCATACCTCAGGAGCAGAGCAGTCTTCTACTCTTTGGTGTTTTGATCTGTTCCATGCCAAATATCTTTGGGCAAGATGCTAAAGCCAAGTTGCTCTCTGATGCATCTACTGGAGTGTGAATGTTAGATTGAAAGCACCTAAGCATAGAAAAAATAGTAAAAAGTGTTTGTATAAATGGGCTTGAATGTGGCGTGTGGTGCTATATAAGAACCAGTCCATTTACTTCTTACATTTGGAAACTCTAGAATAACTTTGTATATTCATATCCTGCTTTGTAGGGATCATCGTTTATTTTTCTCCAGGTTAAGCTGAGTTCTTTTGTTTTATTATGAAGATTTGTTGAGTGACAGCTCAAACCCTTGCTGACGTTTTTATACTGTGTGCAAACTGGAAGATAACCACAACTAGATTTTACAAACTTTGAGCATTACAGAGTTAAAGCATAGGAGTGGTGTGTGCTGTTACTCAGTAAGACTAAGTTTAGAGGTAGTAATGTTGACCCTGGTAACTTTTATTTTTCAGAAATAATTGTTATTCTATACAAATAGAAATATAGAAGTTTATGCTTTCCAAAGAAAACTCGTATCTTTAGAAATGCTATCCTTTGCAACCTTAGAAACAGTACTAGGGGAATTTTTGACAAAAATCTGATGTGGGGTCTAATAATTCAGTCATCTGTACGATGCTTTAAACACACAACAGTTCTCATCAATCCCGGTCTAATTCAAACTTCAGGAAACTCTTAGTAATGTACGTGCTGTAATTTCTTCAAGGTGGAGCTTTAAAGCCTGGATTTGGTTTCCCATCATTCAGCGGCATCGCCCGCCTTACTTGGTTGGTTGAGTTGTTTGGTGAGCTCTCAGTATCTGCAGCATCACTGGAGGAGGACCCTGCTAACAGCTACAGCAAGATGACTGCAAAGCTGCTAACGTCCGACAACAGGTACGGAGGATAGATCCATCTGAATGAAGAACAAGAGGATGACTATACCCTAAGTGAAAATAGGACACCTTATCCCACATGTCAGCACAGGGCCAACATCAGAGCAGGGTTGTACCAAACAGACTAACTAAACCCCAGAAAACAGGAATGTACATGTGGTTTTCATGGGGATAATATTTCAAAATCATAGCCAAAAGTCCCTTTGAAGCATCACTCTTTTCTGTTGTCAGTTGTGCTGGGTTGTGATTGGTTAAATGTATAGTTTGCAGTACATGTGTCATAACTTCATTTCACCTAATTGGAATAAATAAAAGTATTTTTAAAGTCAGAAAGCCATTGGAGTAACCACTGAGTGAGAATATGTCCCAGTCTTTTGGTTTTCATGACGAAAGGACAGATGAGAGGCGTAAATGACATGTAATCATTTCATCTTATGTCCATCCAGATCTCTGACATGGATTGAGGAACGGCAACCAGGCCTCCCCCGAGCAAAAAACATCAACTTTCAGTTTGATTCAGGGGCTCTGACTCAGATTCCTCCTGCACCAAGAGGGACCGTGGGCCTTTTTATGCAAGACCTGATCCATTTCTCTGCTAAGCTGGCAGGCCAAGTGAGTCCTGAAGAGCTCCAGAGAGAGAGAGTCAGGGTCCTACACTGCCTGGAACTGGCAGGCAAAATACAAGAGCTTTGCCAAGGTTAAAGGGAAACTCCTTGATCTCATTGGATGATAGTTACATTTATACCCCCGTTTCAAAAAACATTTGGTGTGTGGAATGTAAATAAAATGCAGTGATTTGAAAGTGTCATATACTTATAGTTTATTCACAATAAAACAACAACCTTCATAAATATCTGGGAAGTGAGGAATGCTGCATTTGTAGCAGAGGAATGTTGTCCCATTGTTGTGTGATAGAGAATTCAAAGAACTCTTCTTTTGAACTGAGTGCTGACAACAGCGTGGATGTCCCTTTCCATGTGCCATCCATGTTTCCCAAAAAGAGTTGCTTTAATCATATGGCTTCTTCTTTGCATGACATAATTTTAACCTGCATTTGTGGATGACGTTATTGACTTGCAAGCTTATTCCAGTTGGACTTTTCTAAGTGGGGACATCCCAGTTGTTTTGGGAAGTCAACAGGATGGTGATGTACACTAATAAAGTAAATATTAAACCACCTTAAAGTCTGACTTCATTATAGATCAATATTGGTAGGAGAGGATGGCTAGCAATCACAGATTTCCTCTAGACTTTGACGAATGAAAGCTGAAAGAATGAAGGTGCTATCTGGATACGAGTCACAGCTCAGCAAAGATAAGCAAGCAACTGGTGTTTTCATGGTTTCCAATAGGATGAGAGAAACAGTGGTGGAAACATTGGTCGATGACTTGAGCAAGGACCCTGGTATGAACGCATTACTCATGAATCTTGACAGTTTGTTTCTTGAAGAAAAAGACCAGACCTATGATGTTTATTTTTGCTTTGAGGAGATAACGAGAGACCCCAATGTAACTGTGACAAACTATGCCACAGACTTTGAACAACGATACAGTCATACGTGCAAATACAAGCTGGAGCTTCCCAATGCAGTCTTGGCTTTTAAATCATTAGATGCTGCATGTTTGGATGCAAAGGTCTTTACAGCATATTCAGATCTGACTTTTACATTTATGAAATCGACTCTGAAAAGGATATTTGGAGGAAAATCAGAGGCTGTCTCAGGTAGGGGAATTAACCAAGAAATGGTAAATATCCCATAGCAAAAGTGACAGAAAGGCTAGCCACTGGCACAAAGGGATCAGGAGAAAACCCCTGTACCAGGAAGAAACCCTCTGGACAAGTTTGGCTGCAGTTCTAAATGTGCAGTTTATCAGTCTGTTTTTCACTGGGTTAAAGACTGTCCACAAAGGTGAGCAAGTCAACATAACTGACACAGATAAAGGTGAAGAGTGTAATCCCACCCTCTGTAACCAAAGAGTGAGGCAGGAATCCTTGTGACAGAGTACTTTGGGATGCAATTACTGACATTGCCTGCACACAGATTATGTGTGGGAAAACAGTGGGTACAAAACTACATGACTGAGCAAAGCCAGAAAGAACTGAGTGCATTGAAGAAAACAGAAACACCCAACTGAAAACTGGTGTATTCAACAATAAAGGTGAAAATTACAGCAAAAATTGGTGAGACCAAATGTCTCTTAAGACCTTCTTTTCCAGAGCCTGAAACACAGCAGACACATTTGTTAATCCAAATGTCAAAGTGTTTAAAAGGAGTATTAAAGGCCGTCTTAGACTCGTCCCCCTCCTGGATGCAGAGATAAGGCTTTTATTTTTCTTTTCTATGTTAGAAAGTTCCAATACTTATGAACATTCAGTCCCCTATGAATACAATTCTCTTCATGTTTAATTCAGTTTATGCAGTTTTACTTCAGTTACATCTATCATTAACCCATTCTCACATGAACATCCACTGGGTCCTCTACCAGAGGCCTGGGGTCTTTGGGGTCCTTCAAGGTATCTTTGGTTCTCCAAGGACTACGCTTGTTCTGCCTTTATAACTTACACTGGCTTATACAGTTTTATAAACTGCCCTAGAGCTCCCTCTGGTGGCTGCTTTGTAATATTGTTTTGATTACTTTGGAAAAAGAAAAATAGAGAAATCCAAGATGGCTGAACGTAATGCCAAAGTATTACTGTTTTAAGCTGATATGGACCTTAAAATGTTGTTGCTTTGGACGAGATTTGTCCAAAAGTATGAGTGATGATAAAATAATAATTGTCTCTTTGTTTTATTTACAAATTGTATAATAATTTGTACGTGTGAGTTATGAAAGTTTTTTTCTTGTCAGCTCGCAGTAAGCGTGTAACAAGCTAGTTTGCGATGGTAGTTAGCTAATGCAATATTTTGTATGTTTTCAGTTTTACAATAGTCAAAGAGAAGGCAATGATCAGAGGCCATTCTTCAATAAATCAGCACAAAAAAGGAAAATAAGTCTGGTTATTGGAGCATTATCTTACTGTCCAGCCGGTGAAAACTAGAAAACAAAGGGCGAGGACAGCACGCTCTTCTGGACGAAGATCTCAGATGTTGATCCTGGAATAAAAAATAAAAAAAAATCCAAATCACTTTTATTGTGACATCACATGTGCACTGGTACAGCACGCGTGAGTGAAATTATTGTGTGCAACCTTCACAAGCAACAGAGGTGTGCAAAATACAGGTAACATGAAGAAGCAGCAAAATATAAGAATAGGAATGTGATAATTATAAGAATAAATGTATGTACAGATATGAGAATGTATGTCCATTACTGAATATATATACAGTGGCTTGCAAAAGTATTCGGCCCCCTTGAACTTTCCCACATTTTGTCACATTACAGCCACAAACATGAATCAATTTTATTGGAATTCCACGTGAAAGACCAATACAAAGTGGTGTACACGTGAGAAGTGGAACAAAAATCATACATGATTCCAAACATTTTTTACAAATAAATAACTGCAAAGTGGGGTGTGCATAATTATTCAGCCCCCTGAGTCAATACTTTGTAGAACCACCTTTTGCTGCAATTCCAGCTGCCAGTCTTTTAGGGTATGTCTCTACCAGCTTTGCACATCTACAGACTGAAATCCTTGCCCATTCTTCTTTGCAAAACAGCTCCAGCTCAGTCAGATTAGATGGACAGCGTTTGTGAACAGCAGTTTTCAGATCTTGCCACAGATTCTGGATTGGATTTAGATCTGGACTTTGACTGGGCCATTCTAACACATGGATATGTTTTGTTTTAAACCATTCCATTGTTGGCCTGGCTTTATGTTTAGGGTCGTTGTCCTGCTGGAAGGTGAACCTCCGCCCAGTCTCAAGTCTTTTGCAGACTCCAAGAGGTTTTCTTCCAAGATTGCCCTGTATTTGGCTCCATCCATCTTCCCATCAACTCTGACCAGCTTCCCTGTCCCTGCTGAAGAGAAGCACCCCCAGAGCATGATGCTGCCACCACCATATCTGACAGTGGGGATGGTGTGTTCAGAGTGATGTGCAGTGTTAGTTTACCGCCACACATAGCGTTTTGCATTTTGGTCTCATCTGACCAGAGCACCTTCTTCCACATGTTTGCTGTGTCCCCCACATGGCTTGTGGCAAACTGCAAACGGGACTTCTTATGGTTTTCTGTTAACAATGGCTTTCTTCTTGCCACTCTTCCATAAAGGCCAACTTTGTGCAGTGCACCACTAATAGTTGTCCTATGGACAGATTCCCCCACCTGAGCTGCAGATCTCTGCAGCTCGTCCAGAGTCACCATGGGCCTCTTGGCTGCATTTCTGATCAGCGCTCTCCTTGTTCGGCCTGTGAGTTTAGGTGGACGGCCTTGTCTTGGTAGGTTTACAGTTGTGCCATACTCCTTCCATTTCTGAATGATGGCTTGAACAGTGCTCCGTGGGATGTTCAAGGCTTGGGAAATCTTTTTGTAGCCTAAGCCTGCTTTAAATTTCTCAATAACTTTATCCCTGACCTGTCTGGTGTGTTCTTTGGACTTCATGGTGTTGTTGCTCCCAATATTCTCTTAGACAACCTCTGAGGCCGTCACAGAGCAGCTGTATTTGTACTGACATTAGATTACACACAGGTGCACTCTATTTAGTCATTAGCACTCATCAGGCAACGTCTATGGGCAACTGACTGCACTCAGACCAAAGGGGCTGAATAATTACGCACACCCCACTTTGCAGTTATTTATTTGTAAAAAATGTTTGGAATCATGTATGATTTTCGTTCCACTTCTCACGTGTACACCACTTTGTATTGGTCTTTCACGTGGAATTCCAATAACATTGATTCATGTTTGTGGCTGTAATGTGACAAAATGTGGGAAAGTTCAAGGGGGCCGAATACTTTTGCAAGCCACTGTATTCCTGTATACTATGACAGCAACTTGGTAATGGCATTCCATGTATGCCCTGCCTGCTATCATCTTGAACCTTGCTCTTAGGTGTTGGTTTATTTCAGGGGCATCTTTGCACAGCCTGTGCCTGGGGCTTGTATAGTGTGGTAGACCCCAGCCTCTATTGATCTTGTGCTTAAGGGCTTGTTCTTGTGCTGCCATGAGTAGTGCCTCTGTGCTGTCTTTCAACCAGCCACTGGTAGGATTTCTGGATGTCAGCCACTTTTTCTGCCTTCAGTACAAACCCTGCGGGCGCCTGTTCTTCCGTGGTGGTTTTTCCACTTGCTCGTCTTCTTTCTTGGGTTTCTTCTGCCTGAGGTATTCACTAAGCACTTGTGCTTAGTGTTCCTGATGCATTCATGGACATTCATGTTGTTTCATCCTGGATAGTGGACACTCAGTATTCTTGGGCCTCCTTTCTTCTGCTTGACGTACAATCTCAGGGTGCTGGATTTGGGGTGAAACCCTCCATACATGGTCAGGAGCTTTGTTGTCTTGATATCAGCTGTTTCTATCACTTCCTTTGGGCAGCTTATTATCCCAGTAGGGTATCTATCTATCGGCAGAGTGTAGGTGTGTATGTGCAAAACCTTCAGGATCTACAGTGGTTTTATATTGCTTGTATATTTTTATTGATCAAAATTCTTTGTCTTGAATTATAATTTGAATAAAATACTTGATTATATTTGGTTGTTTTAAGATCAATATGATCGCTCTTAGAGAGATGTGTTTCCTGAAGGAGACATATATCAGCATGCAGGTCAGATAGACGTTTAAATGTTTTCATTCTTTTATAATAAACAACATCATCGCGATGATCTATGTCAGGGGTCGGCAACCTTTCTGATGATGAGTGCCATCTAAAATTCCCTCAGAAGTCAATGCGCCATATGATTGCATTAGCAATAAATTTAATAACGCTCTATATGAACAGTTACACACTATATAGAACCACGTTATAGAATTATATTTGTTTGCAGATGTTGGCAGCTATCAGCGAATAGTTATCAGCTATTTTGAAACAAAAAAAGACACTTTTTATCCATAACAGCAAATGAACTGTACAACAGAAAATGCAAATACTATTTATGGTCTCCTCACAACAATGATAAGAAAGATAAACTGGGCCAATATGGCATGTCTGTTAATACAGAGATACACATGTTAATGTGATCTCTGGTCTCCCACTCAGAGACACAGGTCTCCGAGTGTCCAGCATTCAGAGGCTGCCTGAGGACACTCATGTGTAGGGATGGGTATTGATAAGATTTTCACGATTCTGATTCCATTTTCGATTCTGTTTAACGATTCGATTCTTTATCAATTCTCTTATTGATTCTGTTTAAAAAAGGAGAACACTAAGGTCGATTAGCTTAGAACTTTGTTTTATATCTTCTCTTTGAACAAGATAGAAATTGAGGAGTAACATGGCCTTACAAACCCAACAGTGAGATCTTAAGAGATCCACAGCGTATGGCTCTTCAATGGGGTGTCACAGGGTCCCCGGGGAAAAAAATTGTAAATGTAAAACAATAAAATAAATATTCTTCTGTAGCAATAACAAAGTATAACATAAATTATTCTGTAGCAATTACACAAGAATATCCAGTAATGTCCCTGCCTACAATTAAACACATTCACTTACCGAAAATCGGGGGCATCTGCTGTGGCAAATGGGTGCAAGCCTTTGACCACAAACTTAGTCACTGCTCGGTGACATTCTGACCTGAAAGGAGACGCTACCGGTAGACTGCAGCGACAACTGCCAGCGAGCGCCAGCCAGACTCTGTCTGTCTCATCATGGTCACCTAAATGCACAGTAATGGCAGGTTTTGTAATAAGGCAGATCGCGCTAACATAATATGCACTGTTAGTTGATTATTTACCTGCCGTATTAACGGGAGAGGACGTGCAAACGTTACCGCTGCTGCTGGGTTGAGATTCACGAGTCCGGAGCGGAATTAAAAACACGACATTCATTTAAGGTCATCGCGTGTTTTGTGAGCAAATGCTTTTGCATATTCGTAGTGTTTCCTCCTTAAATGAAATATCTACTTTGCAAGTATTGCAAGTTGCCCTGATGTCATCCGTTCTCGTAAAGTATGACCAAACTTTAGAGCGTTTGAGCCGCCATGTTTCCTGCCAGGTAAATGACGCTCCGCAATGCGGTGACGTCATTCGGGGCGACTGGAATCGATAAGGGAATCGTTTGCAAACAATTCCAAGGTATTGAAACAGTGGGAACCGGTTCTCAACAAGAACCGGTTTTCGATACCCATCCCTACTCATGTGAGAGAAAATCTGCTCACACAGATATGTAGAGCCAAAAACTGTCAATAAGGCCTCTGCAATGTTCTCTAGACAGTTAAACTCAGGTAGTGATGTCCAGGAGGTGAAAATGCAGCTCCATGAACACGCACAGCTGTGGATTCCAGCTGCTTCGATGTCGCATTAACTGGCATTAACTCAACCAGTTAATGCGAGAAAAATCCAGCTGCTCATTAAAGATTTCTGGTTTGATCAGAAAAGAAAACATTGGTCCATACATCTGAAAGTCCCAAAAACGCATTGTGTCTCGAGTCTACGGATGTACCCGTGTATTTCCGTGGTACTGATGCTGCGCTGAGCGAAAAGCTCCTGAAGCATTTGAAGTGTTGGAATGTGGAAAACTAACAACGTCCCTCTCACCAGTAGACTAAGTTATTTTTAGCCAATTACAAGTTGAATCTGATAGTTGGGGTTGTTAGCTAAGATACCGTCATTAAGAAGCGGTACAACTAATGTGTCTATGCGAGCTAATTTGCGATGTGCACTGCTGGCGCGGCCATTTATTTTTTAATGCACCTTCTCAGATTAATTCACTGCGTGTCGTGCCCAGGGCTGGACTGGGACAAAAAATCATTTTGACTAGAGACCGGCCCACCAGGTATCAGTGGACATGTACAAAACTCTTTGAAAAGTTAACAAAATGAAGTTCAAAAATCATTTTTCTCATGTCTAAAGATGAATAAAAATACTTAAGAAAAAAGTAATTAATGTATGAAAGGGTTAAAATAAAGACTCTTAAAATGCCTTAAAAACACACACAGCATAGAGTCAAGTACAAACCCTAGAAAAGAGCAGACTGTCATGTTGGTGTAAAATCAATACTAAAATAGACTTTTCACAGGAGAGACATTAATGCTTAATCCAATCACAGACTTTTATTTGTCACAAAGGCTGAAATCTAGCTCAGACAAAATATCATTTACACATTACAGACATTTATTTTCCATAAAGAAACTCTCTCAGTCTGTCGTCACAAACAACATATTATCAAACTGTCAGTGTCTCCATCTCTTTGCTACTCATACAACTTCTTTCCATATCAACAGTTTTGCTTGGATTCTAAAAAAGAAAAGAAAAAATCAGACCTGAGTAAAATATTATGTTTCATAACGCACTGCCTGCCATAAACCTCGACCATGGAAAGACACAGACTTTATTCCTAATAAGCAAGTGTTCAGGCTTAAAATAGCACAGCACTAAAAAAGCAGGCGGGCCTGTTATGTGTGGGCCTGTTGCTATATTGAGAAGATGACATACTATACATTAATCAGCCTGTCAGATGCTCCAACACTGCATGGTACTCCTGAGACGGGAGCTGACATCTAAGAAAGTTAACAGGATCATTTTATAGTCTGTAGCGAGAAGCATGAAGGAAATAGTAGAACAGACGATTTTATCAGGTTAAGTTTTGAATCAGAATCCGCTCGTCTACAACCTGATTTCCAAAAAGGATTCAATGCAACTTCCAAAAGTAAAGATGTGGAAGGATTCAGCACTCTGTAAAAACCTGGAAGAGCAAATAGTTTCAGAATTACAGCATTGTGCAAAAGTCTTGAGTCATCCCTCTTTTTTTAGATATTTTTCTTCCAAGGAGCAAGACGTTGGAATTTCCAAGGTCTACCAAAAGTTTCCAAAGGCGACAGTTTTGACAAGAATCAAATTATAATTTTACCTAAAATCTTCATCAGACGAACAGTATCTGACACACAGAGCCAAACTTTGTGTCATTCACATAAGACTTTCTGATGATGTTACTATTTTTGTCATATGTGCTCAGTAAATGAAAGTTCATTGAAAATATTTTCTTCATTTTGTTAAATAACAATTTCATGTTAAAAAAATATTGGACATATTTTATTCTGGATTTATGTAACATATAACTATATACCATTCAGACTTTATCATTAAACTTTTGCAAAATTAAGTTGTTTACAGGTCAGCAAGATTTTTTTTCTCCATATTTTAAATAACCAAGACTTTGACCCAAATTACAGTTCCTGATTAATTCTGATGGTAAGAAACAGCAGTAAAGAGTCGTTTTTGAGATATACATGTTCAAATATTGCCTCAAATTTCAATGTGCAGAAAACAAAGAGACTGAAAATTGCAGGATGGACCTTTGTTTGACCTTTGACAAAAAAGATCAAGTATTTGATATATGAAGATTAAATTTCATGTCAAACTTTATATATTTTGTGCAAATCGGAGCCTGTTAGAGCAGAAGGCCTATGTTCATTTCAGGTGGAATTACTCAGTGGCTCAATTTTAGCTCAGCAATGATTCAGAGCGTATGGCTGGGTCGTTATTTATTGAAGCAGTGTGTGGTCACCTTGACAGAGAACAGAAAAAAGTCAGCCAACATCCAAAGAAGAGTTTTAAATATCCTCCGACAAACCCGAAGAACTATTTCTGATGACTACTTTAAAAAATATTACCAAACAGCTTCTAGAAGAGAGTTCAAGCCGTGTTGGTCCTACCAAATATTGACTTTAAACCTTGTTATCAATGTGCAAACTCTACTTTTGCCTTATGGACTGTATTTTTATGTATATTGCACACTGCACCTATTTTAGACTAGAAAAGTTTCACACAGTACTGTACATTCAAAGTGAAAAATGTACACAAACAGGAATAAAATGTACTGCACACTGTTGTAGTACTAGTAATGTTTTATTTGCATCCCCCCCTCCAAAGATCACTCTGCGCAGCTTTTCAGCCGACTTGTTCCTGGCACAGCTTTCCCCAAAGCAGTCCCAGCCCACTGCCTCACCATTCTTCTGCAGCATAGCCGCAGACCACACCCCTACCACATACCTCCACCGCCCTGAGGCCGGGGAGCCATCTGGCCGAGCCTACCGAGCCATCCAGATAGGTGGCAGCACATGCAGCATGCGGACGCAGCACTTGGTCCATGAGATGCTAGAAATTGGCTGGAGCTCCAAACAAGCAAATTGGTACAAACCGTACTGAGTGGAGAACGCTGTATTTTTCCTTAAACTCTGGACAAAAAGAATCTGCCACTATCCCTTGGTTAAATCCACTATTGTGACAAAACGAGCAGTGCCTAACCGGTCCAGGAGCTCGTCGACCCAGGTCCTGGGATAAGTGACACCTCACTCACCTTACAATAGTCAGCACAGAACCACATAGACCCATCTTTGTTCTCCACACGAACTATGGGGCTACACAAAGCGCTGTAAGACTCTTCTAATACTCCCACATCTTTAGCACCTCAGCCAATTCTTTCTGAACAATTTGTCCTTCAGGTAACCTGTAAGGCCGTGAGTGCACTGTCACACCAGGACACGTTTCAAAATGGTGCTCTATCAGAGAGGTACGGCCGGGCATGGGGAGAACATCTGCAAAATGCTGTTGCAACGCAGCAACATTCACTCGCTCAGCCTGAGTGTGATGGTCATCATAATGGAGGGAGGGAGGAACTGGGCACCTCTGGCCAAACTCATCTCTCTCCCTCACCAGAGAAGTGGGTTTGGCCTCTCTCCATGTTTTGAGAAGGTTAAGGTGATATACCTGTGTGGCTCCTCTCCTGTCCGACCGCACCACTGCATAGTCAACACCTATTACCCATTTGCTGTGTGACCATGAAGGCTCCTTGCAACCTGCTGAGCAACTTTGAGATGGGAGAAGGGAGTAATGCAAGCACTTTGTCTCCCTCTAGCCGCTCTGCCGTACAGGCACTGCTGAAGTTCCTGAGCCTGGAGATAATTTTCTCGTGATAACCTTCCCAGTGTGTGTCTTTGCTCTCAGGTCCAGAACATACTGAATGTCCTTCTTAGCTGGGCTTGGACCTTCCTCCCAGTTTTCCTTAATCAAGCTTCCTGCCGAACAGCAGCTCAAAGGGAGAAAATCCCATGGAGGCCTGGGGCACCTCCTGCACTGCAAGCAACAAAGGTTCTAACCAGTGATCCTGATTGCTCTCATCCTCGTGAATAAACCTATGAATCATGGGCTTCAAAGTCTTATTCCGTCGCTCCACCAGCCAGTCCAGGATTCTGGGGGGAAATAAAGTCCCCACTTTTCCCCCCCAGTGGCCCCAATCCTCTTCCATAAAAGCGGGTATTAGGTGGAGGAAACAAAGAAAACAAAGTAATTTTCTTAGTTATAATTAAGAGTATGATCTGGAAAATCCAGAATTTTAATAAGACTTTAAATTTTCCAAGGTGGTTTTGTTTGTTTGTCATGTTTGCATGTGTATGTATGTGTGTACCACTCTGTCTGAAAATACAATAGCTAAAAAAGTGTTGAGCACATTTTGATAAAACTTTGTAGAGTGGGGTCATGTTACAGTTTGGGCTACATCCATCCAGGTCTTCAAGGTCAACTCAATGATTTATTGGTTGAAAATTGACAAAAAAAACCCCTCATAACTTAGAAACCACAATGTGAAAGAATGCATTGTCAAAAACGACCATATTTCAAATATTATGTCATATTTGACCTGTGACCTCTCCTTCAATGTCAACAGAGTAATAACCATCAAGTGAACCACACATTTAACCTCATTATACAACAAAATGAATGGTGTGTGTTTCATATCCACATAAATACAAAATAATTATACTCAAAGTTCTGTCATTTATATTAACATAGATTTTAACAAGGCAAACAAAAGCCTGCACTTTGCACTTCTTTTTACTGCACTTTAAACTAAGGTTTAAAAAGAACAAAGAAGACAAATGGATACATACACAATACAATAATATTCCTTTAAAAGTAAATATCGTCCAAAGAGTGAGCTGCTTCGGTGGAGGTTCGAGTGCATTCTCAGCCCACTGCAAGACGGATTCATTTGTCAACTAAAATATTAACATTCAACATACACAGACTGGTATTCAGCCATCATAATGATCAAAACTATAAGTGCAACAAACCAGTTTTAAATGAAATAATGTGGACAGTGAATGAAAATATCGTCTATGGTTAAGTTTTAATAAAGTAAAAAAGCAGGCACTGAGACAGAATCAGATAAAAATGGATGTGAACAGATCAATAAACAGATAGAAATAGAGCCGCTCTCCTAGGAGCTGGCACAGGGAAGCAGCTTGGTGCTTCACATTCCTGCCCGGGCCATTCTTACCCACTACCATGTCACTCTGTAAAACGGTAAGGCAGCTGTTGGCTTCCATCAACTCAAAGTGCATCTCTGAACTTATCCAGCCCAACACCTGCCCATCCTCTCACACTCTCATACACAAACTGCTGAAGCACACACATATGTGATGAAATCTGTGCACAAGCTAGATCACAACAGTCTTATGAGAACTTGCGTGTGAGAGAAACGGTGAGTCGTTCTTGCTGAACTGAAGTAAAAATCACTCCATGCGATACAGAGTGGGCATCAGTGCAAAGTCATCTTCTAGACAATGTATGCTTGGTGCAAAGCAAATGATGGCTAACTAACAGAAGAGCAACATAACGACTGAATGTCTGTGCTATTGTTCACTGATCATATACAAAACAAATTCTTTACATCTCAGCTGGACAAGGCACAAACTTTTTATTGCAGCATTTCAAAACGTGAGAATTTGCTCAGCAGTCGGATTGACTGATAAACAGGCACATACTCCAGGTTTTTATAGGCAGTATAGATGCTAGGCCCGACACTCAAATCCACTCTGCTCCCACTGGCTCATCTCGCTGAGGGTAAAGGCCTGGTTTCCAACTAGCTACTGCCAGCTTCAGCTTTCACTGCACTCTGAAGTCACACGTCATCAACAGTCCAATCAGGCTGGACTTGGGCACCAAAGACTTTCACACAGTCCAGGGGTGGTGATGGTTTCATCTTTCTCCCTTGCCACCCCCCTCATTCCTCCATGTGTTTTTATCCTCTCCTCCACCCGGCTATTTTCAGGCCTCCGTTTTGTCCGTGTCTGCTGTTCTGTCTGCTGTCGTTTTTAAAAAGGCCCCTCTGACTAGTCTGGATGGATCCACTGCAAGGTCACAAAAGTAGCTGTTAGAGTAAAGTCATTCAGGAGTCCGGTCACTGCTGCAGAGAACAAGTTATCAAGTTTTATATGTAATGGATGTGAACAGATCAACAAACACACTCACTCTCCAAGGACCATAAAGAGTGTAAAGTCACTCCTTTTTAAAATTACATTTACATTAAAAACACACACACATATATGTAAATACAGTATATTAGGTTAAAAACAGAAAAAAATTCAAACAAGCTTAAAGTGACTTTTACTCAGTACAGTCTGAACTCTCTGAAGCACCTTTTGTTCCAGTCTCTGTCAGTGGGATTCATGCTGTTTTATAATGTTGAGGTCCAGACTGTGGGGAGGCTGGATGATGTCACAGTACTTCTCTTTGCTCATAATTCCATTAATTCTGACGAGATCAATGACATCAGTGACTTCAGCCCCAAACTATGGCAGAGTGTCCACTGTGTTTTACAGATGGCTGTCAACACTCACCCTGGGGCCTTTATCTCACCCCCTCCTACAGATTGATGATGATTTGAACCAACAATTTAAAATGTTTCATTCTGAATTAAAGTTTCAGTTTTATAAATGTTAAACTGTTTTATGTATATTTTACCAAATGTTTTCATAAATTCAACTAAAAAATTAGAAGCAAATCATGCCCCCCCCCCAAACAAACTGCTGGTAGCAAAGATACATTTTAAAACTGGTTCTTTGCTAAATTGTCTTCTGTGTAGACACAGCACTGTACACAGTACATATGTGCCTTCCTGGGTATCTCTGGACCACTTCCAGTACAACTGCTATTTTAGATGGCTCAGAGTTCCACTGAGACCACTTTTATGTGATCTCAAACTTGTGGATTATCACAGGTGATAAGAGCTGGATTCATTCACTGCAAACAACCTCTTGCATGCTGTTGTGTGCACATCCATGGGACCAACACAGCCTTTGCTTACCACCCCATCGTACTCCATTCATGTTCATCCCCGTCCCCAAACAAAGTTCAAGTTAAAGTGTTGTCATCATTGTGACACACTGAATGATATACTGTTCATGTCACAGTTTCATAAGCAGACAGAAATGGGAGTGCTCTTAAAATAGCAGCAGAACTTGATGGTTAAGGTAAATCCATTATACAATAGACTCAAATGTACTTATTTTGCTTCCTGGAGCATCGACCTGCTACCAGCAAAGCTTTGTGATGTTTGCAGTTTTTATGTCTGTCTGGCTGGCGAGACAAACGACTTCCTTTAACTGAATGCTATCATGTGTACTTGAATTAAGGTTTCCAAATTAAGCCACAAAAGAAAAGAAAGCTCTGTCTATAAATCAGAATCATTCTCACAACTTTCACATGAACAATTAATTATTTCTACCAACACCTATTAGTTTATTAAAAGCACATAACAAAGCAACACCTGGTAAAGTCTCCTTTCGTTATGAACCATCTGGATACTACAGTTCATTTACAAACAGTTCATGAAATTAATAATATCCAAAGCTGCCCTCACAATTCTGAATACTCCAGCTGATACTAATATAGTTTGCTCTTGTGTGTCAGAAATACAGGACTGTCAGGATTTTTTACCCCACATCTTAAAGATCCTTAGCCTAAACCCCAAAAGGTTGATTCTGTTCATCTGGATGTAGCGTAATCACGTAATTATGCTGCATCCAGATGGATTTACTTACCTGGATGATTGATCAAGACCTCCTTGGCCTAAAGTTTATAGGTCATGATTGTGGGCCAAGAAGCAAGCAAAGCAGCGTAAACCCTTTAAACAACCAACTAAGCTTCACTTTCACTCAGTCTACTTAGGCACTCAGTTCCAGTTATTCACTTGGCTTTCCACAGCATCACAGTAACACTTGCTGTGCAATACACTGAAACCTGAAAAAATGCAATGATTAGAAAAAATTACTGAATTATTCATTTCTCTCTTCCTCGTAGTCCTTTCATCAGAGGATGAGGCAAGGATGGAGTCTCCATGGATACTCCATCGTGTCCTGTGCATCCGTCACTGCCAAACATATATTCACACCAGGTCCAGGGGTCAGTTTTGCTAATTGGAGTACAAACGTTGTAGGCTAACTGAAAACAGAAGAATGACCACAGCAGAACTGTAGAACCGTACCATTGTGAAGGTGCAATGCAAGGATAGAACAAAAATGTGTTAATGATACAACAGTCATGTCAGTGGAGTGAATACAGTTTTGAATGTAATCAGCAGCCATGTTTGACTCGGACTGATAACCCTTTAATCTAAAAATGTATAAAATGCAATGCAATAATTTGCAAATATTATAAAGCCATATTTTATTCACAACAGAAAATATCATGTTTACACCAACAAATTAAAAATGTGCAAGAACTTCAGACGTCATCTAGCTGGAACCACATATCAAACACTTTTAGCACTGATGGTGGCGTTGCCAATTCCATCAGCACTAATGCATCCCATAGCATCAGATATGCAGACTTTTGAACTGAGCACAGGTAGCAAAGCAAGATGGTCCTTCTTTAGATCGTTCTTGGAAAACATGTCTGGACTAAAGAGGGACTCATGTTCCAAAAACAAGGACCACAGTAACTCAAAGCACCCTCACCACACTCGGATCTAATTCTGGGAACAGTTTAAAGATGTGCACCTGATGACCTGATAGGGGACAAAGCAGGGAAAACCACTGGGACCTGTATAAAGTAATAGAAGGATTTTAAAGATAACTCCTTTTTGATTACTTGCAAAATGATATTAATTAGTATGTATTAGTAAAATGTTCCTCTTTTTAGTACCACTTACAGTTTCCAGTCTTTTATTGCCACCATCTTAACTTTTTTATAAAGTAATATTTTCTTAAAGGGGTGCATTGTCTTATTGTAAACATTTGCTACTCTTTCTGTTTTCTGTTGTGAATAAATTATAGGTTTGCAGATCACTGCACTTCTGTTTTTACATACAGTTTATATTGATGCTGTATTTTAAATGACCAATCTTTCCTGAGTGCATGATAAACACAACAGCAAACCAGTTTCAGTTCTGAAATACTCATACAGCTGCAAATTCTTACCAGATTTGGTCAGGTGAGGAAATGGACAAAAATGATTGCTAGACCTACATTCAACAGCATCACAAGAACCACCAAGATGGAGTTAGGGCCCTGTGGAGACACACAAGAAAGCTCTTGAAGTTATTTCATTTATTTTGCAACATTATGATTACTGACACTATCAAAATCAACAAGACAAGCAGTGGGCCCCACTGACAGCATACAGTATGTAGTGGAAACTAGTAAAGATATCCTCTTGAATTCAGTTCAGTGGAGATCAGAATACTTTATTAATCCCTCAGGAAATTATGTGGGTTACAGTTGCCCAAAGACAGTAACAGTAACAGTCTAAACTATTTAAATAATACAATATGTTACAGAGTTTACAAATTTAAGAGCTAGCACAAATCGCTCAATTATAAATATGAAGAGTATTACAGAGGCGAAATATATATGATTGACATTTAATTCTAACCTGTGAACTTTTTACTACAGAGCGTGTGCAACAGTGTGTAACTATTGCAGTGTTTACAGTGTATTAGATGGAGGAGTTGTACAGGGAGACGGCAACAGAAAATAGTAGTTGTCCAAGACAGCTGTCAGAGTTTCCACTTTCTTCTTCTGTAGAAGGTCTTTGGTAACATTTGTTTGTCATCTTCTTATAATCCTTTTGGTGCTTAGCATTTTGATACAGCCACACACTTTACAGTATCATCTATAAATGTCATTTCTTCATCACCTTTTCCTCTTGTAGAAACTCCTATCACCCTGTGTGTGTGTGTGTGTGTGTGTTGTTCTTTTCTTTTTTGCTTGTTTGCATACGACCTTTATTATACCATTTATGAACTTTGTTAATAAATCTGAACTGCAAATTTTTATTTAAATTTTGCAAGACAAATACTCGTCAAACAGGCCACCACCTACTGAAGCCAACAGAACCACATCATCTGCAAAAAGCAGAGGTGAGATTCTGAAGCCACCAGACTGGAAGCCTTCAGGCACGAGGCTATGCCTAAAATGTCTGTTCATAAAAATAATGAGCAGAATTGGTGACGAAGTCCTGACCGAGTCCAACACTTACTGTGAATAAGTCCAACACTGACTGCTGGCAGTGTACAACTGTAGCTCTTGCAACAGTCCTCAATCTGAGATTTGATTAACAGATAAAGTTTCCTTTCCAGTACCCTGGTACAGTCTGTCTTCCCAGGGAAGCTGAGTAGTGTGATCCCCCTATAACTGGACCCAACCTTCCAGAAACTCTTCTTAAAGATGGGAACCACCACCCCACTCTACCAATCCAGAAGCACCTTGCCAGATCTTCAAGACAGACCTAGAACAACAAGAGCCTTAAGGAAGTCAGAGCAACTCATCCACCCCAGAGGCCCTGCTGCTACCAAGTAGTTGTTTAACTGCTTTGTTGACCTTGCCCCTGGTGACAGGCAGATCGTGCCCCTCATCCACACACTCTGTGTCCTCTACAGAAGCAGGTCCTCAAAGCATTCTTCCTGCTGTCCGACTATATCCACAGTTGAAGTCAGCAGCACCCCACCCCCCTAAACCCTGTGTGAGAGAGCACTGCTCCTAAACGGTCTGAAGGCCACATCCGGCCCACGATATAATTTCATATGTCAATATTAATGGCCTGTCGGTATGTGGCAACTGAATCTTCAACCCTGCTGAGAATCCATGTAGGAAAGACTTTATTTTGATGGGCACACCATGCAGCAAATCACAAGACTGACTGTAATCATAGGGAGGGGAGCAGACGATTTTAACAGAGCTAGTGTAGTGATACAGGCTAGCTACAGAAAGAGACGGGGGAGCAGGAATTAAATGCAATCGCGTAGGGAAAAAGTGAAAAACAAGCAGAAATGATATTAGAGACTGCAAAGATGAGTGTCGAATCTATAAAATTAGGAGCTGCCTAAAGTGATACCCATATTTATTTGCAACCATTTTCCAGGTTTCATCATTGTCCAGGCCTTAAACCTCATGTGTGTTCTCCCCAGTAGGAGTAAATTCATTAAAAAATGAAAACACTGAATAAAAAAATGCTTCCTTGAAAAAGTCTAAATTTACAGTTCATTATTGAATATTACATAAAATATACAAAGTGTATGCAGAAATGTCTGCATGTACCAGAGAACCACGGCTCAGTGTCTGAGTGTCTAAATGAGTCTCACAGGCCTGGATGTGTGTTTGAAACCATTTATAATTGTTAACTTGTTTGATCTGCTGCTCACCGCAAACAAGCACAAACAGTAACTTTGGACTTTTAACTGGATTTTCATAAGTTTTACAGCATTTCCTATGGATAAAAACCTGCCGTATAGCCGTTCATACTACACAAGGTAATAAAGCAATAAACAATGAAATGACAGAAAATATGTTTTTCACTTTCTTCCATAGAAATAGGCTTTTTTACAAATACAATTAAAAAAATCTTCATCATTAAACTTGCTTGCAACTTCATGCATGCCTTCCTCCTGTAAAAACATCCGAATTTCTTCTCTGAGCTCAAAGACTCGTGTCGCTGTACTCGGGGCCTACTTCCAAAACAGCAAATCCTCACACAGAGACTCTGACATGACAAAGCGCACATAAGCAATTAACAAACAGGCTTTATTGCCGTCTGTAGCCTCATCCACTTGTAAGGCAAAAAGTTTGTCCTTCAGCACATCAATTAGTTGCTCTTCAATATCACATATGCACCTTGGAAATGATCTTCTTATGGCCTCTGACAGTGGACTCATCTCTGTGCTTGTCCTGCTAGACCTCAGTGCAGCGTTCGATACTGTCGACCATAATATCCTATTAGAGCGATTAGAACATGCTGTAGGTATTACAGGTACTGCACTGCAGTGGTTTGTATCATATCTATCTAATAGACTCCAATTTGTTCATGTAAATGGAGAGTCCTCTTCACACACTGAGGTTAATTATGGAGTTCCACAGGGTTCAGTGCTAGGACCAATTCTGTTTACATTATACATGCTTCCCTTAGGCAGCATCATTAGAAGACATAGCATACATTTACACTGCTATGCAGATGACACCCAGCTCTATCTGTCCATGAAGCCAGGTAACACACACCAATTAGTTAAACTGCAGGAATGTCTTAAAGACATAAAGACCTGGATGGCCGCTAACTTTCTGCTTCTTAATTCAGATCAAACTGAGGTTATTGTACTCGGCCCTGAAAATCTTAGAAATATGGTATCTAAGCAGATTCTTACTCTGGATGGCATTACCTTGGCCTCCAGTAATGCTGTGAGGAACCTTGGAGTCATTTTTGACCAGGACATGTCCTTCAATGCACATATTAAACAAATATGTAAGACTGCTTTCTTCCATTTGTGCAACATCTCTAAAGTTAGAAATATCCTGTCTCAGAGTGACGCTGAAAAACTAGTTCATGCATTTATTACTTCCAGGCTGGACTACTGTAATTCATTATCATCAGGAAGTCCTAAAAACTCGCTGAAAAGTCTTCAGTTAATCCAAAATGCTGCAGCAAGAGTCCTGACAGGGACTAGAAAGAGAGAGCAGATTTCTCCTGTATTGGCTTCCCTTCATTGGCTTCCTGTTAAATCCAGAATTCAAAATCCTGCTCCTCACATACAAGGTCTTAAATAATCAGATCCCACTGAAGGCTGACATGTGGCCCTCACTGCTAAACATGTCTGTCTGTGTGTGCGTGCTAGGGAATGTAAATGTATAGCATTTTTATATCATTAATATCAAAATATGGCACTTTTATATGAGGTAAAAATGTATTGTGGTATTATCGTGGGCACCATGATATGGCAACAGCCCTAATTCTGGACATATATCCATGTTAGGATTATAGGTATTGTAACGTTTGTGGGAAATTCTAGAAAGTATAGTAAGTAAGTATAGAAAGTAAGTTATGTCAGTACAATCTGAACACGCACACTCACCAGAATATCGGAAATAACACTGTCAGCACTGTGCGTTCGACTCTCCCTGACTGTTAGAATACTATATTATAAAAATATGTGTGGTAACTCAACTCACCGATTTGTCCTCTACAATTTCAGGATCTATTTCCATACTGGTTTTCTTGGTTTCTGCAAGGCTCCTTGATTTGCTTGATTCCTTTTTTTGTGATTCCTTGGGAGGCTCTTGTGCTTTGGTGCCATCTTTTGCTGGAACTTGTGAAGGGATAGGGGCTGGCAGGGGTTTTGGTGCTGGTGGTTGAATTTGTTTGACAGGTGATGGCAGCAAGTGTACAGGGTCAGATGGGTGAAGATCATCCACTACACCAACTGGTTCTTCAGGGGGTTGAATCTTCAGATTTGCTTTAACATGGTAACCATGGTACTGGGAGTGAATCTGTCCATTGCTTGAGTAACTGCTGACTGTTGTGGTAACAGACGGTTTGACTGCGGGAGAAGCCTCTTGTTGCCTTACTTGCTGTCTCAGAGAAAGTTTTGACGCTGCTTTTGTTATGCCTGTACAATAAAAAAGACAGGAGTGTTGAAAACCACAGTTAACCAAATGACTAATGCGTATACAATATACTGGTTCAGGCAACTTGAGCTCTGGAGGTAGAATTTCAAGTTTTCAGTTCAGCTTCACAGTATCTGTGGGATGCTGTTAATTTTCAGTAAGACAATAAGCCAAAAGGCCTTCCAGCTTCCTAATTGGCAAACCATGAGTCTCTATAACCTAATCCAACCTAAACCCGCCAAACACAGATGGTTCAGGATGAGATGAACTACAGAGTCAAAGAAAAAATAACAGCTTTCAGGAGAAAAATGTCTGTGAAGGTTCTCAGTCATCCAGTTCATCGTAGTCAAAGGAGTTTGCAAAGGAAAGCGTCTGGACTTCTTTGAGTTGCTTGATTTCAAGCAACTCAAAGAAGTCCAGACGCTTTTCTTTGCAAACTCCTTTGACAGCTTTCAGGAGAACTTCCTCCAGACTGTTGGGAAACCTCCTGTTGCAGTAAATATGTAGAAATTAGCTGTATTACTACTACAGCTAATATCTGATAGACAAACATTCAATAAAGTCGCTTACCTGCTGTCAAAGCCTCTGCTGTTGGAGCCTTTTTAGCAGCAGCAGGTGAAGGACTAGGGCTGGGACCTGGGCTCGCAGATGGAGACTGGGTTGGTGTTGTGCCTTTCCTGTAGAAATGTGGGCTCCCTGAAAGAGATTTCTCTTTTGTCTCCTCTCTGGGCATCTCCGTTACATCTTGTGAGTCACTGTACTTCTGCAGTGTGTAGTCAGGTCCTAGAAACACACACACACAGACACACACACACACACACAGACACACACACAAGACTTTTTGTTCTCTACACTTAGTTTGAAAGACGTGTCAGATCGGACACAGCTGCCTTAAAAAAACCCCTAAAAAACCAAAAAATAATTACAGTTGGAACAGTTACAATTTGGACACCATGTATTAACACCACTGTGGTGGAGGTGTGGACTGTGGCTCCGCTGCAGAAGAGGGGTGGCACAGCGGGCTCAGAGCACAGTGCCAGAGAGGCTGGCAGTGCAGCTGGGGCCAGTCTGCTAATCAGGCTCCTCCTTTTTACTGACACAGGGACCTGGCAGAGGGTTGTCATTGCCAAGCTGAGACATGTCAGCTGGAAAGCTGCCACAACGAAACTCAAAAAACTCTTTAAATAAATGGTCACTTACCTGAAAACGCTGTTTACTGGGTCTGTCTATCACAGTTGTCCCGAAAACCCAGGACGCATGTCAGATCCATAGCCTGTACAGCTGGCCCAGCTGCTGGGTCAGATGGTGGCAGAGCTCACAGCCATGCACAAACAGTACGTGGTGGTGCATAAGGGGAAACTGAAGACGCTCCAGGCCACAGCGGAGGGGTGTCAGTGGCCTATGGACGAGTGGTTGCTGCTGCTATCAAGGGAGGCTTAGATGGTGGCCCTGAGCTTGCTGCTGGCATCGCGGTGCTTTCCCAACATCTGCTGGGCCATGCTGGACCGCTGGCAATTCTGGAAAAGCGCAATGTCAGCAGAGGACCAGCCCTTCACCCAGCAGTTCATGGGCCCAGCGGTTCTATGATGCGGTGGCTGCAGCCCGGGGCATCAGAGGGGGAAGCGTGGCAGCTTGAGCTGGTGGACCTTGAACAATTCGTGGAAGGGCTCCCTGGGGAGACAGCGCAATGGGTCCACTGCCCTCAACCAGCGAGCCTGGAGGCGGTAGTCATGCTGGCAGAGAACCACAAGCAGCATGGCTGGAGGAGACTGAGAGACGCGGCCGCCCAGCGAGTGGGATGAGGCCAGTCTCTGCTCTGAGATGCTGGTTTCCCTTCTCTGCTGCAATCAAAGCCCACTAACACCTTTCTCCCTGGGCTTGCTTTGTGTAGGGCAGGGGTGTCAAGGGCTGGTGTCCTGCAGATTTTAGATCTCACCCTGTGTCAACACACCTGAATCAAATGATTAGTTCATTACCAGGCCTCTGGAGAACTTCACGACATGTTGAGGAGGTCATTTAGCCATTTAAATCAGCTGTGTTGGATCAAGGACACATCTAAAACCTGCAGGACACTGGCCATCGAGGCCTGGAGCTGGACACCCCTGGTGTAGGGGAAGGCTGCAACATTCGAACATGAGTTTTAGTGTACAGCATCCACTGATTCTGCCTTCTAATCGCAGACTATCACAGATGTTCATTTAACTTGTCATGAACAGGTTATGCACTTTGGACTCGAGTGATTTTCAGACCTAATAAAAAAGACAGAGGACTCCTTGTGTAAGGGCAAATGGCAAAAGAATTACTGCTGTTTGCAAGAGATTCAAAGTAAAAGACATGTAGTCATTAACAGCACTCATGCCAAGAGACAATTTCCATGAAACACCCCAATTTTAAACATCAGAGGTCTTTTTTTTGTTAAGAATAAGAACACCGTTATTATATAGCAATATTCAGATGTGTCAGATAAATCATTCCTACAGTTTTAATGAGCTACTGCTGACAGCCAGGGTACTGTGGAAAGGCAGGGATTAGTGTGATGATTACATGCAACTTAAACAGGCTGGTTAAAATAATGCAAAATAATGCAGTTCACACGACCCCGAATGCACGTGTTAATAACAGGAATGTCGTGCCTCATTTTGCCAGTCCGACTTTATGTATTTAGATGACAAAATTGCACCTTTGTTATCAGATTTGCCAAGGAAAGGAAATTCTTGATCACTTAATTATACTCGATTATATAAATAATTATACTTAACAGACTGAGATGAGGCTGATTAAATTCTTTTAATATTATTTTGCTCCATATCTTTACTGTACTATTAGTATACTCCACACACTGAGCAATATCATTTGAGAATATGCGATTAAATATAAAATTATTTTATAGCATAGCTTTGAAATGTTATATGAAACATAGACCACAGTGTTTAGGTTATTTAGGTCCACTGTTATTATTTATTATGCTGATGATTCTACTTTATTTTGTACATCACCAAAACTAGCCAAGAAAAGCCAAGAAAGAATTATATGCGGGGTAATATACCAAATGGGTCAAAATAAACAAATTGATACTGAAGGCTGCTTAAACTAAATGAACGGTATTTGGTAATGTGGTTTGGTAATGCAGGTTAGCCAATCTGTATCTAAAAATGGGTGTTAGACAACTTGTACCTGAAAATGATACTTAATGTCTCAAAGTCTTACGTGTTGCTGAAAAACACCAAAACAATCTTGAGCAGAAGCAGTCAGACAGTCAGATTAAGGCTGTTTTCACACCAGCAGTGTTTAGTTGGCTTAAATTGAACTCATTTACCTCTTTGGTGCAGTTTGTTGGATGCGGACCAAAATAACCAGACCGAGACTCTTTGGAGAAGGTGGTCTTGGTTCATTTATAATGTGAATGTGATCTGACCCTGTTCCAAACCAGCTACCAGGCGCAAGAAGCAAGTTTGAGTGAAATACCTTCTCGTACCCATGTATCAATCAAAAGAAAAATCAAAATTTATTTATATTGCACATTTTAAAGACCGAAGTACACCAAAGTGCTTTCCAGTAAAACCATGATACAGATAAAAATCACAATATAAAATATAAATTACAGATATAAAATATAAAATAATTACATAATGTAAATGCAAAGCCAGATGTAAATTACTCTAATTAGCCTCGAATGCCAGGTTAAACAAATACGTTTTTAGACGCGATTTAAAAGATTGAATAGAATCTGATGCGCAAATATGAAGAGGAAGAATATTCCATAACCTGGGTGCAGCAACGGCAAAGGCACGGCCTCCTCTGGTCTTCAGCCGAGACCTAGGTTGCACTAAGAGCAGTTGGCCCGTTGATCTTAGTGCTCTCTTAGGGCTATACAGACAGAGGAGATCAGCTAGGTAATCAGGTGCCATATTATTTAGGATTTTATAAGTAAACAATAAAATTTGAAAATCAATTCGATATTTAATAGGAAGCCAATGTAAGTTGGCTAGAACAGGGGTGATGGAATCATACTTTCTAGTGCCGGTTAAGAGACGTGCTGCGGCATTTTGGACCAACTGCAATCGCTGAAGGAGGGAAGATTGGAGGTCCAAGTAGAGAGAATTACAATAATCTAGTCTTGAAGTGATGAAAGCATGAATGAGTTTCTCCAGATCTTTGCGTGGTATATAAGGTTTAGCCTTAGAAATTTGGCGTAGTTGGTGGAAGCTGGTTTTTACCACAGTAGACACCTGTTTATCTAGTTTGAAGGAACTATCCATGAAAACTCCAAGATTCCTAGCAGCATCAGTGAGGTGATTAGCAACAGGCCCGAGTGTACCAGTCAGTTGTCCCAGAGGCATATTTCTATCAAAAACAATAATTTCTGTCTTCTTTTCATTTAAAGTAAGAGAGTTATGTGATAACCAGTCTTTGACATCCCTCAGACAATCAAACAGAGGATGTAGTGAAGATGAAACATCCCCAGTCAAGTGGAGGTAGATTTGAATATCATCAGCATAGCAGTGAAAAGAGACATTATGTTTTTCAAAAATGGAGCCCAAGGGCAACATGTACAGAGAGAACAACACAGGACCCAGTACCGAGCCCTGGGGCACACCACAGTGAAAAAGGGCAGAAGAAGAGGAATATTTTCCCATCATGACAGAGAACGACCTCTCAGAAAAATATGATTTAAACCATGAGAGAACATTTCCTTTAAGGCCTACTACTTGTTCTAACCTTAACCTCTAAGAATATCATGGTCAACCGTGTCAAAGGCTGAAGTCAAATCTAATAGAACTAAGACCGCAGAGCGCCCAGAGTCAGCGATTAGAAGGAGGTCATTGAAAACTCTTAGTAGTTGTATAGAGTAGACAAACCACAAACTTCAGTAACTAACCAACAATCAACAGGGTTACGTAGGCAAACAGCAAGGTATGTTGCCTCATTGATATTTGGGGAAGATGACTGCATTTGTCAGCTCCTACAAACAATTCATAAAACAACTGAAGTGTTCAAGTTGAGCAATCAGTGAGTAAAGGAGAGGGTGTTTGACCGGCTGACTGAGCACTGACATGTCAAAGGTAAAAAACTGAGGCAACACTACATAAAAGTAAGGGATGCCCTTTGTGAAAATAAAAGCTCATGGGAATAGACAGAAAACCTCCCGTGGTTTCACCATCTGGACCAAATACTTGGGACAAGATCAACAGTTTCTCCAGTGGACCTTGGTTAGTCCTATGACGACATCTCAGACACTGCATCCACGGCTACTGTTTCCAGTATTTTAGAAGCTACTCAACTGGATGGGGAATGCACATTTAATGTCAGCCATGATTGTTATTCAAATCTGACATTAATTTTTATAGGAGTAAAGTTGGTGGCTATTGTTAACTGCATATGTACGATATATTTCAATGCTGCAGTAAATGGCAATGACCAAATGGTAAGGCACAGACTACAGTGAAATAGGAATGCCATGTATACAATATGTAGCATATAACTGTTTGAGTATTCAGATAACTGTTATTTTTTAGACTCAGGAGAAACTTCCATCAGGACACCGAGTTATGGAGAAAAAAAGTGGCCCTGTTGTTGCATTTCAGCACATATCCCCGGTAAAGTCAAAAACAATCCACACTACGATGGTGAGAGTGGACGAAGCTGTGAAAGGCTAGCCATTCCTGAGGCTCATGTGAGCAAACGCAAGGCCAAAGCTAATACAACTTTGAATCTGTCACAGTCATACATAACAGAGAAGGAAGCTGGAGGAACTATATGAAGCTGAGCAGAAATTCCAGTCTATGCAAGGCCAGCAACAAGCAAAACATCAAGTGATAATTAGCACTATCACCACCACTTGGTGTCCTGGTCAACAACAGCACCCACAGTCACCACACTGGATCTATCTAGTTCCTCTGGGGTCACCCACAGGTAGTGCCTGGCCTATCCACCACTCTCCTGTACCACAGCAGTCCATGTCACCCGTTGCCCAAAAGACTGATGCCTGTCCCTCTATCAAAGTCTCGGCAATTCTTGACAACGCACTGAACACGAAGAGACTTCAAAACCAACAAATGTCTCAGGTGCAACCCACCTGTGTAACTAAAACATTAACCAGCAGGTGATGATAGTTTCTCCAATGAGCGTTTTTCCGTTTTAGTGCAGTCAGCTAGAGAGCTGAGTGACGTGGGTGCTGAACCGAAAGCACTCTGTACACTTCAATTTAAGTCTCTTCAAGGCGCTTTATTTTGTAAGGTACCCTACAATAATACAGAGAAAAGATCAACAATCAGATGAACCCTTATAAGTAAGCACTTGGCGACAGTAGGAAGAAAAAAAAAACAACCCTTTTAACAGGAAGAAACCTCCTGCAGCACTAAGGTCAGGGAGGGGTGGTAATCTGGCACGAGGGGTTGGGTGAGTGGAGGAAGACGGAAAGAGATTAACAATAACTAACGATTAATTAAAACCAATGATTGAATCGTTGTTGTATAAACACACTGTATAAAAAAGAGGTGAGTGAAGAAGAAGAAGTGCATCATGCAAAGCCCCCAGCAGCCTAGACCTATTGCAGCATAACTAAGGCTGTGTTCAGGGTCACCTGATCCAGCCCTAACTGTCTTAAGTCTTATTTAAAAATGGTAAATGGACTGATTCTTATATAGCAGTTTCTACTCTCCCGGAGTACTCAAAGGCAGGGGCGGATCTAGAAGGGTGGCATGGGGTGGCAAGTGCCACCCTAAAATGATCCCTTGCCACCCCAAGTGCCACCCCAGTTTTGCATATGACAGTGTTGTTTATTAAAATAAGATAGCATTAGTGGGTGGCTGTAGCTCAGGTGGCAGAGCAGGTCAGCCACTAATCAGAAGGTTGGTGGTTCGATCCCAGGCTGCCTCCTGGCTGCATGCCAAATATCCTTGGGCAAGATACTAACCCCATGTTTGCCTACTGGTGGTGGTCAGAGGGCCCGGTGGTGCCAGTGTCCGGCAGCCTCGCCTCTGTCAGTGCGCCCCAGGGCAGCTGTGGCTACAATGTAGCTTGCCATTGCCAATGGGTGGATGACTGGATGTAGTGTAAAGCGCTTTGGGGTCCCTAGGGACTGAGTAAAGCGCTATACAAATGCAGGCCATTAACAGTTTGAGCGTAGTTACAGTCAACAGTGAATATAAATGCTAAAACTGAATATATTGCATAGCGGTTCCCCCCCTCCACCATTAACAAATGGTTCAGCTCATAGCAGGACCGGCTTTTTTCTTGTTTTCAGTAGCAAGCGATGCTTATGATTGTGCCAGAGCACATTTTGAACAACACCATGGGAATTTCGGATTTTACACAGGTGGTTGGATGTTACACTCTGGAAATGGAAGCAAGGTGAGTGTTATTAACCCTCTGTGGTCCACAGACGCTGCACCTCCAAATCACGCGACTGATCTAAGCTGACATAGCAACAAGCTGCAGCCACGCTGAGTCTCTCAGCCCATATTGAAAGTTCGGACTTCAAAGTTTTTAAATTTTAATTACAGGCCAGTAAATCCATAGTTATGATAATATATATAAGCCACGCCTTTTTCTAAATACTGTCGTCACGTTTTTGTGTGTGTGTGTTTTAAGCGTTTTCTAAGGACAGCGCGAAAACAGTAAAGAAAGGGAAAAAAGCCACCTCTTTCCTGTTGGTGGAAAAATGTCGACCAATTTTTTTTTTTTTAAAAGTCAACATGTGGGATTTGGTTGTTTGAGAAGAGGGGGGAGTTTTGGGAGTGACGGTAACGGCAGCGAGACAGAGCAAGCGAGTGAGAGAGAGAGAGAGAGTTTTTAGATGTGGGAGATTTGTGACGTTTAAGTTTCACTGTTTTTCACACTAAGTATTTCACTGAGTGAATACTTAGTGTGTTGTGTTATCTTGTGTAGCTGTTCTGTTGTGTAGTTGTTGTTTTGTGTGTCAGTGAAGGCACTAATGAATGTCACAAAGGCACATTTGTAAACACTGTCACTAAGTAGAAAACCAGCAGAGTGATACACCTCCTGTTGTCAGGCCTGCAGGTTTATCCCTGTGCTGTTCTCTGTCTTTTGGTGGACAAACATTTTTTTTTACTGGCACACATCATTTGTGGGGCATCTTATTGCGACAGCTGATTGTTCTCTCATTTTAGTTTTAGTAATATTTTTAAATGGCTGTACAAAATGAAAAAAACGTCAGGTGTATTGGCTGCATTTTGAGATAAATAGCTGTAAATGTTTACAAAATGTACAAATTATATTTGCATTTCAAGTTATAAACATTTACTCAACATGTCTGGGTTTTTTTTTTACAGTAAAAAATACAACTAGGATTTTAAGTTCTTTGTGTGATTTCAGATCAGTAATAGTAATAGTAGTACTAATGCAGTATGTCAGTGAAAAAAACAACCAAATTCAGTTGAGCGGAAAAGAATGACACCAAACAAGGCAAGGGGGAAAAAATAAAATAAAACAATTTGAGGGTGAAATACAAACGTAAACTCAAAAGGAGTCAAAAATGGCCGGTTGTATTTCAGACCTCAGAGGGTTGATCCAACAAATCATGAAAAATTAGGTTTAAATTTTTGTTCATGACAGTGCAGATTTCTGACATTTTGTGTAATTGAATCTCTAACAATGTGACTGTTTTCTAACAAAAAACTGTGTGAAACTTAAGTTAGACTTGTGTTTGTAAATGAACCGCCCCAAGTTGTGAAGCTTTTCTGGATTTTATACTTATTGGGCTACATATTTATTTGATATACAGGCTATACAGTACATAACAAAACTCACATGTTTTATGTAACTAAAGTGTGTAATTATGTGGGCTACAGACAATAATTAAGTTATAGACTATATTTATATGAAAAATGTGTATACTTACTGCATTTGCAAATATTTTAACCATATGTAACCACCTGCATGTGTTTTTTGGGGGGGTGGGGTGGGGGAGGCTTTGATTTTGCCACCTTATTTGATTTCTTTGCCACCCTCATGCCACCCCAAGAAAATTTCTCTAGATCCGCCCCTGCTCAAAGGGCTCTACACAACATGCCACATTCCCCCAAGCACTATCTTCTATACTTTAAAGTGCTTACTAACTACCTACTAACTACTATGTACCAGAGAGCAACTTGGGGTTAATATCTTGCCCAAGGATATTTGGCATGCAGACTAGGGGAAGCCAGGGATTGAACCACCAACCTTTCAATCAGTAGATGATCTGCTCTACCTCCTGAGCCACAGCCACCCAGGTTCTTAATTTTTTAAAGAACACACCATGCCAAGATATGCCAAGGTTTCCACTAAAGGCTCTTTGGGAATCACTTTTTGATGTAAAAATACTCTTATGCCTGTCAAACTGTGTTATATTTGGCATTTATCATACAATCAACAAGCAAAATAGGTTTTTTTTGTGCCTGAAGATACAATTTAAAATGTGTGCAGATACAACACTGTTTCACGCCATTTTTTTTTTTTGTCTGAATGGTTCACAGGTTAATATTAACAAAAAACATTCCTCTGAAAATGATCAGGTTCAAAGACTGGACTGAAAATTTGTGGAAAAAGCAGCCGATATCCAAACCTTTGGAAGAACCTTCAGAAGGCATGGAGAACTATTGCTAAAGACCATTTCAAAAAAACATTGCAATATGATCTGGCTCCTTGGTAGGAAAATTTGAAGAAAATAGATGAGGACCAAGACAACCTCAAAGGGTTTCAAACCCAACCTTCAAACAGTTGTTCTAAAACCTTTCATAACCTTTTAGGCATTTCAATCATACAGAAGGTCACAAATTAAACCTAACAACAGAAGTTCAACATCGCATGTTTACAAGCAGTAGCTCTACAACATGTGCAGGTGTTACAGTACCTGGCTGATGGAACGATGGGGAGAGCTCCCTGGCCACAGCTCGGGCAATATCAGAATCCTGGCAGGCTGATTGTGAAGCCTGATCTGCACACTCTGCTTTGACCCGGGCATGGGACGTCCTGCAAGAATCCATATACTCATTAGTAACTAACATACTCACAGCATAGTGTGCTCTGTCTGGTTTATTTGGAAGTGTTTCAATAGTTTCCATGGGGCTGCCATCTAAAGCATTGATATGCAAGGCAGCTGTGAAGAAATGTAACGCGCACAGCTTTTAGTTTTTTTTTCTCCTTTGGTGTTGGCTGGACATTTCTCTTAATTGTAGACTTTGACAACGATAAGTCTTCGTCTTTGAGTGTTTTTGACTTGGCTAGAAACTGAAGAGTTTTTCTCTTAATCAAGGAAAGGATTTTGTAAATATCTACTTTCGTTGCCTTGAGGGGTCTTTCAGGCCTTTTAGTGTTGCTGAATTTATTTTATTTTATTTTATTTTATTTTATTTTATTTTATCTAAAGGAATGGACCAGACAGTTTTTGTTATCTCTCCAATTGGTACATTTTATTTTTTTTTCCTGCCTAATATTAGTCCTCTTCACTCATTTCTTTTGATTTCATATTAAAAGGTCCAGTGAAAATATATCAGATGTTTGTTCAAAACTTGGAATAAACTTCACTTCTTTTATCTCCTTAATGATGAAATAATGAGGAAACTAACACATGTTGGCTTCCCAGATGTCTTAGGGTTGGGGTATAAACCCTTCAGAGCTTTCTTGGTGCTGTACTGAGGAATGTGGTGTCTCTGTCACTCTAACAAAGTATTTCTGTCAAACTGGCTAAAGAGGTAAAAACCAAAGGGTGATTAAAATGGAACAGTATAGAAAAAGAAACATTAAAATTATGTAGAGGGTTACATGGGTATCACATTTGATTAGAAATATGCATCAATTTTAATGGACACTATTCAGCCCATTCAGACTTAAAATAGTAAATGGACTGATTCTTATATAGCGCTTTTCTACTCTCCTGGAGCACTCACAGCACTTTAGATCACATTCACCCATTCACAGCCATGCACACAAGCACTTTCTTCTACACTTTAAGTGCATTCTATCTAAGCATTCACACACATGCATACTCTGATGGATAGGGATGGGTATCGAAAACCGGTTCTTGTTGAGAACCGGTTCCCACTGTTTCAATACCTTGGAATTGTTTGCCATTTTTGCAAACGATTCCCTTATCGATTCCAGTCGGAGGAAACACTACGAATATGCAAAAGCATTTGCTCACAAAACACGCGATAACCTTAAATGAATGTCGTGTTTTTAATTCCGCTCTGGACTCGTGAATCTCAACCCAGCAGCAGCGGTAACGTTTGCACGTCCTCTCCCGTTAATACGGCAGGTAAATAATCAACTAACAGTGCATATTATGTTAGCGCAATCTGCCTTATTACAAAACCTGCCATTACTGTGCATTTAGGTGACCATGATGAGACAGACAGAGTCTGGCTGGCGGTCGCTGGCAGTTGTCGCTGCAGTCTACCGGTAGCGTCTCCTTTCAGGCCAGGATAGACGAATGTCACCGAGCAGTGACTAAGTTTGTGGTAAAAGGCTTGCACACATTTGCCACAGCAGATGCCCCCGATTTTCAGTAAGTGAATGTGTTTAATTGTAGGCAGGGACATTACTGGATATTCTTGTGTAATTGCTACAGAATAATTTATGTTATACTTTGTTATTGCTACAGAAGAATATTTATTTTATTGTTTTACATTTACAATTTTTTTTCCTGGGGACCCTGTGACACCCCATTGAAGAGCCGTAGGCTGTGGATCTCTTAAGATCTCACTGTTGGGTTTGTAAGGCCATGTTACTCCTAAATTTCTATCTTGTTCAAAGAGAAACTATAAAACAAAGTTCTAAGCTAATCGACCTTAGTGTTCTCCTTTTTTAAAAAGAATCAATAAGAGAATCGATAAAGAATCGAATCGTTAAACAGAATCGAAAATGGAATCAGAATCGTGAAAATCTTATCAATACCCATCCCTACTGATGGATGCATCGGAGAGCAACTTGGGGTTAGTATCTGAAGGTCAAAGTCATGCAACATTTGAATCCAACATTACATAAAATCCCTACTGTGATCATTACTAAAACCAACCAGCTGATCTATACCACAGCAACAGTGATCCTTGAGATGCTTGGCTATAAGTTGACCAGCCACAAGTAGCAATACCCGCCATGCAGAAAGAGGCTGAGATCAAGGGAAAAATATTTAAACTCCAGAAAGATATGAGGAAGAACGGAGTGTCTAAGAAGTACAACAAGGTGCTAATATCTGAGGCCTTAGAAACCACCAAACAAAGATTCACAGTCTTGGCTAACCGCCTTAAGAGGTATACCAGAAGTAGAAGCCATAAGAATAAACCAGATGTTCTCCACTAAACCATCAAAGATGCACTAATATAAGGCAGGGAAACAATATGAGAGCAGTCCCACCAAGGCTGGAGATGGAGCAACACTGGAATAGCATATGGGAGAAGGATGCAACACAACAACAATGCTCAGTGTTTAGTGGATCTAGCACCCCATAGAGCACCCCATAGCACCCCATAGCAACCACTCTAAACTGCATGTCATGTGATGTGACCATCACATCCAAGAAAGAGTCTCAAGCATGAGTTGGCCAGCACCAGGCCCGCACATCATTCAGTGAGCACCTGGCAGAACAAATGAACCAGCTGCTAATGGATGCAACTGGAACAGCTAACTGAAGGCTGGACAGTCTTGATTACCAAGGACCCTCAGGAGGGACTGGTTCCATTCAGAAGGGACTGGTCCCATCTAACTTCTATGTGCATCCTGCTTCCGGTCGAACTGACGCACGCACGCACGCACTGCTTCTTGAACTAGTTTTTTCATAGTTTTCGGTGCTTTGATTACTGTTGATTTTGGACCAGAACCAGTGGAATATGAGTACAAACCTTGGTGAACACTGCTTAATTTAAATCATCGCTCCCTGGAATATTTTAGACGAAGGACGCTATTGTCAAACTAGCTAGCGGGTCGTCAGGGCAACGCTACAAGAGCATCTCTCAGCATGGGCCCGAAAAAAGTTCTGTCAGCCGAGGAAGGCGACGATATTAAGAAGTCGCTGGAGTTTATGACAGAGGAGATTTCTGCTGTCGAACTGCAGCAGAAAGCCATCCTGGACCTGGTCGAGGAAGTTAAGGCTCTCCGCATCCAGAACGCCGAGAAGGATCGGCGGCTGGCGTACCTGGAGCACAGAGTGGCGGATTTGGAGCAGTACACCCGGATGAACGATGTCATCATCACGGGGCTTCGCATCAAACCCCGGTCATACGCCCGGGCGGTCGCCGCTGACAATGTAGGAGGGCCAGGAGAGGAAGATGTCAACTCCACGGAGCATCAAGTGGTTCCCTTTCTACGGTCCAAAGGAGTGGAAGTGGATTACAACAACACTGAGGCTTGCCACCCTCTACCCCGAAAAAATGACAGTGACAAACCAGCCATCATTGTGAGATTTGCTAACAGAAAACACAAAACAGCACTGTTAAAACAAGGGAAGAAACTGAAAGGATCCGATGTCTTCATGAATGAACATCTGATAAAAAGAAATGCGGACATCGCCAGGAAAGCACGCTACTTGAAGAAACAGGGAAAAATTCAAAATACATGGACCACCAACTGTAAAGTATTCATTAAACTCAATGGAACCGGAACAAGCCAAAGTGTTGGTCATCAGAAACATGGAGGAGCTGGACAAATACTGAGGTTCAACTTACACTGGAGGTATGAATACACATGTGACGTGACACACAACACACGGCTCAGTCTGAAAGAACTTCATCTGCATCCGGCAACAATATCAATATAACTCAGTGGAATTCTGTTTATGATGATCTGGAACTGAGAACATTTCGAATTTAAGTATTTAATGACTTCATAGAAGAAATATTCTCTAAAACAAAT